>NC_091144.1:31896261-32224832 GCF_041381155.1 Argopecten irradians
TTGTTGTATTACTATATATAGATTCACGATTTATGTCGTGTTGTTAACACGGAGTTGCGCCTGTTTCCAGATCATTCTAGAACCATTATTAACTACATCATTGTGAATGACTCAAGTTTTGCTGAAATTAAAAATCCATATCGTACACGACATTATTTAAAACTTATTATACATATACTGTTTACTTATAGATTGACAGGTTGTGCATACAAACACGATTTACTCAATGGTAAGGGGAATCCCCTTGTCGATAGATCCTATGTAGTGTGTGTACATTTGTATACATGATAAACACGTTTACATTATAGTCAAGTTTAATATAGTAGTATGAGATGACCCTCTTTACGTAAAACAAAATAATAGTTTAGACAACAGGGCATTAAACATAAACAGTAACACAAAAGCAATTAAACTTTAAAGCTATTGTTAATTACTATGAGCACGGAATACATGAACACCATGCTTAAATGTTTTACGTACATGCAAGGACGTATATGCTAATAATATGGCAAAAACCTCATAGTCTGTATACAAAAAACAGCATGCTTTTTTTTAGATTATATTGAAAACATTGTACATCAGGAAAATGATGTTACAAAACTGCTTGGACACAAATCACTCAAGATTAAGAAACTAATACGGTAAAAGAAAAAAAAAATCAAGAAGTTGATAACGAGATACTAGTGCACATAATAGGAATACTATCAGGGTTGATAAAAGCTTATTACAGCCAAAATCATTGAAAATATTTAACTGGTTAAAAAAAAACCTAGCACATGTTACCTGAGGTTTTTATCAAAAGAAGTTATCTTTTGTTATTTTACTTGTTCCAAATCTTATTTCCTAAAACACACGCATACACAAAATTAATATTTACAAATGAATTAATAAAATAGTCCACTATACGGTTTTTTAGGAATCGGTATTAACAGTTTACTGAATGGAAAGCAGCGCATGACACCAAAGTACATCATAAAATATTGATGACCAGCTTTTAGAAGCCAGTTTAACACATTAGATATATCAACAGTATCCTGGTAACCTAAAACAGCCTTGTCAAGGTTTTAATCAAATTCGTAGAACAACTTCTCCAAACAAACTGTTGAGCAATACAAAAAGTTGGGAAATACACACGCATTGAAGCACTGAAACTGACATTTGTTCATATTTCGGAAAACATATCACTTCTTTTTAACGGTCTTTTAGAAAACATCAGGGAACCAAGTTTTAATACCTTAACCAGTCCTAGTAATATTCCTATTACATGTACTATAATTTTGATTCAAACTTCTTTATTTTTTATGTTACCATGTAAGTGTCTTGAAACTGTTTAGTAACATCATTATCATGATTCATTATGATTTCAATATTAATTAAAGTATATGTAAAATTCATACTATATTTTGAATACATGTTATGAAATTTGTTATACAATTATAATCATTGCTTTGTCGTATTACTTTGTCGTATTAGCATATACATTTATTTGTAACTGTTATACAAGAGATTCACGCATTCCGTAATAATATTAATTTTATCTTCAGTGATAGTTTTAATATATGAATTTTTCTGTTTTTCGGTTAATGTACTTAATATCTAAATCATTATTATATTTACAAACAAGAGGATATTGTGATAAATTAACGGTTGGTCATAGCGTAAACATGTTTCTCAGTAAACATTTTTTTTATAATATTATTATTGAATATTTATTGCGTTAATCAAGGTTTATTTCTTGGAGCCCCGATTGTAGAGTGGATAAGATGCCATGACATATAACCATCATCACTCGAAGTCAGATTGGAATCTATGGGCAGATGACAGGTACTTTCCTTCATTAACCTAGCACGTCCGCATATGACTCTGGTTGTTAATATAATTTTAAACCAATGAAATAAAAAGATATTTCTATATGGGAAATGGAAATCACTCCGTTGACTTCAACACACGAGCTATGAAATCGAGGAACTAGTTCTAAAACGTTTCGTAATGTATTATGATATGTGAATGACTTAAATTGTTGTAGATGTCCCGCAAATATCAATGTACACTAGAGTAAAACATATTGATGAATAACTTGTCCCGTAACAGAGGGCATTTTATACGGAAGCCCTGGAGGGACTTTTTAGTTGTTAGTTATGACTTAATTCCTAATACTTAATACTTATTCGTTAATACTTATTACTTATTTCTTATTAGTTATAAAAATGAAACGACGTGCTTCAAGGTGTTGTGCGGTCATTTTGAATGACCAGATGAAGAAGATGGACGTATTACGAAGTATTCTATATGTATGTTTTTAAGTTTGTTTTTGTGTAACATAACGGTCGTGTTGACTGTTGTTCCTTCACAAAAACAAGTATACCAAGGTCTGGGAACACCCTTAGCAGAGATAATAAAGGTATATTTTACCGAGGGACTCAAGCACTTCGGAATATAGTCATGCATTAGTGGATAAAATCACAGAAAAAAAAACAGAAAAAAAAAAAATTCTGTCCTCTGGAAAAACATATGTATTGTATTGTTTTTTGTGCCTGAAATTGAGCGAAGGACAACATATTTAAAATATATGTTTGATGCTGATGATTTTGAACGCCTGTATTGAACAGTAAAACATTTAAAGAAATTGTTCATGTTGTAAAACCAAATGTTACCATTCCCATTCATCCTGATGAAGGTTTACAACTATTTGTTGAACTCAACATTGTTTTGAAAGAATATCTACGCAATAACCACTCGTGATAGGAAATTATTAGAATGGACTTGTTGTCACAGTTTTCAGGAATTTGCTACAAATACAATTATTTATTATGTCATATCCTCTCAGATGACCGACCCCGAATTGTGTGTTTTGCATTTTCTGCCAAAGCGATTGTTTGTGTTTCAAAAGAGATCGTTTTGGCCAGTGCCCCGGAGATACAGTAAAATGTTACATACAGATGTAAAGAGAATCAATATTTGTTTCCTGGTAAAAATGACTCGATTGTTGAAGTAAAATTAGGAATAAAATGTGAAGAGGGATGGGATTATGGTTTGATGCGTTCGTGTTGAGTTTCTAACTTTCAACAAGATATAAAAAGCGAGAGAATGCTTCAAAAAGTTAACGCAAGAACACAAAAATAGGTCGAAAGTTCGTAAGCATCTCATGCAAAGCATCTGTTTTATTTTCATGTTTGGTTTCTTTAATGTTTAGCTAGCTGGTAGGTTTTTGGAATTCCCAAGGGACGCAAAACAGGAAAAACACTATTCAAAACACAATTCGTCGTAGGTTCCGCATGCGGAGTAGAGTATACTCAACTTTCCTGTTGTTTAAGGAGGAGTTTTGTATGTATTGTATACTGGAATTGGGTTGTCCCGTCTGTTTAGACACAACTTTGTCCGGCGAATTCTCCTAAACTACTTGACAGATTTTGATAAAATGTGGTACACAGAACCATGACATAAAAGGGGGGGGGGTTGAATAAATTATATAGGGTTCCTGCAATGTTTCTATTAATGCAGTTATTACTACATTTGTGCAGCGGAGGTATTAGTCAGCCACTCTGGCGACATTTCTAGTTATTCACCGTTTTAAAATGGTTCATGTACAGTTGTCCGCTTTTTGCGTGTCTCAGTCTGTATGGCATATCAAACAGTTTTCAATGATCGCCTGTTTTTTTTACAGTTTTAAAATGGTTTTTAACCTCCTTAAATGTGTGACTTAAAAGCTAATCAGGAGAACAAGATTCCCAGTGGGCCTTCTTAGCGGCTCGCCCCCCCCCCCCCCCCCCCCCCCCCCCCCCCCCCCCCCCCCCCCCCTGGACTAATTGGTATGCACACCCCCCCCCCCCCCGTATCTGACTATGGATAATACAAATGGTGGACAAAAAAACTTTCTGTAAAGTATCCTGAGTTAATGAGTGAATGAAGGTATCGTGTCTGAGAGAGTTTACACAAATATTGGACACCCTTTCAACCTGTAAATGCACTCGGGTAACGCATCAACACATCATGTTGCATAATGTTCCCAACATCAGCACACCTGGTCCCTTTTGGCCAATTATTTCTTAAGTAGTGTGGATAACATATGTTTATGGATGGTGGAAATCAAACATATTACAACACTTATATTCCATTATAAATGTAGGAATCAATGCATATGTCTGTTGTTAGAAAATGGCAGTATTTCAACGCTTGCACCAAAACATTAACCCGGTAGTTTCGGCCCCATTTAGGCTTCTTGAAATTCTCAGAATCCAGCATTTTCTTCCTCCTTAAAGTGATTGATGATATTCATCACAACATAATATGATGCTATATAGATGTAGAAATCGATCATTGCTAGTTGTTTCAGAATAACACTTGCACCAAAACGTTAACCAACGCCGACGCCGAAATGATTCTATAATCCCCTCTATTCGAGAGATGTAGCTACAAATTGATTTTTGAGCATATGTAAAAATGACAACGAGATTTATACATATGTAAAAATGCATTTTAACATATATACACAAATATAAATTCAAACATAATTATGTTAAAAATTAGATTTTTACGTCAAAATCCACTTTTACATATGCTAAAAAACATTATTTTGGAACCATGCTATCAGAAAACAATAACGAAAAAAGAAAGTGTATCTTAATTGTTTATTTCAAGGATCCATGTGACTAGAATGAAACTTTTTTTTTTCTAGTGACTCAAACCATTCTTAATATTCACATTGAAAACCACCTATTATCCTAGAAAACCTAATGCAGCTGATCAATTATAGTTTTCATTGAATTTTCATAATTAGGAATATGCGAAATATTTTGTCATTCTGAAAGACAATTTTTTAATTACCTGGAACACCAGAGGAATTCTTTGATATATATTTATTTATAGATATATACTCATAATTTTCAATTCCACACATCGGTTGGTACTTTTGAACGTTTAGGTAGCGAATCGAGCGTTTCATGTTTTAGTAAATTAATTTGCTTCTTCTTTCATTTTTGATCTCAGTTAAAGATGATACAGAGAAGAAAAACATTGATTTTCGAGAATATGTCTGTAATGTACTTTCACAACACTTCTAGGTCTGTAAATGTCCGTATGCACTTGCCGGAAATACAAAACTAGCCAATGATAAATCCATGTCTTCCAAGTCGTCAAACTGACTTCGGAAAAGAAGTAACTTTTGTGCCTTTTCTGACGATACTTTCCACCGTCTGGGACGCCATCTGCTTTTATTGTTCCCTAGCAATCTTGTCACAGTTCATCTCCTTTTATGGTTACCACTCTATCAATTTCTCACTGGAATAGTGTTGTCACCCATCATATAACTTGTAAACACTGTTGCCCCTTGCACCACGCTGGCTTTTATCTTCTTTCTGAAAGATGAAATAATTGGATTAATTAGTTCTCCATTTAACAAATACTTTTAGTAACATTACTTTGTTGTTACTTATTTAATTTTACTTATGATTTTTTTAAATTTATTACGACTTACTTGTTATTATTTATTACTACTTACTTGTTATTATTTATTACTTATTTATTAAGACTTACTTGTTATTATTTATTACTTATTTATTACTACTTACTTGTTACTATTTATTACTTATTTATTACTACTTACTTGTTATTATTTATTACTTATTTATTACTACTTACTTGTTATTATTTATTACTTATTTTTTACTACTTACTTGTTATTATTTATTACTTATTTTATTACTACTTACTTGTTATTATTTATTACTTCTTTATTACTACTTACTTGTTATTATTTATTACTTTATTTTTTACTACTTACTTGTTATTATTTTATTACTTATTGATTAATATTACCTTGGTTTTTTTTTTTTTTTTTTTTTTTTTTTTTGTCTGGGGTATTTTTGAGGACACTGTAAGTCCATAACACCAATACATATGACCGTAACTAACGCGTGTAATATTGTGCATCTTTTCACAATTATTTCCAACATTACATGGAAATATAAAACTACAATATGCTGTATTATCATTAAACTACGGAAGCCCTGGAGGGACTTTTTAGTTATTAGTTTTTTGACTTAATTCCTAATACTTAATACTTATTCGTTAATACTTATTACTTATTTCTTATTAGTTTTTTTTTAGTTTAGTATTTTTGTGTAGCATAACGGTCGTGTGTTGACTTTTGTTCCTTCAACAAGTATACCAGGGTCCTGGGAAACACCATTAAAGAGATGGTAAAGGTATCGATTTTACCGAGGGACTCTAGACTCAATGTTCATGCATTAGTGGATAAATCTTTTTAAAGATATCAAGTATTGTGGACTATTGATATCGATCACCAGCTAGTAAAATAATGTTTACGAGTTTTGTTATTATGGAGGCTTTACAAACTGATTTTGGATAGAATTGAGAAAACATCGGAATTCGCATGATATAACCGTCAACAGAAAAAAAACATCTGCAATTCTGCCCTCTGGAAAACATATTGTATGTATTGTTTTTTGTCCCTGAATTGAGCGAAGGACAACATTTTAAATTATATGTTGATGCTGAAGATTTGAACGCCTGTATTGAACAGTAAAACATTTAAAGAAATTGTTAATGTTGGAAAACCAAATGTTATCATCCCCATTCAACCTGATGAAGGTTTACAACTATTTGTTGAACTCAACATTGTTTTGAAAGAATATCTATAATAACCTCTGATAGGATATCAAAATGACTGTTGTCAGTTTCGGAATGCTACAAATACATTTTTATTGTCATATCCTTTCTATGGCCGACCCGAATTGGAGTTTTCATTTTCTGCCAAAGCAATTTTGTTCTCGAAGATCGTTTTGGCCAGTGCCCGAGATACCGTATATATCACTATTTGTTTCCTGGGAAAATGACTCGCTTGTTGAGGTAAACTTAGGAATAAAATGTAAAGAGGGATGTGATATGTTTGATGCGTTCGTTGAGTTCTAACTTCAACAAGATAATAAAAGTGAAGAATGCCTCGAAAGTTACGCAAGAACAAAAATGGTCAAAGTGTAAGCATCTCGCTTTATTTTCATGTTTGGTTTCTTGTTTTGCTGGGTGGTAGGTTTTTGGAATTCCAAGAACGCAAAACATGAAAAACACTATTCAAAACACAATTCCGTCCGTAGGTTCGCACCGCATGCGGATAGAGGTATGCTTCAACTTTCATGTTGTTTAAGGATGAGTATTGTATGTATTGGTATACTGGAGATTGGGGTTGTACCGTTTGTTTAGGACCGGCGAATATCCTCCTAAAGACTACCTGACAGAATTTGATAAAATGTGGTACACATGAACCACTGACATAAAGGGGGGTATGAATTAATTATATAGGGGTTCTGCAATGTTTCTATTAATGCAGTTATTACTAAAATTTGGTGCAGCAGGGGGTATTAGTCAGCCACTATGGCGACATTTCTAGTTATCCACCGTTTTATAAAGGGTTCATGTAACAGCAGTTTCATTCACTTATTTGATCCCCCTGTCACCTTGAATGACACTCAGGTAAACCCTCAACACTAAGCAATGTATGTCTTATCAGTACTTCCAATTATCAGAACACTGGTCGATTCTGCAATTATATCTATACAAGTTGTTGGTGTAGAACAAAGTGTTTATTGAAGACGTTTGGAAAATCAAAACCTATTACAGACGTTCATATAAACCTTTATATAATGTAAGGAGATCAATTCAATATGTGACTGATTTAGTATATATACATTAGCAGTATTTTCAATCGCTTGCACCATAATAACATGTTTTTGAAATCGGTAAATTACGCGGCCCTATAGTATCTCATGTAATGCTCTAGAAAACCAGCATTTTTTATTCCTCCATAAAGTGATTGATTGATTACTTTATCTCATCACAATTTATTTGAGTGATCCTCTTATTGTTGTAGAAAATCTATCAATCTTGCTAGTTGTTCAGAATCAACACGCATGCACCAATGACTGACTAAACCAATCTCCGACGACGAAATGGATCTCATATTACCCTCTATTTCGAGTAGATTGAGCTACAAATTGTTTTGTGCATATGTAAAAATTGGACAACGACTTTATACATATGAAAGAAAAATGCATTTTAAGACCATATACACAAAGGTGAATTTAAACGTAAGTAAACATCGAGGGGTTTTTACGTAAAAATGACCACATAAAACTTCATTATTTTTGGATCCCTGTGCTATCAGCGACCGAAAGACAATGAACCAATGAACCAGAATAGTGAGATTGTCTCGTAATGTTTCTATTACATATAGATCCGATGTGTGTGATCATAGAATTGAAATCTTTGAGTATGTTCTAGTAGTCTTCTACATACTCTAGCGCTGCTGTCTTCGCGTGGATTTTGTACATTGATTGTTTGATAGTGTTAGATTCCTCAGAACAAGTCCTAATTGCCGAGTCTGATCAGTATTTAACGTTTTTCATTGAACTTTCATATTTAGAATATGTGGAATATTTCTGCTGTCTTTCTGTGTAGGAGACATTTCTTATTATATTTTCCTGGAAATGTACCAGAGAATCTTTTCCATATGGTTGATTGTTTTTATAGATGACACGAATGTAATTTACTTCGATCATTTTCATTCTCACTAACTATCGGTCGGAACTCTTGAACGTTTTAGTGAAACGGTGGGGTGGTGGTAATCAAGTTATTGTAATTTATTTTTCTTCTTCCTTTTTCCTTTTTTGATCTCCAGTTTAAAAATTGGTATTAGGAGAAGTAAACAACATTGTTATGAGATATTTCCTGTATTGTACTAGTTCACAACCTACTAAGTTCTGATAAAATGTCCGGATTCACTTGCCTGGAAAAAAAACCCTAACCAATTGATTAATCCATGTCTTACCAAAATGTCGTTTCAACGTGAACTATTCGGAGAAGAAGTACCTAACTATGTGCCTTTTCTGACGTTACTTTCCAGCCGTCAGGACTTCAATCTGCTTTAAAATTCCTAGCAATCGTTGTCATCAATCATCTCCTTTATTAAGGTTACCATCTCTATATTTCTCACTGCGCAATAGTAGTTTGCCTACCCTTTATATAACAAAATCCATGTAAACACTGTAGATGTGGCCCCATGCAACAACCACAAGAATTGAAATTAATTGGATTAATTAGTTCTCATTCAACAAATACTTTTGAGTGAACGATTACTTTTGTTAGTTAGTATTTGTTTTTAATTAATGCATTTTGTATTTTTATATATAAACGAGACATCTCTTACTTTGTTATATATTTATTACTTATTTATTAACATACTTACTTGTTATCATTTATTTATTACTTCTTTAATTGTTATCATTTATTACTTATTTATTACTACTTGTTATTATTTATTACTTATTTATTACTACTTACTTGTTATTATTTATTACTTATTTATTACGACTTACTTGTTATTATCTATTACTTATTTATTACTTCTTACTTGTTATTATTTATTACTTATTTATTACGACTTACTTGTTATTATTTATTACTTAATTATTACTACTTACTTGTTATCATTTTATTAACCACACTTACTTGTTATCATTTGTTTACTTATTTATTACTACTTGTTTTATTATTTATCTACTTATTTATTACTACTTACTTGTTATCATTTATTACTTATTTATTACTACTTTTTATTATTATTTATTACTTATTTATTACTTCTTACTTGTTATCATTTATTACTTATTCATTACTTCTTACTTGTTATTATTTATTACTTATTCATTACTTCTTTACTTGTTATTATTTATTACTTATTTATTGCTACTTACTTGTTATTATTTATTACTTATTTATTACTACTTACTTGTTATTATTTATTACTTATTTATTACTACTTACTTGTTATCATTTATTACTTATTTATTACTACTTGTTATTATTTTATTACTTATTCATTACTTCTTACTTGTTATTATTTATTACTTATTCATTACTTTCTTACTATTGTTATTATTTATCACTTGTATTTATTACTACTTTATTGTTATTATTTATTACTTATTTATTACCACTTACTTGTTATCATTTATTACTTGTTCATTACTACTTACTTGTTATTATTTATTACTTATTTATTACTACTTACTTGTTATTATTTATTACTTATTCATTAATATTACCTTGGTTTTTTTGGATTTTTGTTGTTGTTGTTGTAGGTTTTTTTTGTTCGGGGTATTTGGAGGACACTGTAAGTCCATAACACCAATACATATGGCCGTAACTACGCGTGCAATTGTGCATCTATTTCACAGTTATTTCCAACATTACATGGAAATATACAACTTCAATATGCTGTATATCATAAAAAACGCATCGCCATGACACATTTCCAACAATTAGGCTTAACGTTTGATTTTAAACACATTTTTAAAGTTGACATTTAAAGGGTTGGGCAGAAGACAAGTTCTAACAACTAATATCCAAAATTGTATAATAAAAAACGCAGATACTGTGTCTTGGTTTTTAAACTCGAATTTAAACGTTTAGCCAGTTGCCGCTAATTGTATATCAATAATCACTTCTTTATGTTCGATTTTCTAATTCCGAGTGTAAATGTAAGTAAAAGAACTGGACAATACTGCATTTTATACTGTGAGATAAAGTGATTTGTTATTACGGAAGTGGTGCGCCGTGTTTTGTTAAAATCAAGTGATGTCCCTGGTGTGAAATCATGAGCCAACTCAAATCAATCTTACCTCGTATCTTTCTGTGTTGTGACTTGTTCACATTTGCCCTCTTAACGTATTGTGGACTGGTCTCATTATTAAATTTATGTGAAATGGGAAAGCGTTCACGTGGCATTGACCACAGCCGTCATGTATGTAAAACGAAATAATTTAAGTTGAAAACTAAATAAAGGAGATTTAAAAAATTAGTGAATAAAATAAGTCAATTATTTCATTAGTTTAATGAAAGTCCATACAAAAGTGCTTTCCACGACAGTGAACAAAGTGTACAAGTCGGAGACACCGTAATACTGATCTTTCATGTGCCTAAAATCATCACTTTGTACTAACATATGCTCATCTAAATAAAGAATGCAAATATTACATAATTTCAGTTAGATATTCTCAGAAAGTACTGAAGGGGAATCTTTCTCAAATTTCATGTGTAGTTTGTAGTTGAATTTTAACAAGAGGCCCATGGGCCTTAACGGTCACCTGATATTTGATACAAAGTAGTTATGTAATTTACTAGCCAACTGGTGTCTTTTGTTCATGAAATAGGAACATGCATATAATAGGTCTACAAAGTTTTATTAAGCTTGGTGCATATTTACTCACATTACCGTGTTCACAAGGTTCAAAAATTATTATTGCAAAGGGCAATAACTCCATAAATAAGTTTGAGTCGAATCAAGCTTATTTTCCAAACCTGTTCGAGATATATCCAATGCTAATCTTATTATATGCAAAGTTTCATTAAGCTCGGATAATGTTGGGATAAATGTGTGTGTTATGATTGAGAGTCCCTCTGTGTGGGGACATTTGTTTTGTGAGGAGGCTGATCCTAGGACCTCAACCCTGGCAGTTTCCTTCGTATAGTCTGGGCAATGGACTCCAGGATGTAGGCCACGAGGCAGCATTCCCCGGATGGGGGTTAGGAATTGGATTATGTAAAGGATATGTAAAACTCAACGCGAAGTACTATTAAAATCAACTGTTAACTAAATACCATATGTATGTGTTGTTTCACACAAGCTGATTTTCGAACTCGTCCGAGATCTTTTCAGTGTTAGTCACAGTGTATGAACGGAAGTGTATAGTATTTTTTTAAATTTCGTAGTTGCGAGTCTGTATAGCGGTACTCGGTCACTTGCTAAGACAAAAGAAACAATGGATAGTGGATATTTTTGCCAATTTTATTTATTCTACACGCTTTTCTTGTAATCTAAAGTTATAAACGACGTCATGGATAGCAATTTGAATTACCAGTGACAAATGAAGTGATGATTGTTAACCAGACATTAACATTTCAGACACTTTTCAAGAGTTGATCTGTTTATCATTGAAAGAATCGAGGTAACCGTCTACTATTTGCACTATGCACTATGGCCTGAGTGAATTGTCCCTTTAAGGTATTCAGTCTTGCTGTCATTACTTTAAGCACCATCACAGGTTTATAAATGAATCCAACAATATAAAAAAAGATAAATACATATTATTGGATACAATATCTTTTACTTAATCGTATTTTGAAGTTGTAGGATGACCAGTTAAAATTGTATAGTCACCTGCATTGTTTTGAAACTGGCGATGTATAGTTGCTTGCGAGGATACTTGTTATAAAGAGAAAATATAGTCAGTGATAAAAGGCTCTGAGGCTAACAAATTAAATAAATCAGTCTAACAGTGTTATCAAATACATTATCAATTTAAACGTTTAGTCAACTTTGTTGCACAGATCATATATAGTCATTTAGATGAAGTAAATGCAACAAAAATGCAATAGAATGCACCAAGTTGTGCTATTCAAGTATGATTTGGATTTCCGTGGACCAATTATTACTTTTAAAAAATGTCAGAATTACGGAGATAACAAATCCTTCTAGAATCATTAACGAAAATTACTAACGTCAGTTCCATATTTGTTAGCCGGACATGGCTGTTCATTTACAAAATTCTTTTAATATTTTCTTGTCTAACGTTATTCCAAGGGGATTCAATTTCGCGATTCAATTTTTGTTTTTACTGTAATGCCATTGTTGCGGCGAATGATTTTCAAAATTTCTTATCACCAGCGAAATAGTATAATATGATCGCAAACGTGAATGTAAGTTGGTTGCAAGTTTACCTTTAAATGTGGAAAATAATTATTCCATTAGTATGGACAAAAATATTGTCAAATTTTTGAGGCGATCTATCCCATTATCAAGACAAAAAAAGAACAAACAAAACGTCATGTTGATGACGGTCAAAATGTCCACATCGTTTTTTAAAATAGTAACTCATATATATATAGGCTGATTAATATTAGTGTTGAAAGTGATGAACATCTAATCTACCCTTGTGCGTCTGTATCGACTGGTATGTATATATTTAATATCGTTGTCGCCCGGGAATCACGTGATAAAAAAGCTTTCCATGAATGAAATCATAAAAAACCCAATATTTAACTTTCCGCTTTTTGTTTATATGTTTCTCAACGCTGAACACATCCTGTGGCCTAAAACGATATCAAATGTAACTTTCTTTTGCTTGAAAATTGCTGAAAATTAGAAATATGAGCGATTTGTAATGAGATTTTTGCGCAAGTAACTATACAGTATTTTTTTAAAATTAAAACAAGCGACTATACAGTAAAGTAACGAGCGAGTTTACAAAACTATTTCGTGTATGTATATTTTAAGGTATGTTTTAGCCGCTTTCTAATTATGAATAAATAGGATAAAGAAACTGTAAAAAAATCAAATTATGAGATATATCAGGAAAGACGGTGGAAAACGCAATTTCCTCCGAAAACACATCGCAGTTTTGATCGTAATTCAGTGATTACACTTCGATTCTTATACATTGCTAACAGTATATTCAAAATCATGATCATGATGTTTTGATATACATGTTAAGGGGACGTCTATGTTTAACATATTTTTAGTTACGAATAATGCCGATATTTGTGTTTTATCGACCTGTATACCATGTCTGGTTTCACTCATCCCGCTTCAATACTCACAAGTGACGATACAAAAATCAACTAACGAATTAACTATACGTTTCCGTTCAAACACTCGCGTTCACAAGGTCCAATAATAATTAAATGTGCAAAGGGCAATAACTCCATAATTTACAGTCCAATCAAGCTGATTTTTGACCTCGTGTTAGATCTTTCCAATGTTAGGCTGCATTCAAAATTTCATTAATCTCGGTTTAAATAAACTCAAGTTATCGCGTTCAGAAGGAAATATTAACGGAAGTCGCACGACGCACGACGACGGACAAAAGATTATTGAAATAGGTCACCATTACCTATGGTCAGGTGACCTAAAAGCAGAGAAAAGATCCCTCTTTCCAATGTCATATATATTTCATTATTTAGTGGGCGCCAAGATCCCTTCGGCCTTGCAAGTAGAACGTTAGTTTTGTACCTGTTGCCCTTATTGCTTGATCGTAAAAGGCGACTAAATTTAGGATCTTATCTTTTCCTCCTTTCGTCTTTACTTTCTTCTTCCTAACGTCTTCCTCGACACTGCCTTACTACACCGTAATGTAATTTCTGGGTTCTGTCCCCTGGCCGAGACACACCATAGTCTTTAAAATAGTAGTTCTGCTCCTGCATAGCGCTGAGCATAAAGGGACTGGGACGATTTGTTCGCCTCGTCCGTCGTCAGTATAATGTGACCGGCTGGGGTGTGTTGTTTGGTGTTTTCGGCGTCATGCTTCATAAAAAAAAACACACGTACTTCAAACACGCAACACACCCCATACATGGGAGACCGTCCTTACATGACCCATGACCCTAATAGGACGTTAATTTAATGATACAAACAAACATGGGGTCCATGGACCTTAACGGTCACCAGAGGATACAGAATGAAACAAAGATATATAAACTCTATATATTGGCCAATCTGATCATGCTCTTGAAATCATGATCTAAGGTTAATACATTATACACATCGATGTCTATTATTGTATTAGATTTGTGTTCTCAACCATGTTCCATTTTGTTCCAATTTTGACCAACTGCATGACGCGACGGCAATCTTGGTTCCTGGTTGCACATCTACAGGTCACCAAAATTGATATCCATATAGTTTAATGTCACTAGTAACAGTATGATATATAACTTAAAAATTTAACAAAAATTAACCAATCAGTGGATACAGGGAAGTAATTCTTACTAATTTTTGAAAACTTGAAATAGTGACAAAATTTGCTTTTTACTCATAATTATGGTGTTTTTGAGAATTTAGAATATGTGAATTCAGAAGAAGATTAATATAAACTATAGAAGATTTGACCCCCTCCCTAGGGGAAAATAGGATCCCAGGACAATGGAATTCACAATTCAATAAGGGCCTTAATTAAGACTTTTAATGAAGGGCATCTGGTTACATCAAATCTGAATTCAGATGAAGATATTTGTCATTTTAGCCATTTTGATCCTTTTTAGCTCTGCCCCTCTGTCCCTGGAGGTTGATGATAAGTTTGACTCATGTTCTATTACAAATCAGCAAATAATGCTCAAAATGTGTTTGCCTCATATAACTATAATTAAATATCTATTGAATATTAAGCACACCCCGACCGGTCACATTATACTGACAACGGGCAAACCTGTTTTCACACTCCTTTTATGAAGAGGCTTATAGTGGTTTTACACTTTCCAGTATAGGAACAGTCATGTTCCTCTTCACCGGACTCGTATTATTAATCTATATTTTACTTAAAGTTCATTTCCAAATAAGTTCATTTCCAAGTGCCAGTGGTCCTTGATTGTTGTGGAAGTTTCCTCTAAGTTCAATCAGTCGTCTGTATGCTATTGAAGGGAATTTTAATTTCTGTGCCACCATGAATACGATAGATCAGGTGTCGCTCCAGGTACTCATGGTGTCCATATCCTGCTGTAATATAATTCCATCTTCTCTATTTGATTTCAATTTTTGTTGCTTCATCAGTTTCTGGTAGATTATTCACGAGTATTACAAACAGCTGTGGGCCCAGGACGGATTCTTGAGGGATGAACTGTGAATGCAGACTTAGGAGACACAATTGATGAGTGTGTGTAGATGAGTGTGTGTAAAGGGTGTATTTATCTCCCCTATCGCAAGGTAGGGAGATACTGGAATCAGATTGTCTCTATATCTGTCTGTCCTGACAACTCTTCCAAAAGTAGTGGTCCGATTTTAATAAATTTTGGTATTATGTGTAGATGCAGATTTCGTTTGTCAAAATTGTTTTTGCCTTGATAAATGGGTCATTATACACACGTTTATATGTCTTAATGACTCCTTCTAAACTACTTGAATAATTTCAGGTAAACTTACAGGTTTTCGTTTGGTTAATATGGTAATCAGGTCACTAGAAACATGCTCGGATGACCTATAAGCATCATGCTTTGTCCGTCGTCGTTCACCGTTCTTAAACATTCAAACGACTTCTCCATAGCCAAAAGGCCCAGGGCCTGTCGTATGCTACCAAGTCGGGCTACCGATTGTGTTCTAATTAATGACCTTGAGCTGCATTCAAGGTTACAGGGGTCAAAAATCAAAAGTCTTTATAGTGGAGCGGCTAAGGTCGATATTTTGGCAAGTGCATAAGGTTTCAGGAAAAAAATGGACCTCAAAAAATCACGGACCCTATCGGCCGCCATATTGGTTTTCAAAATTGCCGCCAAAAATCACCTTCTGTGACCCATAACTCACGTTCTAGCTAAACCCAAACCCATTTTGTATTTCAAGATGGCCGCCAACTTTACGAGCTTTATCTTTATATATATTGCATTTAAATGGCTAAGCTGATTTTAAGCAAATATAGTGAGAGTACTTCATTTTTTGTTGTGTTTGATACATAAATAATTTAATTCTTATTTTAATTTCAACATAACCGCCATTTTGAAATCCAAGATGGCCGTTTAAATTAAAGATTTTTTTGTGTATTTCACTCTGTAAATGATCGAGCAAAAAATCAAGTTAACAATCTGAAAATATTTATTTATTTGACATGCCTTGAATTGCAACTCTGCAGGCGTCACCAGAGGATAATCTTTCATGGGCTTTATCGAATGCTCAACTGGAACATCCTCAAAGTCGCAAGTCAACAGCGATTGACCAAATCACTGCCCATTTGCAGATAACACCTATCTCATACCTTGTCACTTCTACTGCGATCAATAGGGCGCATTCTCTTCTGTTTTTGACATTAAATCCACAGTTGATTTCTTGTCACTACCTATTACTTTCAATGTTGGCAATAGCTTTTAAGTTGAACGTGCAGGAAACAGGAACACCCATTCCTACATTCTAGGATATTGGTATCTTCTACCAAACCTTAATACTTTGTCTTCCTCCTTTCGATTCCTTCCTCATAGCGTAACTCCTAAGGAACTGTCAAGTCATCCATAACCACTTGAGAACATATAGACACACATTTCACCTTATGGTGCTGAGAACACAATCCACCTTACTTATCATGTGTATGTATGAATTCCTTCTTTAGATCATACAGAAGTATGTCATCCCTACCTACATTTAGCAAAGTGGATGAATGTGTTTTATTTTAGTGGCTAGGGTTTCTTTGGTTTTTTTTCTCTTTTCATGAGAAAAAAACAATTTACTTAGCGCCTTCGAATGGCAACCGCTGTACTTTTTTAAGGAGCTGGGGTCGTAGACCGCCAAAGAGGTCTTGGTGACATAATCAGCAGCCTGCACTATCAGTCCCACTTTTTGTCATATATCGACGTCAACCAGAACTAAATTCGGCAAGGTTCCAGATGACCAATATCTGACTAAGTTAGTTTGCTGTTTATGTGGTCCTAATATTGTTAATACTCTCTATCATCTCCATTGTTTGCACTTAATTTGAAGGCGTATTGTTCTTCTGTTTTCCATCGCTGCAATATATTTTCACCCAGTACTTGGTGCCGTATGCATGTTTTACTGACGGTGGCTATGCGTTTTAGGTGGATTTAGTTTACATATACTGCACTGCTAGAATAGTGCTTCATATTTGTTCTTATTCAACATCATCATCTGTTTTGCCTTCGTAAAACAGATGATGATGTTGAAAAATTTAACTCGGATACTAAGGTAGAAATTATTCAGTTATTTTATTCTATTTTTTTAATGTTTTTTTTTTATTCAATTTTCATTGTAATAAACAATACAAGACAATACTAAACATTAAATTGCATATCTACACATGCATGCAAACCTACAAATATATATATGTACATGTATATATTATACAGAATATAGATCATATTTAATAGACCTCTCACTAATAACCATGAGGTCTAGAGACCTGAAATTGGGCCTGAGACATGCTTAGATGAATTGCTACCAAGTTTGTTCAAATGAATGACCTTGACCTTCATTCAAGGTCACAAGGGTTAAATAGGCTAAAATATTTAAATGACGTCTTTTTAATTACCAAGAGACCTAGGTACCCGATATTATTAGACCTGTTATATGCTAGGATAACGTTATATCAAGTTTGTTCAAATGAATGACCTTGACCTTCATTAAAGGTCACAGGGGTAAAAAAAGCTATAATTTTGAAATTACCATTTAATAACCAAGAGGCACAGGGACTTTTTATTCGGCCTATGAAATGCTGGGATGAAGGGCTACAATGTTCGTTCAAATGAATGACCTTGACCTTCATTCAATGTCACAGGGGTCATGAAGGCTAAAATCTTTAAACGACTACTTCTTAATAACCAAGAGACAAAGGGGCCTTTAACACGCTTGGGTATGATATATATTCTTGAACCATGCATAATTACCAGATAGCAGGTGAGCGATTCGGGCCCATTGGGCCCTTGTTTTTCTAAGCTTGTCAAGCTGATTTGTTTAATAATAAGTAAAATAAGATTGTTTATAATTAAATCAGCATCACAAAAGCGAACTGTTTCCAAAATAAATCCCTGTTTTACCCAATCAACTTCAATATTTATGGCTATAAGCGCATGTTTGTATTCTCTCATTAAATTATGAACTTTATCACATTCTTAAGACAGATGACAATTGTTTCCAGGTGAGTTTTACAAAAAGTGCAGGATGGGTCTTGTTTTATTACCATTTCATGTAACAGTGTGTTCGTTGTTAAACTTCTATGATTTATTTCATATTGTAGCCATCTTAAGTTTGTGCTATGTGTGGTTCTAAAAGGACTTGTGTATATTTCTTTCTATTGGTTTTCGTCTATGTTAAAAATCAAAGACCATTTATGTTGTGCTGTAGGTTTTATTTATCATTTATTAGCTGTAGGTTTTATTTATCATGAGCACCCTTCGTCTTCCTCAGTATGATGTTTAGATTTAGAGGAATATTCGGTTTACACACAGATGTTGTTTGTTGTTCATATGTTGTTTTACAGCCCTAATTATACTATGATATGTCAAAAAATTGAATATAATATCATATATATCTTGGAATTCAACAAAATAATAAAATGAACCGTCTTCTTTAATAAATCATATGTGAAGAATACCCCTTTATTTATACCATTTATTATAGAAGACTGGTTTGGTATTTATTCTGATATGTTGATTATACCATATTGGATTTTGCATATGTGATCATCATATATATCAGATGAATCTTGTTTGTTTCCATGCTTCGACATCTTTCCAAAATAATATTTTACATCTATCTAAGGTTTTCTGAAGTTTACATGTTCACTGTTACCTAGTGAATACTTATCAACATATTTGTCTAAAATGCACATCCAATTAACCTCATCCTTATATATGCTTCTTACCCATGTTGATTCAAGAGATGTTATAATTTTTTTAAATTTTCATCAATAACCTTCTTTGTACGATTTAAAATTGATGTCACGTTTAATTTTATCCGTTTTCCACTCCATAACAATTAATATGCTGGTTATTTTCTTTATATAAGAATCATGGGGTGTTGGAAGTGCTATAAAGAGGTGATTTAATTAGGTAATAAGTAATGTTTTATTACAGCTATCTTACCAATTGGAGAAAGATTTCTTCTGTTCCATGAGTTTATAAGAGTCTTTAGTTTAACAAGCTTTTTGTCAAAGTTTAGCTGAACAATTCTATAAAAAGTCAACGTCGTATTCAATGCCTACACGATTGAATTTTGTTTTACCCCATGAAAGAATATGTTCTGTGGTGTATTTATCATTGCTGTATTTTTTACTGCCAATCCAGACTACCGTGGTCTTTGCGAAATTCATTTTGAGACCTGAAATTCTGGCATAAAAGTGAAATTGTTGTTATGATTCAGTTATGTGTATTATGAAATGGATAATTTGGAAGAATCGAAATGATGCACAGCAACAAACAAATAAATGTAGAACATACAAAATCTCTTATTAACAGACAAATTTATAATAACTTTGGCTTTATTGCAAATCCCGACAAAAGAAAACAGTTTAGTTTATGCTTCAAATATTTATAGTGAAATATCAGAATTTTTATTTACTTCGCATATTTTATCAGTAATTGACCATCTTGTATCAGTAAATGTTCAAATATGTATGTCAGAATGTTTATAATGATTATTTTTTCAAAATTATTCGTAAATAAAATTTATAATACTGTAAAAATAAAGGACTATGATGAAAACGTCGATAATTGTACATCAGTCAAAATGAAGAAAAAGAACAAAATATAGGTATGCATATAAGTTTGTAAATGAAAAAAAAGTTTGTATGTATGTATGTTCTGTGTGTATGATGCATTATGTATGTTTTGGTTTCTATCATATATTTATGTATAAAGTTAATGTCTGATAGTGGCTAATTGAACGAAACTCATTCCCTATGCAAAAAATGGTCTTCATAGATTAAAAAGTCAAAATGATCAAATCAATGGTTCGCCCATTGTCAGTATAATGTGATCGGAAGGGATGTGCATGATATATCACAAGAAGACACAAAACGTACATTCCGCAGCCTCCCAAAACATGCACTCCGCACACGGTACACGCCGCATACATGAAAGGCCGTCCTTACAAGACTATTAAAAGGCTGTTAAAAGGA
This sequence comes from Argopecten irradians, assembly GCF_041381155.1. NCBI lineage: Eukaryota > Metazoa > Mollusca > Bivalvia > Pectinida > Pectinidae > Argopecten > Argopecten irradians. The sequence goes on from NC_091144.1 coordinate 31,916,937, forward strand.
GGTTAATTAATCAAACGAACAAGTTTATATCTGTGTTATTTTGTATGTTAACTTATATATTTGGGATCGTTAAGGCATATAAGTCTTTTATTTGCTATGCAATCATGTAAGAAGACTTGTAGTCTTTTATGAAATAACATTTGTTAAACGAACGTTAAAGCGTTCGGAGCTCTTTTAAGAAAAAATAACAAAACTCTTTTAGCTGTACAGTATATTCAGTTGCGAAAATTCAACTTTAAACATAATACTTACTTAATTGCTAACTCGCTCCTCCAGGTATGTCCACTATGTTGGTATGTGAGGTGGTCACTTTATGAAGAGAGACAACTCTTATATCATATAATTCAAGAGTGGTCCATCTTCATTAAGTAACAACCAGACATTTCAAAGAATCATGCTAATACAATCGGAGCCTGCACTCATGTGCATTAACTTCTGCAAGATGACTGTGCATAAGTTGTTACAAAAAACATACCGCTTTCTCCCACAACACAAGCTTGCATTCACTATACATAACACATCGTTTTAGAGGAAGCGCCTTCAAATATATGCTCCTGTTGTCATGCATTAAACTACACATTATAACGATAAAAACTTTTGGGTTACAGGTAAAATGTGAGGAAGGATCTGGGTTCTGTTCCCTGGCTGAAACACGCCATAGTCTTTAAAAGAAGTAGTTTCTACTCCTGCTTAGCGCTCAGTATAAAATGAGAAGGACGACTGGTTCGCCCATGCTCAGTGACCGGTGTGTTGCTTGGCGTCTTCGGTGGCTTGCTTCAGTGATATAGCACTATAAAAGAGTATAAGTTCCATTATATAAGAAGACATCACATGAATATACCGCAATTTCCCAAAACACACATGCACTTCATACACCCAACACACCACATACATGGGAGGCCGTCCTTACATGAAACTGTCTGTTTTTGTAGGACGTTAATGTTATCAAACAAACAAGTATACTGTTAGTATCATTTCGATGTCTGCACATAAAACTAATTGTAAATATTGATTTTCGCATACCTTTATTTCGACAAAGTACTTAATAATTTTGCAAACGATTGCTCATTTTAGCTTGAGCTTATGTGATGGCGCGGCGTCCGTCGTCCGTCAGTCCGTCAACATTTCATTGAATTCGCTACTAGTCATTTAGTTCTGCATTGTTTGTAACCAAATTTGGCCAGAAATATCCTTGGGCGAAGGGGAACAGAGTTTGTATACATTTTGGCTCTGACCCCGGGGCCGGGAGGGGCGGGGCGAGACCCAATAGGGGAAAAAGAGGTAAATCATTGAAATCGCTACTTGTCATAGAGTTCTGCATAGATTGTAACTATATTTGGCCAGGAATATCCCTGCAGGAGGGGGAACAGAGATCGTATACATTTTGGCCCTAATCCCCCGTAGGTAGGAGGGGCAGGGCCCAATAGAGGAAAAAACAGGTAAATTATTTAAATTTCTACTATTCATACATTTTTACATGGAATGTAATTAAATTTTGCAAGAAACATCCTTGGAGGAAGAGGAACAGAGATTGTATAGATTTTCGCTCTGTCCCTCGGAGGAAGTCCTTCAAAAATAGGAAATGATCCTTTAATCAGAACTTTACTTGACATTACAAACCAGGTGAGCGATACAGGCCCTCTGGGCTTCTTGTTCACTACCTGTCTATCCTGTTATATTGGCTCTCACTTAAACTTTAAAGGGACTTAATCGTTAAAAAAAATCATGTAATAAAAGATAAAACGAATTATAGAACTGAAAATAATTGTAAAAGTTGTGTACTTTGCGTTAATAACAAAATTCAAAAATGTATTACCATTTTATTCAAAATGGGAAAAAACTGAAAATAAATAGAAACGACCTGGTCACTATTTCATATTATTATCTTTCGGCGAGGTAAACAATTCCTGTGTGCATGCACGATGTAGGAACATTCACCGTAGGAAATCTCATCTGTCTAATGGACATATCTGCTATCGACTGAAAACACCAATTTATCGACTACAACTTCCTGATTTCTGTGTTAAATCTAATAAAAGTTGAAAGTTATGCAGAGGTTTTGTGAAGAGTTTAAGTGTAAATATTCATATATTGTGCAAGTTTTTTGCAGCTATACAGCATTTTCATTATATTACATGGTTCTATACTTGCTTCTACCATTATTTTATTTTCATTTGTCATGATATTAGGTACTTGTCTGCTAAACCTGTCAATATTATTAGGTTTTTTTTTAATTGGCCTAATATATAGGCGTAATGATAAGGAAAAAAATGGAAACAAAATCCAATAATATAGGCATGTTTAGCGGACTAATGAGGTACATGTATTTCTTTTATCATTATATCAATAATTGACTTATATATCCTTAGTTATAATGTCTATCCGTCTAATGGATATCCCCTATATATCTCTAGTTATAGTCTCTATCCGTCTAATGGACATTCCTTATATATCCCTAGTTATAATATATATCCGTCTAATGGCGTTCGATATACATACCTATTTATAGTCTCTATCCGTCTAATGGAAATTCCCTATTATACAAATATTTCATGGATTACTGTGCTCTACTTCATAATATTTTACCCGAGGTGGTGGTAATAAAAATGGTTTATTACATAATTTGTTTACACCAATCTATATATGAAGAAATATAATATTTTCAACTATTACACCGACCGTTCAATAAAACCTTGTTATATTGCACGGTTCGAAGTTATATTGCACGCTTCCATGGAAACGTTATATTGCACGGTTCGAGATGTTATATTGCACGGCTTTAGGAACACCTCGCTGTTGTTGTCTAGTTTTGTAGAAAACTTCCGAGGAATTGCGAGTAACAGTGAGTTACGTTATTATGACGTCACAAAGGTTCACGCTCAATTTCGCGCTGGATTTATAGATCTCGAATCAAGCACGTCATGTAGACGTTTACTGTACCGAGTAAAGGACGGACACGATGAATGTATTAGATCAAAAGGCTGCAAGCAGGTCTAGTAATGTGAAAACAGACAATAAGACATCCAAACCGGAGTTACAACGTGACGTACGTGGGCTATACGTCAATCTTCAATAGGATATTAAGGGTTTTTTTTCCGTACGACCCGGTACGGTGTTGGTGATTTTGTTAAGTGATTGTTAAGTGATTCGTTTTAAAAAAAAATATTCAACTGAAAAACTGGTGTCAGTATAATGTGACCGGGTGGGGTGTGTTGCTTGGTGTCTTCGGCGGCATGCTTCAGTGATATAGCACTATAAAAAGGGCAACAGTTCCACTATACAAGAAGACACAACACGAACATACCGCAGTCTCCCGGTGCACTCACCTCGCACAACATACACGCAACACACCGCATACATGGGAGGCCGTCCTTACATGACCATAGCTGTTAATAGGACGTTAATAAATCAAACAAACAAACAAACAAAAGATTATGTAATAAAACAAATATTCCATAGTTACTGTGCTCTAGTTCATAATATGTACCCCTCGGTGGGCCTTTGGCCTCGTGCAAGATAACATTTGTTGATTACCATCACCTCGGGTTAAATATTATGAACTAGAGCACGGTAACCCATGAAATGTTTGTATAATTTTGCACGAGGCCTTAAATATAATGAACTAGAGCACAGAAACCCATGAAATATTTGTTTTATTACATAATCACTATTTTTAGTTGAATATTTTATAATTCAATTTTGCTTGTTACGAGCATTTTCATTGGCTTAAAACTTTACTTTATCAGCCCATAAAGGAACAAATGGCGTAATGATTTCATAGACAAAAGAGTCCCAAAATGAATTTTGGGTAGTGAAGAGATTATCTTTAGTAAATTGAACTATAAGGATTAATTTGAATATATTTTTTATGTTATGAAGATATAACACAAAAAACTGAGTGTACTCTCATCATATAACACAAAAATCTGAGTGTACTCTCATCATAAACCGCTTCGCGGTTTATTTAGAGTACACTTATTTTTTTTTTGTTATATCTCCATAACATAAAAATCTAAAATAAAACGAATACGACAATCACTCAACAAAATCAACAGCACTGTACCGTACGGAGAAGCTTCAAGTCCTATTGAAGATTGACGTATTACCCACGTACGTCACGTTGTAACTCCGGTTTGGATGTCTTATTGTCTTCTTTAACATTATTAGACCTATATGCAGCCTTTTAATACATTCGCCGTGTCCGTTCTCTACTCGATTTAAACGTCTACATGACGTGCTTGATTCGAGATCTATAAAGCTAGCGCGAAATTGAGCGTGAACCTTTGTGACGTAATAATAACGTAACTCACTGTTACGCCCGATTCATCGGAAGTTTTCTTCAAAACTAGACAACAACAGCGAGGTGTTCCAAAAGCCATGCAATATAACATCTCGAACCGTGCATTATAACGTTTCCATGGAAGCGTGCAATATAACTTCGAACTGTGATATATAACAAGGTTTTATTGAACAGTCGGGATAATAGTTGAAAATATTATATTTCCTCAAATATAAATTGGTGTCAACATATTATGTAATAAATATATATACCTAGTTATAATGTCTATCCGTCTAATGGACATTCCCTATATATATCCCTAGTTATAATGTATATCCGTCTAATGGGCATTCCCCTACATGTCATCAGTTATATAACCTTTTTCCATCTGATTTACTTATGATGCTCCACCGCCGACAGAGCATATATGATATTCATCATTTGAACAATAATTGGTGTTTAATCATGTACATGTCTAATTAACAAAAAAATAGTATAAAACAATTTCTTTTGCATTTTAGTGCGTGCACAATCAGTACTTAATTCCATATAGGAAATAGTGCCACGGAATTTTTCCGGGATGCAATTATTTTTCATATTTTTAACTTATCAGTAAAATCAGAAGCTCAAACTTTCCAATGGTGGTAATAGCGTAAAGTAAGTAACTTTTGTGCCTGGAGAAAAACGCTTTTGATAATGAAAATATATATCATTTGTCAGCGATGGAGCATCTTTAAAAAATCAACCTAACTATATATCTAAATTGTATGTGTATTATTTTGTATTCAAAGCAAAAATATACCTTTCATCTATGTAAAATGTATATGTTTGCTTAATAAAGTACATGTACACCTGTAGAGATGTATAATATATTAATATACATAATTAACGGGTGCAAGTACCTCTCACTTCTTGTCATATTTCCATCACATACTCTAAAGCTTCATAGAACGTATGCTGTTTTACTTGTCAATGTATGTATCGGCTATTAGACTGAATCAGGCCAATATAACCGATAAAATATAGTGGCCTCTTATTGTGGTGTTATTCACATCTATCTCCATTAGCCGGATGAGATTTTCAGCGATCCTGATTTTGAACTCAAAGCTGCACTCGGTTCTTTTCGTTATAAACAGCCAATGCCGACAGATACAGTTTCTTGTTGTGTTTGGCGATAGTTTAACGTTGATAAACATTGTCAATATTTTATATGAAATGTTGTAATTTTGAAAACTTTCTGATTTCAGGAATAAGAACGTTTGTACGAAGTCAAAAACCCTAAGAAATCTATGTAAATCTAAAGATTAAGTACCTTTAAGGTCTTGTGAAAAAGTAGGAAGCATTGTACTAAGAATGAAACTGTAAATATGCAAAAGCGCTATTAGAGTTCTCTAATAACACGACATAACTATTGCCGTTAAGTGAAATTTTGGAAAATTAAGTACGCGATTTCCAAACTTCATAATCTGTTCCTTGTAATCTAGTGGATGTACAGCATCATGAATATTCGGGATACATGTTAAATTATATTTCATGCTAATTTCACTGGATTGATATGTCACTTAAACATTTGATATTTGAACATTGAAATCTAACTTGATGATTTAGATCCCCTAAAGCATATGTCGGCCTGTAAGAGAGCCGAAATCTTGGGATCATATATTCCCGGTTTTGAATAAAGCGCCTTCAATTACAATCTCTTTAAAATACAGATTCTTATCATCATTAATTTGGATAAGAGGATCCGACAAAATCCCATTAGGGGTCATGTTCAGGTGACCTTTGGAAATAGTCAATCAAATTGCTGCTGCAAGAATCTTGAATGTGACTTTAAGAGGACAAAAACAAAAAAAATCACAGTAACTCGTTGCGAACCAGTAACCAATTCAATTTGAAATCAATACAGTTATCGATGACAATGACAAAAAATGAATTATAGATTCTGACTGAACAAATTATATTGCGTTTAAGAGTGGCTTTGATATAATAACAAAATAATTCATGTTTTAAATAATGCAATTGTAAAGATATGTATATATATAAGTTGAGGTACAGCAATTAATAACCATTTCTGTCTGAACAGATATGGCTATGCAAGATTATATGACTCTTTCATATGTGGATGGGAACGATAGGGATATTCTACCCGAGGGTCACAAAATGTAGAAAAACCTTAGGCTTGCCGAGGGTTTTGCAACATTTGTGATCCCGAGGGTTGAATATCCCTAACCTTCATATTCACTTATAAAAGAGTGTTTTTCTTTCATACCTCGACGTTTTATTGCAATTTCACAACTACAATATCCAGCCATTTTGAAATAAATTCGAAGGAATCCAAGTCTGAAAGTCAAGTTTTCATAAATGAAAATTTACATGATATGTTAAAGAAAACTTCTGTTGTTTGCATCTTTTATAGAAAAACCAGTCAAGTTTGTGAAAAAAATGTTAAAATTATTCCGAGGAAATAGAAATTTTATTGACGCCGTGACGTCACGAGGCTTTATGAGTGTATTGCCCTATACCAGCCAGTATTACACCTGCAGGTATGAAAGAAAACATATTAGTTAATTGATGCCGATATAACATATGCATACCGTGTCAGTTTCAAGTGCCTTGTCATAACATAGATGTTAATAAAGCACATTAATAGGACAATAACCTCTCTGCGTGGTTTCGTAATTAAGTTCATGCATCGTAAATAGCATTATACAATGTGTATGTTTGATTGATGGGGCTTTACGTTCAATTAACATTTAAGGTCATTTTAAATCTGATGTCCCTGAATATAGCACGTGCTGCACTTTGTGATGACAAAACAATCGTCACATTTTATAAAAGTTATGGCAGTGTGGAAACCATCAAATTATCCGCAAAGCAGTTTGCGACTTTAAGCACTAGTCCGATTTGACTAGTGGCTCCTCAACCGATGAAAATCAGTAAATACTATATTTACAAGAGCGGTGGTAAATTATATTTTTCGACCCATTTTGCGTGCATTATATGTGCAAATGTTTCTGTCAGACTAATTTGGATGAAAAATTCAAACTGATCATGACTGAAATGCTAGAGCAAAACTGCTGTATATATTTATTTCATTTGGCTAGTGATTAAATAGTTGGACTAGTGAAATTTTGGGGTTTACTAGTCCCGTGACTGGCAGCGAAAAATATTAACGTCACAGACTGGTAAAGTTTGTGAATAGGCAATCTGGTTAAACTACAGATCCTTATCATCACTATGTTTGATATGGTGATCTGACAACATCCCATTAGGGTCACGTCCAGATGACCTTCGTAAATATAGCCAATCACATTGGCACTGCCAGAATCTTGACCTGGGACGAAATAGTTAGAAAGAACTGTACGAATAATTTTTGTGTATGTAGTCATCTCGCCCAAACAGCACAACAAATATAATTGTATATGTATACTGGGACTAAATGTCGTTTTCAATTGATGTTCTGAAGTACACGTGGTACAAAGGTCATCCGAACATGACCCCTTGTGGGGTATTGTCAGATTCTCTATGACACGGAGTGGTTATAAGGATCCGTATTTTAATCAGACTGCTTCAATTACCGTCAGGTTCAGTTACTTCGAGATTGTCGCGACGATGTTTGGAAAATATCAGAATGATTCGGCATCTTTCGAGCCTATTTTGCAATGTATGGTAACGGGATCCGGCCCCGGTTGTTTGATATCAACTTCCGGAAAAATAGTACCCCTCAAAAAATGAGAGGGGTAAGTGCTAAATCGTTTCAAAAACTCTATATTTTTTCATTTGTTTATCGAAACCCATCATGAATTAGAAGAGTGAAAGCTTAAAATTTTAATATGTCCCATCGTATTTCCATACAAAATTGTGAAAATGCGCGAAAATATGAAAATATCTCCAGATATCGGATGCATTTCATTAAGATAATACATTGAATGAAGAATTATGATAGAACAAAAACGATCTTCCACTTCAAATTTATCATAAATACGTCCTTTGCCCCATAATCGATGATGTTTAGTGAGCATGTTATGACTATAGTGTACATGTTTTGGTGAAATCTCTTAAAAATAATGTTACTATCAAGTAAAATTCAGTTGAGTTCTAATATAACATTAAATCACTACTTACCTAAAACATTCTTAGCTCACACCGCCGTCGTCTCCAATGATTCAAGATTCTCATCACTTTCTTAGACTTGAATTATATTATATATTTGCCCGAATGCTATACTTCTATGGTAATTACCTGTCATCTTTCTCTTATTAAGCAATACACGTTATGAGAAAAAATAATTTATTTCGTAAAACTAGACCTTCCTGGTTTACATACGCAAATGACAAATATAGACTGTAATGGGCGTCATTGGTTGACTCGTTATATATGAATAACATTACCAGAAAGGACAACTTTATGCAAAATTGATATAATTTAGGTACACTGTAAGTCAAAAGTTTAGTTTAGGTATAGGAAAATAAAAGAGGACTAAGCGCCTTAACGGTTATCTGAACAACTCAATTTTCAAAATTAAAGATGGCTGCCTGTTTTCAAAATGAAATATGTATAGGTAGGCACCAAGGGAAACCTGATGAAATCAGGGACCCCTTTAGTACTTTATGAGAAATAGCTATATCAAATATTAATGGTCTTTATTAATGTTGATTCAGGTATTTGTTGTAAACAGCAGTTAACATCCTTAGGTTTTGGAGCCTCCAATTGTGCTAACGTGCAACATTGGACTCGTAATTAAAATTGTGCTAAATCTGGAGCTTCATCTGAAGATATACATGATTTGATACAAGAGCCCCATGCCATGGCCTTAACGGTCATCTGAGTTCGTTTAGAAAGAAACAAAGACACATGAACACATATATACTGGTCCTCGAGAAGTCGGGCAGTGATTTTGTACATTTGACTTTTTAATCTATGAAAAATATTTGCTTCCATCAAACTATGAACTCCGCAGATTTTATGAAATTTTAATTCATTTTGACCCTGTTTGACCCCGCCCCTCTGATCCCCCAGGGGTCAGCGAGGAATGATATGGTTGTTAAAATACTATATCACAGGCTAATGATTCTGTTCAAGTTTGACTCATTTTCTATGAAATATTAGCAAAAATGCTCAAAAATGTGTTTTCCTTTAATAAACTATAGTAAACTTGACCCCCTCCCCAGAGGGGAACTTTAGACCCTAGGCCATATAATTCACACTTTCTGTAAAGGACCTTAAGACCTTTATATATATGAAGAGTATATGCTTCCATTTCCACAATTTCAGAAGACTTTTGAAGTTTAAGCCAATATGACCCCTTTTGACCCCTTATAAATTATTGGTCAGAGTCATTAGTAATATGAAATAACAACCTATAGCTTATTTGCTTGCGTGAGACCATATGTATTGTTCTTGGAAATGTTTACAAAAAATGTATAGCTCTTTCCGAATATGATTGTTTGCCTAAGGGGCCGCGGTGCCGAGTGGTTAAGATGTCCCGACATATTCACAAGCCCTCCACCTCTGGGATGCGGGTTCGAATCCATGTGGGGCAGTTGCCAGGTACTGACCGCTGGCCGGTGGTTTTTCTCCGGGTACTCCGGCTTTCCTCCACCAACAAAACGTCCTTACATGAAATAGGACGTAAAACTTGCTTTGAGACATATGAGAAATAGCTTTTTAAATATTGGATCAAAAGGTCAACTACTAAGGTAACTATAAATAGATTTTGACATAATATTAGTTTCAAGAAACTTCATATGATAGTTCAAAATTCAAATATAGCAAAATTAAGCAATACATTTAGAGATGAATTAATGTAATTGACGGCAGGGTCGCGTTTTTCTTGCACTGTAATCTTGTTTATCGAGATTTGAAATTTACGAATCATTTCTGTGACAGAAATATTCTCGGTCAGCCGCTCTGATTATGTTCATATGTACCTATTAATTATCCTTGTTTTTAAATTTGTGTTCATAGCAAGGACAACAGAGGTTTTTGTTTGACAGAAATGTCGTGTTATACATCAATTTAAAGAGATTATAAAATGGAATATTTCCCGAGTTAATGACTGGATGTAGGTTATAGTCTGATAATGTACATGCCCTGTCATTGGTGACATATAATACTGTCAAGGTGAACGAGGCGCACATACATGTATATTACAGCTACAGCTATTGGTTTACCTCATAATTTATGTTGAAGCTGATGCTTCATCAGTTAGTCATACATGGGATACTGTGAGGAACTTAATTCTAGTCAGATACACGTCTTCACGTAATTTCCCGATTTAATATTTATATAAAACATAATCTGCTGCTTAAAGCTGACAATGCAAGTTAAAAAAGGTATACATTTGAGATAAAAAAAAATAATAAAGTTTTTTTCTCAATATTTTCCCCCAATTTGTTTCTGAGACAACCCCTTGCGTTTCTAAGGACAGGTAGTCGCCATTTTGTTTTAACTCTTCTTGGATACACCACCGGGTATCGAGCCCAATATAAAGCGCGTGAACCAAACACACATGCGAACCCTCACTGTCAGGGTGTATCTACTGCGCTCAGACCCAAGACGTATTTACGTGTATATACAGTTAAATAACAAGAATTGAATGAATCCATACATTCTTTCCATGTGCGAGATCCATTTTAATTATAATGTAAACAAACTCGGAAATTATAACAGCAGAAAACATTGTCAAACTAAAATAAACACTGCACTCACCTGACAATGATTCATTGAAGTAATATTGTCAACTAGATCCCAAAATATGTCAAATACGAGCTAAAAACACTTAATATACATAAATACCTAAATATACATTAGGTATTAAAGCTACTAAATCATTTGATTTACATAGATTCCTTAGGGTTTTTGACTTCCTACAGACGTTCTTATACCTGAAATTAGAAAGTTTTCAAAATAACAACATTTTATTTGAAATATTGGCAATGTTTATCAACGTTAAAATATCGCCAAACACAACAAGAAACTGTAACTGTCGGCATTGCCTGTTTATAACGGAAAGAACCGAGTGCATCTTTGAGTTAGAAATCGGGGTCGCTGAAAATCTTATCCGGCTAATGGAAATAGATGTGATAACACCACCAAGAGACCACTTATATTTTATCGGTTATATTGGCCAGATTAAGTGTAATAGCCGGTATCAGATCAGTGGCGTAGGAAGATGAAACGTAATGAGGTGGGGGGAAGCAAAGGTCCTCAATATTTGGACCCCCTTCCTCGCCCCGCACCCACATAAGGAGATTACTTCTTTTCTTTAATTCAACACACAACCATATATACTTTATATACATTTTTCATATATCGTTATATACGAATCCTTGACAATGGCGTCGCTAAAAGGAAATTAATGAATACGGAAATTGCCATGCGAGCGCCGAAGGTGTGATATTTTGGTGTTTGGGGGGTCCGAGAGTCTCCAACGAGAGGAAAAAATACTATTTAGAATGGCTAAGATGAGTTTTACAATGCATTTTGATGAATTTTCTAGCGTCGAAGACGCGAGAATTAGGTGTTTGAGGGTCTGGGGGTCTCCCCCGGGAAAATATTACGATTTAGAATTTTACAATGCATTTTGATGAATGTGGAAGCGCCAGAAGGCGCGAGATTTTGGTGTTTAAGGGGGTCCGAGGATCTCCCCCGGGTAAAAATATTACGATTTAGAATGGCTGTGATGAGTTTTACGATGTATTTTAATGATTTTAAAGCGTGTTTTTATTGAAAGTTACCTGCATTTAGAAATAATAAGTGTGAATGACGTCATATTATTACGCAACTCGGCTCGATCTGAACATACCGGATTCACACCATCGGCACATTATTGTGTACCTGTGTAACACAAAATAATAATGAATCAATTGTCTTGCTAAGTCATATTTTTTTAAATAGTACCCTTTTTAGTCAAGTTCGTGTGTAATGAATTTTTACTGTTTAACGTTTCAACATTATATGCATACATAAACGTTTAAGGAAATGCACCGCGCAGCGGAAATTTGTCTGAAATAGAGTACGAAAATGTGCAGGAGGACATTTTTTTCTTCTTTCAAATCTGCAATTTCATAACATTTCAGTCGGCGAAAATGAAAGGGGTGGGGAGGGCTTCCTTCCTACGCTCCTGTATATTTACATTGCCAAATAAAACAGCATACGTTCTATGAAGCTTTAGAGTATTTGATGGAAATATGACAAGTAGTGAAAGGGTAATTTTCACGCGTTAATTATGTATATATTGTGATAACACGATGTTTTGTCATTGGATGCATTTAAATCTATTTATAATAAGGATGCATCACTTACTGTGGATAGATAGATAGATGCTACTACCGATTACTGATTACTTACGAGGTCTGTTTATTGTGTAAAGATGTCAAGTAATCGAATCCAGCGATCGCTTCACGTGCTAATATTCCATAGATGACGTGATCTTTAAAACCAGTCAGTCTGCGTCTGTCTGTGTCCGAGGTAGGTTGTGTTTGTTGTTATTAGTGTGTAGTGATGGACAGAGAGGTGATTTCCTCAGTTCCTGAGCTTGTGATGTTTGTGTATCGTGTTAACTGTAGTTTATATGTGTGGGGATGGATTTATTGGGTTATTCATGCTAATTTTAGGAATTTATTTGGTACTGAGAAGCTGGAAATACTTTGTAAAGATGCATCTGTTACTGTTACGTTAGACTCAATTGTTATTGGATTAGATTTATTTATTAATGTGAAGTCTAGATTATAATGAAGATGTTAAAGGTAGGTTTCGCCCAACCAAATAAATATTTTTTGTAAAATCCGATAAACGGAAGAAAATATGAAAAAAAAACATATTAAGAATACCTCAATTTAATTTCTTTATGTGTATGATATTGAATAAATTTGTCTTGAATACAAAATTGAAGGAAATCCTTGATTTATTACGATTGTCAGCCAGACAGAATAGTATGCAAATGAAGCTGTGTTGATATAGATTGTGTTGTCGAAGTTTCGCGCATGCGCATTGTTACACACTAAAAGTAAACAAAATGGCTGAACGAAAGCGTGTGAGAAAAAAATGTATCTGAATCGATAATGTTATGTATGACACTAAATACGTGTAGTTATGAGACAAGGGAGATAACTCATATAGCTTTATTATTGATACATCCTATAAAGTTCATATGATTGATTTAGGTAATAGAACTTTCTAGAATATTATCATGTATAAACAAATATGTTTGTAAACATGTTGATTATAAGAAGAGATCTAGAATGATCTATTTCCAGAAAGTTCTGTGTGTTTATTTGTTTACTGTTTTTAGTTAGATATTTCTAGAAGTAGAAGGTTCTCCAATATTCTTGAACTAGGGTTTAGCTATATATACTCCAGCTGTCCAAGGCTAATCAGAACTGTAATGAGACCTGTAATGAGACATATCAAGAATTGTACAGTGCCATATTAGATTCTATTGGGAGAGCTATTGTGACTTTATCTGTGGATTATTACAACACTTTGTGTGGATTTATTCATATTGCCTGGAACTTTACAAATCATCTGTGGACATTCATTTTCCTCCTGGATTTGTGATTATTGTTAATTTGAAACCTGGAAGGATCAAGGATTATACCAGGACATTCGCATACAGATAAGTAACACTTTAAATCATCGTATTACTCTTGTACCACCACCAATTACTTTAGATATTGTAAACCATCTCTGTATAATATTGTATATATAATTAAATTGTGTTTTGAATTTAGCTGCTGGTTTCTCATTTCTGTTATTCGTTCATGTAACAGGAATTGGGGGCTCTTGTCCGAGATCGATATTTAATTTGTGAAATCTAACTTTGAAAAATTAATTAAGAAATTTTCAAAATTTGTGTACAAACTTGGAGTTTACATTTGAAACCAACAGCTAGATAAACATGACTACTATGCAGGTAGAACAGTTTGTTAAAGCGCCATCCCTGGATGTTCTTTTGCAAGTTAGTAAGAAGGATTTACTGTTATTGGGTAAACATTTAGGCCTTACTATCAAAACTAATTTGAGGAAAGCTGAAATTAGGAATGTAATTATAAGATATTTTGTTGACAATGGCAAATTTGACTCTAGTGCATTAGATAGTATAGAGGAAACAGTCAGCTCAGAAATTCAAATTAGACAAATGGAACTTGAACATGAAATGAAACTAAGACAAATGGAAATAGAGAAGGAAATGAAAGAGATGGAGTTAAGAGAAAAAGAAAAAGACAAAGAAAGAGAGTTAAGAGCAAAAGAAATTGAAAGAGAATTAAAAGAAAAAGAAATTGAAAGAGAATTAAAAGAAAAAGAGATCGAGAGAGATCAGATGTTAGAACTAGAGAAGCAGAAAATTCAAGCTGAAACAGAACTTAGAATTAAAGAATTAGAGCTAGCTTCTCAGGACAGTTCAAGTAATCCAACTTTTAGGGGTTTACAAGGAAACAGAGGTTTTGATGTCAGTAGAAACATTAGGTTAGTTCCTCCTTTTCAAGAGAAAGAAGTTGACAAGTATTTTCTGCATTTTGAGAAAATAGCTGATAGTATGAAATGGCCTGAAGATAAGCTTACAATGCTTCTTCAAAGTGTCTTGATTGGTAAAGCTAGAGACATTTATTCTTCTTTGTCTGTAGATGAGATTTCAAATTACCAAGTAGTCAAGAAAGCTATTTTGAAAGCTTATGAGTTAGTTCCTGAGGCTTACCGCCAGAAATTTCGAAACTCGAGAAAGAGAGATGAACAAACTCATGTAGAATTTGCCAGAGAAAAAGAACAATTATTTAATAGGTGGTGTGATTCTAAAGAAATTGATGAGGATTTCGGTAAATTGAGGCAATTATTATTGATAGAGGAGTTTAAACGTTGTGTCCACACAAACATAAAAACTCATTTAGATGAGAGAAAAGTTGAAACACTCAGTGAAGCAGCTACAATGGCTGATGATTACGCTCTCACCCACAAAGGCTCATTTGTTAAAAACAGTTCTCAAGACAAAAACAGTACCACAGGTACTAGTAAATTTGGTCAGCCTAGGAACCCAACCTTTAGTGGCCCTTCTAACGACAAACCTAAATTAGGTGATAAGACTAAGTCTGATTCTAAAACAGATCATAGGGCAGGTGTGGGGTCTCCTTCTGGTCCTGTTTGTAATTACTGCAAGAAAGTAGGACATGTTATGTCTGAATGTTTTTCTCTCCAGCGTAAGGAGCAAAGGCGTAAACAGTCAGTTCCTTCTGTGTTAGCTATGTCAAAGCCTAGTCAGAAACTTTGTAATATTGTGGAGGATTAAAGTGTCTGTTGAGATTAAGAGCTCAGAGTCTGATAGTGTCTTGGAGAAGTACTCTCCCTTCATTTCTGAAGGTTTTGTTTCACTTACTAGTGATATCACCAACTTGAAACCTGTGAAGATTTTGAGAGATACTGGGGCTTCTCATTCTTTGATATTAGATGGCGTAGTGCCTTTGTCTGAGGAGACCTCATCTGGTAGTAGTGTTTTGCTTCAAGGTGTAGAGTTAGGTTTTGTTAATGTGCCTCTCCATTGTGTTTATTTAAAGTCAGACTTAGTAACTGGGCCTGTCACCATTGGTGTTAGACCGGAACTTCCCATAGAGGGCGTGTCGCTCATTTTAGGCAATGACTTGGCTGGAGAGAAAGTTAGGGTAGATCCCTTAGTGTCCAGTATCCCTGATAAAACAGGTGATGCTGAGACTATTCAACAGGAATTTCCTGGTATTTTCCCTTCTTGTGCTGTAACTCGTTCAATGAGTAAGAAGGTTTCTGATGTTGCAGTAGTTGAGGATCATTATAGTCCAGGGTTAGGTGACACTTTCTTGGCTCATGATATAGAGGATGTCGGGGGCAAGTGTGATCTTTTGAGCAATCCTGCAGACTTTGATAGTGATAGAGTTGTTCCTAACAAGGATACTTCTTTGGCTGACATGATGAGTAAATCATCTTTGTCTAGAGAGGAGCTTATAGTAGAACAGGAAAAAGATCCTGAAATCTCCTTATTGTGTAATCGGGCTTTGAGTGAGGAAGAGGCTGAGAAAGTCCCAGTTTGTTACTTCCGTAAGTCAGGTGTGTTAATGCGCAAGTGGCGTCCCCCTGATGTGTCTCCCGAGGAAGACTGGAAGGTTGTTAATCAAATAGTTGTCCCACCGAGGTATAGGCAAGATATTCTGAGTTTGTCTCATGACGTACTTATGGCAGGGCATTTAGGTGTGACCAGGACTTATAACAGGATCTTAGATCACTTCTTTTGGCCCAAGTTGAAACGGGATGTGGCTGATTTTTGTAGGTCTTGTCATACTTGTCAGGTGGTAGGGAAACCTAATCAGAAAATCCCTGTTGCACCTTTGCATCCCATTGCAGCATTTGAGGAACTATTTAGTAGAGTCATTATAGACTGTGTAGGTCCTCTACCCAAAACTAAATCTGGGAATGAGTATCTTTTAACTATTATGTGTGCTTCCACACGCTTTCCTGAAGCCATTCCACTCAGGAATATTAAGGCCCCTAACATAGTCAAGGCTTTGGTCAAATTCTTTACACTGGTTGGTCTTCCAAAAGCTGTCCAATCGGACCAAGGTTCGAATTTCATGTCTGGTATTTTTCAACAAGTCATGTACCAGCTCCAGATCAAGCAGTATAAGTCTAGTGCTTATCATCCAGAGTCTCAGGGTGCTTTAGAACGTTTTCATCAGACATTGAAGAATATGATGAGATTTTATTGTTTTGAAAACAAAAGAGATTGGGACGAAGGTATACACATGTTGTTGTTTGGCGTTAGAGAATCTGTACAAGAATCTCTTGGTTTCAGTCCCTTTGAACTTGTGTATGGACACACTGTACGTGGTCCTTTGAAAATTTTGAAAGACAAAATTTTGGACGAAGATTCTAAAGTGAATATCTTAGAGTATGTGTGTAACTTTAAGCAAAGGTTGACAAGGGCATGTGAAATGGCAAAAGAAAATTTGGCCCTTACTCAAACCAAAATGAAACATGGTATGATAAAGATGCCCGTACAAGAAGTTTTGATCCAGGTGACAAAATTTTTGCTCTATTACCAATACCGAGTCAGCCTTTGCAAGCTAGATATTTTGGACCTTATGTTGTTGAGAAAAAGGTCGATGATGTTAACTACATTGTACAAACTCCAGGGAGGCGCAAGAAAACTCAATTATGTCATGTTAATATGCTTAAGAAATATGTAGATAGAGAAGAGAGCAAGACCTCTCAACCTATTGCTACTTTGGCCTCTGTACCATCACAAAATGAAAGTACAGCTGATATTTGTAAATTAGACTTAGATGGTGGTGTACAAGATGTAGGTTTAGACTGTGGTGTTAAGTTACGGAACTCAGATGTGCTCGCGAACTTGGACAAGAAACTATGTCATCTATCGGAAAAGGAACGCAATGCACTTAAAGATTTGATACTTGAGTATAAACATTTGTTTTCCGGATACACCAGGCAAAACAGATGCTATCTATCATGACGTGGATGTAGGCGATGCGCCACCTGTCAAGCAACATCCTTACCGTGTCAATCCTTTGAAAGAAGAACATTTAAAGAAAGAAATTCAATACATGTTGGACAATGATATTATTGAACCAAGCAAAAGTGAATGGAGCTCTCCATGTGTTCTGGTACCAAAGCCAGACAAGACATACCGGTTCTGTACTGACTTCAGAAAAGTAAACTCTGTCAGTAAAACAGACTCTTATCCAATTCCAAGGATTGACTCGTGTATTGACAAAGTTGGCAAAGCCAAGTACGTAAGCAAGTTTGACCTGTTGAAAGGATATTGGCAGGTGCCATTAACAGAAAGAGCTAAAGAAGTGTCGGCATTTGTAACCTCACAAGGTTTGTACCAGTACAAAGTTATGCCGTTTGGTATGAAGAATGCCCCGGCAACATTTCAACGTCTTCTTAACAGCGTGATATCAGACCTGGAAGGCTGTGATGGATACATTGATGTCATCAACTACCACGACACGTGGGAAGACCATCTACGCGGGATTCGTGAATTCTTCGAAAGACTCACTACCATGAAATTGACTGTAAACTTATTGAAATGTGAATTTTGTCATGCAACTGTTGAATTTTTAGGCCATGTTGTAGGACAGGGGCAGGTTAAACCTGTTCAGGCCAAAGTAGAATCAATTATAGATTTTCCAACTCCTGGAGGCAAGAGAGAGCTGATGAGATTTCTTGGTATGGCTGGATACTACAGAAAATTTTGTCAAAATTTCTCTGTTATAGCAGCTCCACTTACTGCTTTGTTAAAGAAAAATGTCAAATTTGTCTGGTCAGACGAATGTAAGTCTGCCTTTGAAAAACTGAAAGCCATACTATCAAACTCACCAGTTCTGACTGCTCCAGATTTTAATAAACAGTTTAAACTGTTTGTTGACGCCAGCGATGTAGGTGTTGGTGCTGTTTTGATGCAAGAAGGTACTGAACAAATTGACCATCCAATTTGTTATTTCTCGAAAAAGTTTGACAAACACCAGAGAAATTATTCCACCATTGAGAAAGAATGTTTAGCGTTGATTTTGGCCTTGAACCAATTTGATGTATATCTCTGCACTACAGTTGTGCCTGTGTTGGTCTTCACCGACCACAACCCTTTGACATTCATTGGGAAAATGAAAAACAAAAATCAAAGAATTCTCAGGTGGAGTTTGACTTTGCAAGAGTACAATCTTGACATTAAACATATCAAAGGGAAAGACAATATTCTGGCTGATGCTTTATCAAGGATTTAAAGGTTACTTGATATTTCAAGAAAGTTTCCTTTTCAAGAAAACTTTCTTTTCTTTAAGGAGGGGTGTGTTATGTATGACACTAAATACATGTAGTTATGAGATAAGGGAGATAACTCCTATAGCTTTATTATTGATACATCCTATAAAGTTCATACGATTGATTTAGGTTATAGAACTTTCTAGAATATTATCATGTATAAACAAATATGTTTGTAAACATGTTGATTATAAGTAGAGATCTAGAATGATATATTTCCAGAAAGTTCTGTGTGTTTATTTGTTTACTGTTTTTAGTTAGATATTTCTAGAAGTAGAAGGTTCTCCAATATTCTTGAACTAGGGTTTAGCTATATATACTCGAGCTGTCCAAGGCTAATCAGAACTGTAATGAGACCTGTAATGAGACATATCAAGAATTGTACAGTGCCATATTAGATTCTATTGGGAGAGCTATTGTGACTTTATCTGTGGATTATTACAACACTTTGTGTGGATTTATTCATATTGCCTGGAACTTTACAAATCATCTGTGGACATTCATTTTCCTCCTGGATTTGTGATTATTGTTAATTTGAAACCTGGAAGGATCAAGGATTATACCAGGACATTCGCATACAGATAAGTAACACTTTAAATCATCGTATTACTCTTGTACAACCACCAATTACTTTAGATATTGTAAACCATCTCTGTATAATATTGTATATATAATTAAATTGTGTTTTGAATTTAGCTGCTGGTTTCTCATTTCTGTTATTCGTTCATGTAACGAGGAAATTAGAATGGAATCGGTAGCACCCTATAATGTCTCTAGGGAATAAAATTCAGAGATGCATGTAGCAATAGAAGAAACAGAAGCCACGTCTTAAGCGGAACTTGCCCGGATTCTGTTACACGTGGTGAGTTAAATTTCAACACATATGCCAGCGCACATACAGCGACAGACTTACTAGATATATGCTTGATGTACTAAGCTAGAGAGCGAATGTAAGTATCATGAAGTGATTTAGATGATATGACATGTATACAACAGTTTTATGGAGGTGTGTATTGTTGTTGTTATTTTTTTAATGGAGGTGTGTATACACCTTCCATTATAAAATCACTCAGGTTCTCAATCGGAACACTATACCTTGGTAATCCTATCGGCAATCTCCGTAACTACGGGAGATAACTTAAACACTGTGTATTCTAACGTTGTGTATTGCACAGAGGTAAAGAACATTGATTACCGGTTCTCACATGCTTCACATTTTCTACACATACTTTAATTGATTTGGTTTATTTAGTTTTGCGTCCTTCAAACAGCAAGGGTCATCATGTTATATTATCCCCCAATGTTATATGTTATTATATTAATTATTTGACTACACTTAGATCTACTGACTTGTACAGCCGTGCTATATAAACCCCTACCGCTCTACCGCTGACTTGTATCGATGTATTGAATAAGTGTAACCGAATTGAAGAGTTCTACGTGCCGTCACGCTATCGTTTCGGGGCACGCGAAAAAAATGAGTGTTCTGTAGCCGTGTTATTTGTAGACTAGAGTACTGTCGCCAAATCCACAGGTAAATGGTACTGAATGCTACGCTCCGGCCTCTCATCCAGCTTAACAAAACTGAATGACTAGTTAGCTTAACCGATCTATATATCATCAACAATGCTTCTGTATCTACTTAAAAGCAAAACAAATATTCTTCAAATTGCATCAACATTCACTTGACTAGTATTTCTTTATTTCAGATATTTTAACAAATCTTCTTATTTCTAGTAAAATTGCATATGAAACTCCTTATAGATCTAGCGGTGCTCATTACGTAGGGAACCGCCATACTATGTCCCGGCTGCAGGCCGTATGCAAAAAGTCATTTTTAAAAAAATGGTAGCCCTTCATCCCAGCATGTCACAGGCCCAATATCAAGTCTCTAGGCATGTTATAGTTATTCACAAAAAGTTATTTCAAGATTTTAGTAATGGTATAAAATAAGTGACTTTTGTAACAGAAGAAATACTAAATCGTCTGCTCCTGTTTCTGATAGTGAACAAATACCATTTGGCAGCGGTGGAGCATCTTTAAGTGTTAACAACGTTAAAGAATTACAAAATGCTGGAAAATTTATCAAAGGATTTACAAGTAACAACACAAAGGACTTAGATGACCACACTTATAAACCCTTAATTTATCTATTTTGCTTTTAAGAAAAGGTGAGGAAAGTTAAAAAAGTTTAGACATTTGCTGAAAATTTAATATCAATGGCATATGTATCACTTTCCGTCTCTTTCGTAGCATAAATTGTATATTTGACATGTTGTGACTTGCACTTAAGGACAGTGAACGGTATAAAATCAATTGAAGTAACTCCCCTTTCAGAAGCCCGTCGGAATATGACGGAAACTGGGCGATTATATATCTTAATTAATTAGTGTCACCTAATCACACCCAGCGGCAACGGCAAGACCGAAGCTCTGCAAATAACACGTGTCTTACCTGTGTAACGGTCCAGATTTTACCTGAGGCACTGTACCGTAATGGGTAGTTGGTATTTCTACGTATAGAAATTTAATTGAGAACGAAAATGAATTTAAATTAAAGCTCAAACGTAAACGAACGCGAGCGAGGGAAAACCAATTCAAATGCGCAAACGCAAACAAAACTAAACGAAAGGAACGCAAACGAAACCCAAACGCGTTTGAGGTAATGTTACACGCATTAAGTACTGACAGCACCACAGCGAGTGGAGGAGAAGCTTTTGGAAATTTTAGTCAATTTTACCCCTTTTGACCTCTTCCATAGTCCCTGGGGGACCGTATTATTTTGATTGGCCTTATGTCTTAGAAGTTTTGTGCAGAATTTCATTGAATTTGCTTTAGCAGTCTTGGAAAGAAGTCGAAAATGTTAATTGTTTACAAACACACGACACATGCCAACGGACAAAAAGCAAGTAGAATAGGTCACGTGAGACTTCGTCTCATTAAAATGCAAGAGGCTCATGGGCCTGAACGGTCATAGTTCGATTACAGAATGAAACAAAGACATATAAACACTAAATTTAACCTTTAAATCGATGAAGATATCATTACACATGTTACCTTTCCTATAAAAATAGAACAAATTACAAAATGTAGCGTGTATGAAGCGTGTTGTGTGTGTTTTTTGGGAGACTGTGATATATTAGTGTTGTGTCATCTTCGACTTGTTCAGTATAACTGTTACCTTTTTATAGTGCTATATCACTGAAGAATGACACCAAAGAGACCAAGCAACACAAACCACACGGTCACATTATACTGACAAAGAGCGAACCAGTCGTCACAACCCCTTTCGTGCTTAGTGCTAAGCAGGAGCGGACACTACCACTAACTGGTGTACCTCTTCCAAGGAACATATCCCATAACCTACCTCACAGGGACGAGCGCTCAACCGTAGGCCAAAGGAGAGATGGTGTCAAGGGAGACGTTAGGTGTCAAAAAGCACGGGTATCGGTATAAAGGTTTTGTAAATAAACATTAATTCCAATCATCCCATACACACAAACGACCTCACACATTAAATCCTATTTTAATATACAGCCATAAACAAATATAAGTTGTATTATTGAACTGTTGCTCTTTTTATAGTCCTATACTACTGAAGCATATCGCTTAAGACACCAAGCAACACACCTCACCCGGTCACATTATACTGACAACGAATGGAGGTCAAGTTCATTCACATGAACAAACTTGATAGTTATTTACAAGAAGCCATTACAATATTGATTTAGCCTTTTTGGCCACCCGATCATATAATACTGACAACGGCTGAACATGTCGTCACTAGTCGTAATGGGACAAAAGACGGTTAAAATTGAAACTTCATCCAATGTGACCTAAACAGGCTTACTCAACTAGCAGGCCGAAAGTTGCCAGCACTCATGATATGCCTGATGAACACGGCATTATCACGTGTGGCATTGCCTTTACAATTAGTCGACTGGAAAGTTTTTTTCTTCGTTATTTAGTGTACCTTCATGTCTTTCGAATAGTAAGAGTAATAGCGATGAGCGTCGATAGAGTAATAACAACCATCAGCACGTTATCCGTTGCCGTCCGTGCTAATAACATTGGTTTGGCTATCACTACAGCATCAACTGAGATGAGTGATCAAGGAGTTCTTACAACAATCAGAAACGTGTCAATGAAAATGGGACATCGCCGATTGTTAACACAGATATCTTCAATATCAACAACGTTAAATAACCTCGGTGAGGTCACACAAGTCAGAAAAACTTCCTTGACGATGGATGGCAGTCCGCAAGTACAAATCAGTAATATGTCAATGGATAGTCACGGCAGCATTACAGAGAGCAGGACATGTTCAAGTGTACTAGACGTTTCGCATTTTACACCCTACACAATACCGTACCTTATGTCTTAATACATGGTACAATGCGCTGGTTAAAAGTGATGTGTTATTTCAACTGTGTCTGTCACTGACTTACTTTGATTACAAGTGATGGATTTTACAATACATGACAATCATTTTCTTATATTATATGATTACAGTGGATATTGCTAATTAAACAATTGGAATTTTAATCTTTCTGCAAGAGAAAGTTTCAGAATTTTAATCTTTCTGCAAAAGAACGTTTCAGCTTTGTTTCATGGACGGTTCACTTACGGATTTTGTACTTTTATAAAGTTCACAATGATTCATACGTAATTGCCATAGGATGGTGATCACTTGCGAAGAATATGACAAGGATAAATTTATCAAACAAAACATACAGGCGTTACCTGTCCATTAACGCGGTATAAATTGATATTGGAATCCTCGAATACTAATGGATATTGTGTAAAAAGGGAAATAAATGTGTTGTTCAATGTTGTTATATTGGATATTCTTCCGTTCCTTATTATGACGTTAATTGTTAATTTTTATAAATATGCTCTTAAGCAGATACAATGAATTATTCTAAACGCATCGGTATGTATTAGCTCTCATTTAAATAATTCTTTTAGAAAACTGCGATTAACTTACTACAAATATTATGTTAATTTGTCAATCAAGCAATCTGATTAAAATAAGGATCTTCATTTTTTAATCAGGTTGTCGCTCAATATGAATTCAAACTGAATTACATCAGCACACAGTAACGGTGTGATTGACTGTTCACCCGACAGTATGTAGCCATGTCTCATGCTCGCTCAATATTCAATGTCAGAGAAAACTATAGCATATACAAAGCAAAATGTTAAGTCATGTGTTGTTTAATATCGGTAAGTTTTGCACTAGTTCATCTGACACACAACATGTACCAGTTATCACAGGCGTTGTTTAACGAGTCCATTTGTGCCGAAATAGGTCAACTATTGTAATAGCTTCTGTCTCCGTATATCTGTCCTTACACTGGTTTGCAGTTCAGTGATCATAAACAGGTTTACATGAACGGATATTCAAGGTGTGTTTAAATCATTCTAGGGACTTTATATGGTACAAGTTATGTATGTTATCAGTCAACACAGAGTTCAAATAGGCTAAGTATTTTAAACTTCTTGCGTATAGGTAAGAGGCCTAGATACCTGATTTTGGATTTATAACATGCTGGCATGATGGGCTACCACGTTTATTAAAACAAATGACTTTGATCTTCCTTCAAGGTCATTGTCATCAGATACCGGTATATCATAACGTTTTTATTCAATATTTCTCTGTATTGCCTTATTTGTATGCCAATACTAGTACTATATTCTTCGTTGTGTTGCTTTGTGTCTTCGGCGGCATGCTTCAGTGAAATAGCACAAGAAAAAGGGTAACTAGTTTAAAGTGGTCATATGAACTAAGATGCTCCATTTATGTCACATTTTTCCATTGTTATCTATGTCTTGTGACACGTCTTCAACTCATTTTGAAAAGACAAGTAATATGACAACCGTATAAATATTCCATTTAAAAATATATTTTAATGGAACAAACCTTTGTTGTTCAGTCGTGCGCTTTACGAGTGTAGCCATATTGGTATTAAATATGCATCCAGACAGAATCTACACTGTCCACCAAAAAATATCCTACTCACATCCATTAAAACACAGGGTCATGTATAGTCTCTATATGAAAAAATAGCCAGAAATAGCCAGAAATACATATAAATATACACAAGGGATTCATCGATCGCTTGCCAGAAATCAGACCTACTTTTTTCTAACTCGGTATTTTCATACTTAACCGTCACCTTCCTACGTATTTATAACATCGATATCTTCATAAAGGTTCAATCTTTTCATCCATACCAGTGTTCACGCGTCTCTTTTTCTCTACAAGCTGTAATACTACTTTAATCGGGACGTGCATTGCTCATTTCGTGTCATTTTCATTTGGATCGCCAGCGACCTTGACCCGAACGAGATACTTTTCGGAGCTCCTCTGCTGTCCCCAATGCAGGTAAGTGTAAAAAACAAAAGTTACGATTGCTAGACTAGTTCCGGAGTTACGAATTTTAAAAAAGTAAATATATAAAGCGCGGTGAATTTAAATATGGAAGGGGACAATTTTTCCGTCACATGGTAAATACTTTAAAACTATTTCATCGCAAATGTGAAATTATTTTATTTCTCTTTTTTTCTTTAAATGCCAGTTGAAAAGGCAAGCTGCCTTATATATAATATAACGTGAAGTGTTAGTGATGTAGATATTCTTGCCATCAAGCATCTTTGGAAAACTTGGTTATAAATAAGGCATCAAGTCCAAAAGTGTTTTAGTGTGTGTCTTCTCTTCCATTTTTCTGTGTTTATTAACATTTCTTTATTTATTTTGGTTTATTTTCCAGTATCATGATAGAAAAAAAAATGTATTATTGGAAATACCATTTTATTTATTTGTTTTCCTATCAAATAGGAATTATATTAAAAATAAAAGCTTACAATCATTTTTCCATAGAACATACCTTAAATAGTGCTTTGGATGAAAATGAATTAATGAAATAAAATGTTGTCTATCTTAGGCTTACAGTACATGTTTATGAAAGAAATGTAACTTTGCAAGAAATCATACATTTTCCAACTTTTAGGCTTATTTAACAAGATGCATTGAACATGTTGGCATGAATGGCACTGTCCACACTCTTAGATACTGATATGCATGTGGATGAAAGAGTTAAGATATAGAATACAAACTGATTTTTACCTCAAATTACCCATTATGAATCGCCTGTACAAAGTTTATTATTTCAAAGTTTGGGCTGGCAGTTTTGGCAATACCACTCATCAGGTAAATCATCCAGGTCCTCTATTTTCAAGCCATCCCCGTGATACCATGTGTCACACTCGTCACAACCCACTGAGTTCACAGAAGCATCTTTATTACAAATACCACAAGGCCATTTAACTTTCGTACTTGCTTTTCGTTTCTTTCGTTTTCCTTTGATTATCTTTCTTTTTTTAGCCTTTGTTGTTTTTGATGAAGTCGTTTCTTCTACTACATTAGAAGTGGAGGCAGCCTCTGCACCAGAACTAGTGATTTCAGCTGAATTTGATGTGGTGGTACTTCCAGCAATACTGTCATCATGTGCATGTTTCTGTAAAACTCCACAATCACTGATTTCATTTGATTTTATAATAGCATTGTTTAATTTCCTTGCAATGTCTTTCTTAGAATTGCGTGTACTCATCTTTATGGCATATGCTTTAGAAAGCAACAACAAATCTGACTTTTTGATCTGCTCTAAAAATGTGTTGTCAATAGTTATCTCAGACTGAAGGCTTTTATATGATGCAATTTTGTTGGGGGTGTTGTCTTGAATAATGCTGTCCATTGTAAAATTTTTCTTCTTAATACTGTCAGACCTCATTTTGATTTGCTTTCGGGTTGCTTCTGCCTTTTTAGCATTTTCTTTTGAAAGTATTCTCTCCTTAAAGTGAATAGTCGGGCAAGGATGGCTAAAGTCGGTAAAAATGGTGTGAATGTATCCAGTATAATTTCTTATGAAATGGAAAAATAAAATCTCTCGTCAAAATCTGTCTGCGTACGAAGAAATTAATTTAAAGTATGGGAATTCTAAAACGGTCCTCCCGGCTCACTATGTCCGTGGTTACATTTCTACACAGCCTCGCTTTCGATGCTTTCAACTTTTCCTTACTTTAATGGCCAGAACTGGGAAACTTAGCAGAACTTGACCGTCGTATTAATATGTGAGAACTTTTGGAAGGCCAATGAACGCACTTAGACTGGTTTTCTTTGCCCGACTATTCACGTTAACTGAGATGTTCAGGAGTGGAGCAGGACTATATGATATGTGCTGGGATCTTATTCCATTCAGATATTGTCCTTGGGAAGAATGATTGTTTTCTGACCTGGGTTTATAGTGTGCAAGTTGGAATGATTGTTGGTGAGCTTGCCTGGATTTCCTGTTTGCTGGAATGAGTCTATTTTGTTTACAGATGGCGATTTGATTATTAGCTATTTTGTACATCATGATGAGCCTGGACTCTCTGCGTCTTTCAGCAAGAGGACGCCATTTAAGATCTTTCAACATATCAGTTACACTAGATGTTCTATGTGTGTAGATGTCCTTGTTTAATACATAACGTGCAGTCCTACGTTGTACTATTTCCGGTTTTCCTGGGTGTAAGGGTCCCATACTGTACATGCATATTCTAGGGATGGACGGACTAGTGATTTGTATGCCTGGGACTTAACAGATGCTTATTTTGATGTTTCTTCGTAAGAAGCCCAGTGTGGAATTGGCTTTTGTAGTGATGTTTATTATGTGTGAGTCCCATTTAAGGTTTAATTGTATTGTTATGCCCAGGTACTTGGCTTGATCTACGTGTTCTAATGTGTGTCCATGGAGAATGTAATTATGGATGAGAAGGGAGTGACTGACCTTGCCAAAAGCCTTGGCGAGGTCCATAATGAGGATATCAGTCTGATTTCCATCATCAAGGTTATGCCACCGTATGCTACTTTAGTTGTTAACGGTATTACCCGTGGTCTCAACACCAATATCACTGACTTAGTTACTGGAGAACAGTGCTCAATCACGTCGGTCCCACACTGTTTGCCCTAGGGTCATCAAGGTCAAGGGTCAAGTGTCAAAGTTCCTGTTAAACTTTGTAACACTACTGGGAAAACTGTAACCATTGCGCCCAGATCTATTATCTGTAATATGGTTCAGGCTGAAGTGTTGACAACTTTGCCTAGTATATGCAGGATTGTTCAGCAAAATATAATAGTCGCGCATTGCCTGAAAGGCTCAATGTGGTTATTGACACTGAAACTTTAACCGAAGAACAATTAGTAAGGGTTCACCAAGTACTCAAAATTGGAAACAAACATTTTCCTCAGGTCCTTTTGATCTAGGACATACAGACCTAATCAAACATTGAATTGACCTCATTAATGATAGGCAATTCAAACACCCTTATCACAAAATACCGCCAGGTATGTATGAGGAGGTCCGGCAACATTTCAAGGATATGCTTGATGCAGGAGTCATCAGAAAGTCCAATAGCCATTATTCGTCAAATATTGTTTTGATAAGGAAAAAAGATGGTTCTCTAAGGTTTTGCATCGATTACCGGATGCTTTACTCCAGAACCCGCATAGATGCGTACATGCTTCCAAGATTTGATGATACAGTTGACTCCCTAATGGGGTCAAGGTATTCTAGTTAGCTAGATTTACGCACTGGTTACTGACAAGTAGACGTTCTCCAGTCAGACCGAGAGAAAACAGCGTTTTCTGTAGGAAATTTGGGC
Source organism: Argopecten irradians (assembly GCF_041381155.1). NCBI lineage: Eukaryota > Metazoa > Mollusca > Bivalvia > Pectinida > Pectinidae > Argopecten > Argopecten irradians. The sequence continues at coordinate 31,945,719 of NC_091144.1, forward strand.
TTCTATGAAACTTATAACCGCACTGGTTTTGGTTTAACCTGCGCTCCAGCGACATTTCAATGTCTTATATTCCGGAATGCTCCAGCGACATTTCAATGTCTTATATTCCGGAATGTCTGATTTTCCTAGATGATATCCTTATATTTTCAAAACTTTTGATGAGCACATCAGTAGACTCGAATCCGTATTTTCCAGAAATGTTCAACATAGCTTAAAACTCAAACTGTCCAAGTGCGAGTTTTTTAAAACGTTACGTTTCTCGGCACGTTGTGTCAGGGTGTAGCGACTGATCCCGAAAAGCTATCAGCTGTAAAACACTGGCCTAAACCTACTAATGTTAAGGAAGTTCGTCATTTTTTAGGGTTTTGTGGCTATTATCTGCGATTTATTAAGGACTTTGCCAAGATAGCTGAACCCCTAAATAAACTTTTAAGGGTCATGACTTGTCAAAAAAGGGTTTTAACCCTAAATCCAAGTCCAAATCTAAAGTGAAAGCTGATTGGGTCTGGGGACAGCAGCAGGTTTTTCACTCTATCAAGTCTAAACTGACTCAACTACCTCCTTAGCCTATGCTGATTATACCAAGCATCCTCCATACTGATGCTTCAGCAGCGGGATTGGGTGCCATAATCTATCAAGTACAGGATGGAAAGGAAAGAGTTATAGCCTATGCTAGCCGGGGACTCAGATCGGATGAGCGGAACTATCCGGCACATAAGCTTGAGTTCCTAGCGCTTAAGTGGGCAGTGACAGACAAACTTCATGATTATCTTTATGGTAACACATTCGAAGTTCTCATAGACAATAATCCCCTTACATATGTGTTTGGGTGGCACCCTCGCCTGTCGGTAGACGCTTTCTTTGGTACAGAACAAAGGGAGGTGGGTGGTATTGAACCAACCTCGTTTGTGAGCAAGCATGATGATAGGATGGAATTCGCCTATAAGGCTTCATAAACGGAGGCTTCCAAAAGTGCTGCTAGCAACAAGGACCGGTATGATCGGTCCATACGTGAATATCGCCTAGAGATAGAAGACCGTGTCCGTGTTCGGAAGGTCGGTCTCCAGGGCAAACACAAATTGGTGGATAAATGGGATCAGGAATCCTATCTGATTGTCAACATACCAAATAGTGATATTCTGGTATATAGCTAAGATATGATTACTGTGTCGCAAACGTTCCTTGGCGTAAAGGAGTATTACAATGTACTTTTTAGGATTTTACCGTTTTGAACTAGTCACATTTTAGGAGAAGTTAGTCATTTGGACTAGTAAACCTTAACATTTTTATCACTAGTCCAAATTAAATGTACAGACGTTAAGGCATTGTGCTTCAGCACTTAAGTCATGATCAGTTTACGATTTTTCACCCAAATTACAGTCTGGATGCATTTGTGAATGCAAATTGTCACAAAATAATGCATCCGGACTGAAAAAAATTGCGTACAGAAGAATCCACTCATGTGTTGAAAAATGTAACTGATCACCGCTCTTGTGAATGTAGTACTTACTGATTTTAATCAGATGAGGAGCCACTAGTCCAATCGGACTAGTTCATTACAATATTGGCACTAGTCCGGCTGTACAATTATTAGTCATGAGCATCGGACTAGTGCTTACAGTCGCAGACTGGGACGCATCCTTATTAGGTTGTGGGGATTCGAAAAGCTACAGAATTTTGATTTCAGATTGAATTTAACTATACTGATAAGAAAAATTTGTAATCAATATGTCACTGATCATGTGATCTGTAATGGTGCAAGTTCAATCCATTCCATAACACTCTTGTTTGCTTTTGTTACCATATCGGCATTACAGCCAGATATGCATCATATTCTCAAATTTTGCTGAAAACACCTTGCACGATATATTTATAGGATTAGACTCAAATTTTAATGTACCGGTAAATAAAAATAGCACCTGTCTTGTATGAACGACATAGTAATGAAAATAACTTTTTCATAATCTGATTTTTTTCTTTGTTGTTTCGTTTAAAGTTTGTTAAATCGTATTCCTTATGATTGTTTACAGTTACCTTCAGATTTTGAGTTCCAATAAACCTTCCGTCCATTTAACAAAATTAGGAAAATAACATTTACAGTATAAGTTTACATATCTGAAGTTATTTTTAAGAAAATAAGCGCCAGTTCATGGCAACTGTCCAAATTTTGGCACTTTCGGTGTCATTGACTATGTCTCTGGGTTTTTAATTAACTAGAATTTATAGCTTTGACCTGTTTTGAATTGAATGATCCAGTTACTAAATTAGAAATGAAGTCTGTACATTTTAGCACTATACTTGCGTTTACGAAACCACTTTTGTAAATATAAGTATATTTTCAGCAAAATTTCCTGATTTTTGTCAATTCATATTTATATTGTTGTCATTGAATGTATATATAAATTGTCCAGAAGTATCCGTCTTTTAGGACTGCTGGATGTTTATTTAATTATCGCTATAATGGTACATCATCAACTCTATTACAGTAGTACACATACTAGTACTGCAGATAAGTTTTGTATAAAAGGAGCACCTTACTCCATTTGTTTCCATGAGGGAGTAATATAAATGCAATATAAAGGAGTATGAACAGATTGAACTACAAAGATTGTCAAATAGCCTGGGTTCAAAGTGAAAGAATTCAAAAGTGTGATCTCCTTTTGGTATACATGATGTCATCAACAGATTTTAATTTGGATTGGAAAAAGGAGATATGGTTATGGCTTAGTACTTTTTAATGATAAAGTAAAAGCATGCATGCTTTTTATCGTTTGTAATTTTACCCGTACACTTGTTTGTTTGCATTGCATTTATTTCATATAAGGTTCCATTATAACATAAAGATGATTATATATTAAATATTGGGGCATCAATTCAATGTATTCAACTGAAATTTCGGGCCGTAATGTATTTGATATTGTTGGGGTACCTTTTTCAAGACCCAATAGTTAGCTAAATACATATTAGATTATTTTGTCTCGCTTATAATATCAAACAAAATTATTAGGGCCTTAATGTTATTGATGTATAGTTAAGACCCAATAGTCATGTATATATATATAGTTGTTTTCGCTGTGTCATAATTAGATATAACATCTCTTCAGAATGCAGTTATAAATATTGGGGCATTCGGTCTCGCTTATTCAACGGAATAAATAAGATTTCCATTAGATATTGTTTGGTTATCTTCGTAGACCCAATAGCGTATATATTTGATATTGGGGCCTTTGGTCTAACATATTAAACATAATTGTCGGGGCCGTTCATTTCCCCATTGGGGAGTAAGAAAACAAAGAACATAGATCAAGGTAAATTGTACAATTTTATGTTTATCGCTAAATGAACTCTATCCATATACGTAAGCAAAACATAGTGATTCGTGAAATGAACACATTGCAAAATAGAATTTACCGTTCTCAGCTTTATGATATAATGATAGATAGTATACAATCTGTTTAAAATCATAAATGTTATCTCCATGCTGCTTCAGTAAACCTACTCTCTATTACGTCAATATTTCAAGGTTCACATTTTGGGTCACGTTCAGATGATCTTTTGGTAAGCCAATTGGTTTGCTGCTTAAAACATCTGTCAAGTGCATGCATCCTCGTCTCGACTTTATGCTATATAATGAATAGATCGAGAGTAACCAAACATGCCTAACGACAAAGTTTTGCATAAGACATCCTACAATTCACAAAGAATCACTGTGACAGATTTTTTTTGGCGTCGTAATATATATATATAGTTATAAGTAAAAAAGAACCATGTCCATGTGATTGTTTCCATATACATAAAAAGAAAACACAACTATAAAACAGTTTTTTCCTCCCTAGTGCTTTCTCGGCTCATGCCGGTCTTCATGGGTTTGAATTCAAAGTTATATATACACTAGGCGTATTGTCCCAAACAATTGCTGCGACATAATATTCTGTGACCAACGTCAACCCTAATTTGAGAGATTAGATGTATTCCATCTTGTCACTAAAGACTTGCCACAGTTAATTTTAAAACAGCACTACTGATTAGTCTATAATAAATGAGTGATCAGAAGGCTCGAGGTCAACTGAATCTGACCACTATCGTAGTACCTTCAGATTTTTAGGTATAGTACTTGGTAAACCAAGTCATGGGTGTGTGATCAGATTGGGGATATATAGTATATCTATATCTTTTCAGGTATCAAGGTTGAACAGACGGAACAGTCCAGGCTTCTGCATATGACACTATCCAGGCTCCTACAGATGAAACAGTCTAGGCTTCTTCATATGACACTATCCAGGCTCATACAGATGAAACAGTCCAGGCTTCTTCATATGACACTATCCAGGCTCCTACAGATGAAACAGTCCAGGCTTCTGCATATGACACTATCCAGGCTCCTACAGATGAAACAGTCCAGGCTTTCTGCATATGACACTATTCAGGCTCCTACAGATGAAACAGTCTAGGCTTCTGCATATGACACTATCCATGCTCCTACGAATAAAACAGTCCAGGTTTCTGTAGATGGAACTGTCCAGGCTCCTACAGATGGAACAGCCCAAACTCCCACAGATGGAACAGCCCAAGCTCCCACAGATGGAACAGTCCAGGCTCCTGCAGATGGAACTCTCTTTAGGTCTCAACGGATGGAACTCTCCAAGCTCCTGCAGAAGGATTTATCCAGGCTCCTGCTGATGGAATTCTCCTAGCTCCAACAGATGGAACAGCCCAGGCTCCTATATATAGAATGGACAAGTTTTCTACAGATGTGGATGGGTCCATTATTGCATCAGGTTTGTAAAATTTTAGTCCATGAAATGGACAATTCTTGGTAAAGTGGAGCATATATTTATTTATATGGTAATAACGTTACACAGTCACATAAATTATCCACCATGAAATTATTCATATTTATAACATATACAGTATTTTCATAGACATAATGTATTGATAACATTTTAGGTCACAAGGTTCAAACAGATAGAATTATTCATGCTGCCGAAGATGGAACAGTCCAGGATGCCACAGATGCTTTATTATTCCAAGTAATATAAAGAATTACTCTCTTTATTGTTAAGACTGGCTACATTTTTGTTTACTTTTTCCATCAAGCCCCTAAACCATGTGCAAATGATGTTAAAATAAACAATTTTACTGATAAAATATGACAATGGCATCAAATTATTTTTAGGCCACAAGGTTCAAACAGATAGAATTATTCATGCTGCCATAGATCGACCAGTCCAGGCTCCTAGAGATGGAACAGTCCAATCTTTGAGAGTGCAATAGACAAAAGTAAATGTTTACATCCGGTTTTCATTTTATACTTTTGTCCTTGTTATACAAACACGTAATTACCAGATATTGTGTAATACAGTGGTTGACTTTCAAATTAGTTACAATAGTGGTTATGTACGAGAAAAACTAGCTCTTTTTGATGATTTAGCACACATACTTGTCACGTTGTCAATATTATATCAAAGGGATGTTTAATTCATATTTGTTAATTCCGACATTAAGAAGACACTTTACATATTATATATTAATGCAAATGAGCTGACAAATCTAAGTCATTTGTACCTAAAACATGTTTTCCTTTCTAACATACGTGTATATATATGAATCTATATATGCCAAGCAACTTGACATTATGCAATAAAAATTAATTAATTCTATGGATTTATAGCTTATATTTCACCTAACCTATAAGATATTTTGTACATGAATTACTTAAGTTTGTATGAATTATATATGATATGCGGTTATTAGCCTTTCATGTGCATATCCTAGATTATATATGTATTATGTTAAAATATCATGTTCATACATAAAAAAACCCATTTAAATGTTTTAACACAAGTCATGTGTTGGGTGTATCCTTTGAGGTAGGTTCTGGGTTTTAATCGCCGGCCGAGACACATCATAGCCTATAAAAGTGGTAGCGCTCAGCATTAAGGGAGTGGGACGACTTGTGGGTTGTATGCTTTAGTTATCTAACACTATTAAAAGGACAAAATTTCCTCTTTACCAGAAAACACAACGAATATGTATGTATGTCTTCTATACATGCACCGAACACTGGTAGCAGGTAGAGAATAAGAATTGTACCTGCTGCCCCTATTCCATGGTCGTAAAAAAGCAACTTAACTTAGGAACTTATTTTTCTTTTCCTCCTAACTAACTTTCTTATTTTTCTCCACCCTTGACACTGCATCACTTTTGGCTTTCGGATGAGCGCTCGCCCCTGCGAATGTTTGTTTGTTTGATTATTTTAACGTCCTATTATGGCCCAGCCGGTAATATATTTAACAGGGTTAGAATTGTACCTACTGCCCCTATTGCATGATCGTAAAAAGCGACTAAATTTAGGATCTTTTCTTTTCTCTTCTTCCTTACTGACTTTATCTTTCCTAATGCCTCCCTTGGCACCGCCTCACTTTTGGCCATGAGTTGAGCGTTCGCCCCTGTGAGGAAGGCTCTGGGTTCTGTCCCCTGGCCGAGACAAACCAAAGCCTATAAAAGTGGTAGTTTCTGCTCCTTCGTAGCACTCGGCATACGGGGAGTGGGACGACTGGTTCGCCCGTTGTCAGTATAATGTAACCGGTTGGGGTGTACTACTATGTTTTTTCGGAATATAGTGGAACCTATGTTCTTTTATAGTGCTATATCACTGAAGCACAACGCCGAAGACTCCAAGCAATAGACCGCTACCGGTTACATTATACTGAAAATAGGCAAACCAGTCGTCCCACTCATTTTATGCTGAGCGCTAAAGTTGGTGTGGTGCTTGGTGTTTTCGGCTGCATGCTTCAGTGATATGACACTGTAATGGTTTGGTTTGTTATATACCGAAGTCTCCTCGCACTTCACTCACGCTAAACACCACAAACATGGGATGCCGTCTTTATGTCCCTGGTTGTTAATATGACATTAATTAATCAAACAAACACTGGTAGGCCGTTCTTACATGACCCTGGCTGTTTAAAGGAACGTTTTTGGCCTTCGGTTCAACGTCCTCCCATGTAATGTAGGCTCTGGGTTCTGTGTCCTGGCCGAGACACACTGAAGTCTACAAAGGTGGTTGTTTCTGCTCCAGCTTAGCGTTCAGCTTTTTTGGAGTGGGACAACTGTTCACTCGTTGTCAGAATGTTAATGATGTCGCCGGCGGCTGTAACATCCTAATTTGAATCGCAAGACATCCAACAATAGTATTAATTTTGGAAATCGAGCAGGGCTGTCAGTGCTAGCATAGAATACTACATTTATCTTGTAATATAGCGATTGTTGTTTCAACTAAAAACGCATTAACTCACATGCGACCTACCTGTGAGGTAGGCTGTGGGTTATGTCTCCCTTTGAGGTAGGCTCTTGGTTCTGCTCCTGACCGAGAGACAACACAGTTTCTACTCCTGCATAGCGCTCAGCATACCGGGAGTGGGACGACTGGTTCGGTCGTTGTCAGCATAATGTGACCGAGTGGCATGCTTAAGTAATATAGCATTATAAAAAGGACAACACGATTATACCGCAGTCTACAAAAACACGCACCTCACACTTCATCCACGCAATACCACGCATGCATTGGAGGTCGTCCTTACATGACCCTGGCTGTTAATAGGACGTAAATATAATAAAACCGACCGACCAACCAAAGTCTTCAAAAGTGAATAGGACGTTAATTAAACAAACACACCAATGGCACCTGATTACCTGATCCTCCAGATACAATTATACCAATCTGACACATAACTGATTCGCAGCCTGCCGAAACAGACATTCACACACGCTTATAAAGTATCATATAATTTTGTGTGTGTCTGCCGCAGATCTAGAGCTCCAGATAACATTTCAGGTCAAAGGTTTTTACCCCCTATTTTTAAACTCAATGCTGATTTTACTCCTTGATTTTTTCCCCCAATGCTGATTTGAAAAAAATTGTAATTATACCATTGTAAATACTTTAAATGCTGATTTTGATCTGTTTTTGTAAAGGTTTTCAAACTTTTTTTATAGACTGTCACTGTGTTCATTAATATATAAAAACACAAACAGTCAAACCTGCCATAACAACCACCCCAGTCTGTATAAATACCAACTGCTTCTGAAGAGTTGAAGACTATTTCAATTTGGTCACAGCTGACCAAAATCAAAGACCACTTGTTTATAAACCTTTTCTCTTGGTCACTTGAGTGGTCATTACATAGGTTTGATTGCACATGTTATATAGGTATATTTGGTTTCTAAATCGATATCTTTTCTTCTAAAAAAATGTCAGAAAATAATAAAAATATGCCCAAAACTAAAATCAATTGTTTATTTCCATTTTACAAAATAGGCAATAATAAATAATAAACTGAAATATGTTGTCAGAGTTTCTTCCTATAAACCTTGCTTGGTTATGTTCAGCCCATTTGTGCTCAATTCTGCAACATTGACGTTCTATGCTATTTTTGTAAAGTTCCCTGAACACACATTTGCCCACAGGGAACTTACTTTGTTGTCGATGCACAATCTACATTTCAATCGCCGGTTGTCACCAGCAACAGCTACAACTAACTACGGATAACTCTTTTTCCACGACTCGATCGTTTTTTTCTGAAACGGACCCAATTCCATGGACCTGTTTTGATGGTTGAGCACTGACATCATCGATGGTTTTCAATTAAATTGAATTGACAAAAGAGTTTATATCTTCATTTTCTTTCCTTGTGAAGAATTTTAGAATAGATGGGACGTTCTCGCTCGTTTTAGTCATATAGCGTCCTGGTTTTGATGCCTCCTTTTTGACGCGGCTACTTGTCAAACATTGGGTCTGTCACTTGTTTAAATTCATACAGAAATCAATCTAAAACACCGAGATTAATCGAACGATTATAGATCAGCGTCAGTCGAACGTTTAAAGGGCATGCGTCATTGATGAAGCCCAAGAATTTCGAATGGTAGACATATTTCAACTTTCGGTTTCAGTTCCAGCTGTTCTCGGACATATTTACGCAACGTTTCAGATATCAATGCGTATTTACTTTTTCTCATGTGCATTCTGTACGCATCTAATTGATTTTCAATGCGTGTTTATGTATTTTAAATGCGCAATTACGCACTTACGCATCTTATCAGGAACTCTGTCTGCCTATGAATAATTTTCACAGCTAGAACTCATCAAAACTTTTTGGATCTTATTTCAATAGACAAACTTATGAAAAAAGTAAATGTCATATTTTAAATACATTTTAAATCGTTAGTGAAAGCAAATGATATACATATTCAGTGTACTTATTTAACTTTAACTCTGGTTCAATTGGATGTCGAAAATTAACACAGTGTAGATTATACAGGGTTGCTGTTTGACCAATTAGATACCTCTATTAATATACGCTGTACTTGATGAGTAATTGAAAACGTCAGAGATTATCTAACTTGCTTATATGCATATATACATAAGCAATGCGTCTTACGGAAATTAACTTATAAATATGAAATGACATGGGGATGACAGAAGCTGTTGCTCTATGAACACAACAGTAAGTTTACTTTGTTTTTATTTAATCTTGGGTATCATACTTCCCGAAACAAAACAAAAACTCGTGATGTCTTTAAAATATTTTACAAAATGTTATGATAACATTATTGTATTTAATGGTTTTTTTCGAAATGTTGTCTTAATATTTAAGAAAACGTTTTCAAAATATTGCAATCCAATGAGTTCCACGTATCGTGTTCACAATGTTTAATAGGATTATTGCTATAAAACGTCCGACAAGGTACGCTAACTTACAGGTAGGGCGTTAAAGGTGTACCTGCTGTGCATATATTTTCTTCTTGACTTCTCCCTAGACAATGCCACACTTTTGGTCATTAGGTTAGTACTCGTCTCACGTTAGGATATCTTTGGGTTCTGTCCCGGGATCCTAAATGTCTTTGACGTGCAATAGGGCAGTAGATACAATTCTTATGCCCTAACTGCGATAACCGAGTGTGGTGTGATTGTTCTATTTTTAGTGGCATAGCACTCTAAATTGACAAACCTTTTCACGATTGCAACGGGACACACCGCGAACAATACCGCATCCTTGCAAAATCATTCCCACATAGGTTTGGTTATTTGATCAAATCAACGACAATCATTTAAGGACGGTCTCTCAATTGTTGCTGTATGTGGTGCGTGATTGGGCAGTATATTCTTGTAATAGAGGAACAATTGCTCTTTATATAGTGCTTTACCACTCAAACATGTCTTGGAAGCATTAAAGGAGTTGGACGACTGGTTCGCCCGTTTTTAGTATAATGTGACCGGGTGGGGTGTGTTACTTGGGTGTCTTTGGCGGCATGCTTCAGTAATATGGCACTATAAAAAGGGCAACAGTTCCAATATACAAGAAGACACTACATGCATGTAGGGCGTTAGAATTTTACCTACTGCCCCAATTGTATGATCGTAAAAGGCGACTAAATTTAGGATCTTATCTTTTCTCTTCTCTCTAACTGACTGTATCTATCCGAATGCCTCCCTTGGCACCGCCTCACTTTTGGCCTTGAGTTGAGCGTTTGCCCCTGTGAGGAAGGCTCTGTGTTCTATTCCCTGGCCGAGACACACCAAAGTCTATAAAAGTGGTAGTTTCTGCTCCCGCTTAGCGCTTAGCATACAGGGAGTGGAACGACCGCTTTTCCCGTTGTCAGTATAATGTGACCGGATGGGGTTTGTTGCTTGGTGTCTTGGGCAGCATACTTCAGTAATATAGCACTATAAAAAGAACAAGATTTCCACTATACAAGAAGACATAATATGGATATACCACAGTCTCCCAAAACACGCACCTCGCACTTCACACACGCTACACACTGCATGCCTTGGAGGCCGTCCTTACATGACCCTGGCTTTTCCATGAACATGCGTGTTAATTTAATCATACACATTTGAACAAAAAATGAGGTTTGCCATGGGAGGTTCTGGTAGACTAATGGGATAATCTGAACCCAAACCAGCTTTGATAACATTTTTTTTCCAACCTAGGCCTTGTCCGTTACAAGACAAAGCGGAAAGCAATAATCAAATTCTACATAAGTATTTAAAGATATCTATATCAATAAATTAACGTAGTATGTCGTGTAACAACATATGAAAAAAAACAACAAATATTGAAACAAATCTTGTTTTCGCAGCTACCAGAAGTTGATAAGATGAACAAGAATCGAAATCATTGATGATGACGTGATTAACAATACACTGTGGCGTTATGAAGATACACATCTTAGGAGGTTATTGTACATAGCCGCCCTGTATCTAGCATTTACAAATTAAACTGAACCGTTTAAACCTGGTTTTAACAAAGTGTTTAACTTTAATTATGTTGTCATGCATGCCAACCTTTCAGAATGAAAAATAAAAATCCATCCACGGCGCACGGCAAAGTGGTGATTATTCAAAGGGTTTTAGACAAAATATCATTGAATGTCAATTATAATATCTAAGACTAACAGTATAAAATTGTGTAGTTGTTTTTTTTTATTATTATTATTTTAACGTCCTATTAACAGCCAGGGTCATGTAAGGACGGCCTCCCATGCATGCAGTGTGTAGCGTGTGTGAAGTGCAAGGTGCGTGTTTTTGGAGACTGGTATATTCGTGTTGTGTCGTTTTGTATAGTGGAACTGTCGCCCTTTTTATAGTGCTATATCATTGATGCATGCCGCCGAAAATACCACGCAACGCACCTCACCCGGTCACATTAAACTTACAACGGGCGAACCAGTCATGAGCGCCACTCAGGAGCAGAAACTACCATTTTATAGACTTTAGTGTGTGAAGGCCAGGGGACAGAACCCACAGCCTTCCTCACAGGGGCGAACGTTGTGTACATGTAAAAGATGTCACAAATTTATTTCATTTGAGTGTCGGTGTTCAGATATGATCATATGCTTTAGTCAATACTAGGAGTATTTTGTAACCTTTGATTTAAATATATGCTTATACATAAATGAGATATCATCAAAAACTGTTCATTAGTATTTATCATTTTATTTATAAAAGCATGTTTGTTGTACATTTCAGATGAAAATCATGTTTGTTGTACATGTCAGATGAAAAATCATTGACAAAATAAAAACATTTTCTGATTGTTTCATATAATCATTTACAAAAATCCTACAAATTAAGTAATCAATGCAAACCTGTACACTATACATGTAGAAACATACGACGAAATGGTTACGCTATTAATTAATGATAATGACAAATAAAGTTCAATGACGAATTCTGTGAATAAAACATCCGCGCTCGAATTGTGTTTATTAAGTCCTTGAAGTAGGCGTTGTAAAATTTAAAGATTTATCTCCACTAACCGAGTGAGTACAAACCTTATGCTTTTTTTCACACGTCCGATTTACCTGCGTAATTGAAAATCAGATATAAATGAAACAGAATACGAATTCATGAACTTCCATTTCTTGACGCTTACATACCTCAAATTGTGAGCAATCATCTTTGTATCTTTGCAGGAGTGTACATTTTCCTTTCTTCATCGGAAAATTAAAATTCTTTGCCATGCCTTTCTGCCATGTTCTTTTACGAAAATGCATTTTTAATACGACATGAGTTCTGTTCTATGGATGGTCCATGCTAATGATATTTTTATATCATTGTGCTTAACCTAGCTACATCAGATCATATTTGCATTAACCCTTTCACCACTATAGATGGACTTGTCCAGAACAATGTATGGTAGAGTCTAATAAAGTTATATAGGGATGAAAGAGTTCAGAATGGCTTTAGGCTTTTCTAATTCAAAGTTCAAAGCATTGACATGAGTGTATTTTTTGGTATTAAGCTTGTTTTTCTTTTTCATGATTTTAAAGTTTGTATGTTAAAAAGAAACAGCATCTTGGTGCATGATTGAGTTTTCTATAACTAGTCTATGATTTATACAAACAAGAAAATAATTTTTTTCAGCACTTCTTAAATGATTTTCATGATCTTTTTAATTTAACCTGTATTGCTAGTAAGGTTATTTGTGTTGTACCGTATGCTTCTAGTAATCATTCATAACAAGAATACATTTATTCATTTTTGATCTACACATATTAATGTTATGCAAATAAATACACACATATTTTTTTTCTGGGTAGTACGTAGTCCAGCTCTCTGGGAAATCTTCAACTTTAAATAATGATTGTTGATGAAGTTGAGAAACAAACTCCATCACAACATTTTTATATCTTTTCATTCAGCATTTATTGTTATTCATCAAAAATATATCTATATTTAATAAAATATATTTTTTTTTTTTTTTTGCTCAACACGACAAACATTCAAAAACATAGAAATCCCTTAATTTTATTTCTAACCTTACCTTGCTCATCCTGTACTTTATATATTCTAACAAATAACAAACAGCACAGTAGACCTGCGATAATATCTAGAAAACGACAGTCCAGGAAAAAACTCACAATCCATAAATATCAAGAAATAGATTTGATTATTGACTTAAGTAGACAGGAATTCTACACTTCTGAAAATAACCTTGTATTTGTAATCTCGACTGTTTTGGACTGATGATGCAAGTGTCCCTGGATTACCGAGGGTCCACTGTATTAAGCTCCTGTATGTGAAAATTGAATATCTAAATGTTCCATGAAAACGTTCCAAGTTTATATCTAGTGGTCACTCTCTCATCTGTCTCCACTGGTTAAAACCTTATGTTCACAATAATCCTGAACAATCACACACATAGATTTCTACTGATATCCATGGGATAAGGTTCCACCGTAAGTTATTGGTAACATTAATGTTATATAGATTGAAATTTTGTATGTGTACCAGTATATTGCTGTTTCAAAGCAGTTTGTACGAACTATTTGTCATTTTCATTTTAATTTCAACGGTTAGAAGTTTTGAAACATATCTGTAATGCGATAAATGATATCATCTTCATGTACAGGCATCATTGCATACCCGAGATTGATTGTAATACGCTACGCTTCACTTATTACCATAACTGTAGCATGATAGGAATAGCGTAGCGTACTGCTATTACCAACCTTAGGTCTTTGACACAGATGATTAGTAAGAGGGTTAAAAATTCACATGACCATCATATGACAATGTCAAACATCAAGGGACTATTTTAATTCAGAGTGTATGAACCTCAATATACAATTGTTGGGAGACTTACAGTGTAACACTGACATAAGTTTGTTCTGTAAAAACTCTAGCCAAGTCTGCTAAGTGGCACAGGGGCTTGATACAATTCTAAACCTTCAGTCAATGTTTATTTATATAAGAAATATACATGAGCCATACATTGATATTTCCTGTCAAGCCCGTGTGTCTCTTATGATATACAAGCTAAGAAATAACTGGAAACCAATATTATTAGCACTTGGAGGGCAATTGTGGAGAAATAGAGACACAGGGCCTTGGTACATTATTACCATACATATAGACCATAAATTGGGGTTTGTTCCAAGTCCCTGTGCATGATGTATTGCGACTTGTTCAGTTGTAATTGTGAAATGTGAGGAGAGAGAGTGTGTGATGTATGGATGTTGTATACATTATCATTGTGATAATGTATAAATTTGTACTGGAAGAGAAAGTAACAGAAATATAAAATTAAAAATCAAATGATGTTGTCTGTTGTTTCTCATATATACACTGCCCTCTGGAGGTTTTGGTACAGCTAGATGTTGAAATTTGCTGGCAATTTATCTCTAAGAAAGCTCTCGAAAAAACCAATGAGTTAGGGAAGATAAGTTGATGAATAAGATTTACTGATACCTGTATTAACAAAGTTAACGTTTTGAAGGTCTCGTGGGTGAAATAGGCTACAAAAATCAAAACAACTTCTTTTCAATAACAATGAAGCCGAGAGACCTGATATTGGGACTTTAGTGTGATACAGTCATGACTACTATGTTTGTTCAAATAAATGACCTTGGTCTTCATTCAAGTTCACATGGTCTTTCTAGGCTACTTTTTTAAACGACTTCCATCTAAATAATTAGTGACCTGATTTGAGCATGTTGGGATGAAGGGCTACCCTTCTTTGAAGGTCATAAAGTTCAAATATGTGAAAATCAACAACATATTAGTTATCTCCCTTTGTCTATAAATCCACTGAAGCCCATTTGGGCCTCTTTTTCTGAATGTCCTTTAGTAGATTTCCATACAATACGACCAGTCGGGCAACGACTGAGATTTTGACTATATAAGTACATTTGACAATATTTTTGTCCCTTAGATAGTCTTTCTATCCATGTACAATATAGTACATACCGTTTGTTACTCCGATGCATATTACAGAGTTGTCAGCCCTTGCGGGTAGGTATTGATTGTGACGTCATGGGTTTGGGAGCGTAACGTCATACGTTTCGGAGAAAACTACAAATAATTACGTAACAATTGATACTTACCCGCAAGGGAGCTAACTCTGTAATATGCAAAGACGGAATAGTATGCCCAGAAGATCTTTCAGCTCCTAAACGGAAGAAACATCCAGAAACAGAAGAGTTGCGAATCGTATGATCGGAGTTAAATTCTAAAAGTAGAAGGTCGAGGGCAAATCATACCGTGTTTCACTCTCGTTCGCACTATAATATGATGTCTTTTGGCATGTTATTTATATGCCGCACCTTTACCCGAGAAAATGATAATATGAAAATAGTTGCATCTAATTGGTAAAAATAAAATATACGGCCATCCAAGAGATGATTAATTTTTTCTCTTGAGCAAACAGAGCTTGCTGGCTATACAAGTGTGGGGGAGTTGTTTTAGAAGTGAAGTGAGAAAAAAAAACTTATGTTGGTGCAATTTCATTGTCCTTCAAGCAATGACAAGCTACATAATTTTTTACTCTTTATTAATACGCCAAGAAAGAACATTAATTGAACCAGAGGGACCTGGTATGATCTGCAACCAACTGTAAATGTATCATGGTGTGATACTATTTATACATTTATATATTAATGATAATAATGTTTGGTTGGGAATTTTAGTCAGGTCCCTGTGAATGTAAACCACGCTTAAAATCGCCTATTTGAACTCTTCTTCTTGGGCGGTTTGGGTACTAGGGAGGTCGAGTTTCTTTTTTCTCCGGCTTTGCTCGAGCAGATGGTTTCCTTGGTAAAAACCCTGTCAGTATGTCGGGTACCAAATTCAACACCTGTAAAGAGAGAATCATTGTTTTAAGGTGGGTCCCCGGTAGCTACTGTTGTACCGGAAAAGATATCACTTTCATGGCATAATAAAATGTTGCCATCACTTCAAATTTCTGGTATTTGAGACAAATGATTGCTATTTAGCGTAGTTCGCTAAACCTGCCAATATTGTGGATCCTAACCAGATTTTTCAGACATTTTTCTCCAGTGGTGGTGGCCCAGGTTTTAGTTTCGGTGGACCACAAGGCGGAGGAGGAATTCCGGGAGGATTCACATTTCAATTTGGTTAATTCAACGTATTATGTCATACCTAGTAAAAAAAACAATTCTCTCAGTTGTCTGTAATTGGTGTTACCATGACCAACACATTTACAGTGGATTGATACCTGTGTATGATGTCATAGATATCTGTGTAATTTGTCATTGATATCTGTGTTAAATGTCATAGGTACCTGTGTATGATGTCATAGTTACCTGTGTAACTTGTCATTGATATCTGTGTTAAATGTCATAGGTACCTGTGTATGATGTCATAGTTACCTGTGTAAATTGTGATAGATATCAGTGTAAAAGGTCATAGATACTTGTGTACATGTGTAATCACAGATAACCCTTAGTCTGGTTCCCTGCTGCGAATGCTCCGATAGCTCTGCGCTATTCTTAGTCAGGTGAACACCGCCGCCATATTGTGACGTAATGCAAATCCAATATGGCGGATACCGGCAGGTATGCATTTAACACTTGACCTAAACAATCCACTTATTCGCGTAATTGACGAATGATCGGCACGTCTCGTGCTGTTATTTATAATCAGAAAGTAATACTGATTTAAATTATTTTCAATTTGGTAGTTGTCACGTCGGCATTATCATGTGTGCGGTAGTTTTCATTCTGACAAGACCGACAACAAAATCTACCTAGCTTCGAAAAAACGACGAAATTTCCATTTTCCAGCTGCGACATCTTTTTTTCTTGTCTTTCATTCGATTCTACAGACAATATCGCATTAAAAACGATACCTGTCATTGAGATGTCGCCTTTTTCTGTATGGAAAATTACCCCCTATTTCAAACTCTATGTAATTTCATGTATTTCATTTTCAGTGCTGATTACAATTAGATAAGACATCACCAGAATCGAAGACGCATTACTGGACATGGCCAGCATACAGCGTGTATGTGATTTAAAGACAGCCGTATACAAATATAATAATGCACATGTGCAGTCACCACCAATTACATCACTGAAACCAAGGCAAATTGATGCATTATATAGTATCAAAGATAAGAAAGACACATTTATTGTTCTTCCTACAGGCTACGGAAAGAGTTTGATCTTCGAGTTGATCCCATTCTACATCAATTGTAAAGTGATAATTTTGGAACCACTAAACTCAATTATTACTCAACTTTGTGAAAAACATGGGGAAAGAATTGTGAACATCACTGAAAACTATGCCAATGTTGATTCTTTGTATGGTGACAATGTCTGTTACATCACTGGCCACCCCCGAGAACATCCTAAATAGTGATTTTCTTGAACAACTTGTAGATAAATCATGGGTAAAGGAAAACATTGTAATTGTTGTCGATGAAGCCCATTGTATTTTACAATGGCAGGATGACTTTAGGCCAGCATACAAAAATATAAAGAATCTAAAAGCTATATTTCCAAAGTTCACCATGGTTGCTATGACTGCTACTGTGAATTCAAAATCTGTGAAACAAATCCGCAAAGACTATTGCAAATGAAAGGAACACTAAGTTAAATTCCGTACCATTCACCCGACGGAGTGCAATATATATAGAAACATTAGGTCTGATGTATCATATACGGGTGATATTTGCCACCATAGCTTTAGGTATGGGAGCTGATTTAAAAAAAGTAAAACGAGTAATCCATGCTGGTGCACCATCATCTGCAGAAGGTAATTATTGTATGGAATATTCAGGGTAATAAATTTGGAAAAAATGCATTAAAAAAAATGAAATTAAGATAAACCTGTTAAAGTTTCTTGAATGTTATTTTTGTTTGTCATTTCTGTAAATGGAAATGGATGTCGAAAAAGATTATTGACTAAAATTGATATGTTGGTAGGAAATGTAAGTTAATATATGAAACTAGGTATGAAATATGTAAATTTATACATATTTTCATGATGATATTTTTGTTCAAAGCTGATATCAGTCAGTGAATAAGTACTGACTGTAGGTCAGTGGTTTTTCTTCGGGTACTCTTCATTTCACCCATTTCAAACTTTGGACACATGTTTACATAAGTAGGTTTGTTAAGATTTTAACACAATACACTCCAAAACATTACTATTGTTACCTGGTAGCATTTGATGTTCTTTTTGCAGAGTACATACAGGAAATAGGAAGAGCAGGTAGAACCGGTGGGGAAGCAGAGTCTGTAATATATGTGAATGCCATGGATCGGTCCTCACAAATAGTCTCAGCAGAAATGAAGAATTACTTGAAACAAGTCTGTCGTCGCAAATTTCTGAGTGATTACTTAAACTGTCCACTCGAACCAGCAGAATATAAATGTTGTGATCTCTGTAGCAAAGATTCTGACACTGAAGTAAAAGGACAAAATCAGGTTGTCCGTTTTCTAGTCAAGCAAGCTCTGAAACAGTATGTTGAAGCCGATGTTTCTGGTGAAATTACATTTCATCTTAATGACATATTAATTGAAAGAATCACAGAGACATATACTGAAACAGTATGTTGAAGCCGATGTTTCTGGTGAAATTACATTTCATCTTAATGACATATTAATTGAAAGAATCACAGAGACATATAAAATGGTTCCATTAGATAGTGTTGAGAACTATTACAAGTTACCCACATTTGTTGCAGAATCTGTGAAAGTAATACTGGGTACATTTAAATAAGTTCATGTCGGAAATTAATAAATCACTTTCCAAACTCAACATCCAGTCTAGACTTATGATAATCAATCCATGATTGCAAATGTAATGTCTCAATATCATCCACTGGTGCTTGGATCTGTTTATGTGCTTCGTAACTTCTTGTAAGATGGACTTCAAATGGTCTGATTCCTCTGAGATCTTGAATGATCTTCTTCTCATCTGATATGGAATCGCGTTGCTTATGGAAATTTGCTCGTCTTTTAACAAAACTGCCAGCTATGTTGTCATAGTTTGAGATATCTGGTCTAAGGCAGCAACTGCCTTGGACCGCACCATCAAGTTCTTATCCCTGTTCATGGGACCAAGTCCCTTCAGGATTGTTTTTGTTCTGTGTACTATATGTTCCATTTGAAGGTCAGCTGGAATATGAGTATCCTTTCCACCCCTCGTGTTTACAAATAGTCCATAAAAACTTTCATATGCTGTTTTCAAACTGTAGCTAGCCTGTTGGTGGCATAGGAAACGTAGGATTTCCAGGGCATATTTACTTCTGCTGTTATGAGCTTTGAACATCACCATCATATATTTCATACACCGTAACATCCTGTCTCTGTCCGGATTATGGATGCAGTCCAAAAATTCCATGTAGAGCAGTCCAAGCTGCAAGGTAACTTTACCGTATTGTTGTACGTGATCAACATCAACAGGTACCTTTTTTTTAGTCTTCTTCTGTCTGTTCAACACATGCAAAGTAATATATTTGTTATTGCCGATTAGAACTTGGATTGGTGTCCTTGTTTCTTCGACCGTTGTAACATCGGTTAGGTAAGTGTTGACCTTTGCAAGGATGTAGGTATCGATGAAGGTATTCATGGTTTCATGGAACCATGCTGGTGTAACAGGGTCCGGTGGAATATGTTTGGTTGGTTCTTTGTCTGTATCGTCAAGGCCAAAGAAATCGCATAATGCATCCACAATGTAAGCTCTAGTAAAAGATAAAAAATAGTCCTTGTCCACGTCATAATTGTTTTTCACATCTTGGTGGACATCATTGCGTCTGATGCGTATCTTCTCTCCATTTAGAGTTCCTGTCTCGAGACTGTTAGTACTGAACAGTTTACTGAATATAAGCGTGAGAAAATTCATTGCCATATGCCATAACTCGAAAGTTATTGGGGTGAGATCCCCGATTTTTGATCTTTCATCAAATGACCCAAACCGCAGCGACTTTGCTCCACTGAAGCGCTCTCTTGTTAACTGGTCTCCTCCAATATGTACCTGTCTATGGTCACGTGATCCGTAGATTGTATCTACAACATCTACATAGGACAATAAGATTTTGCACACATCACTGTACTGGGCCTCATTATAAGGAAGTATCTCCAGGGGCACAACGAGTGATTTTCCTGCCATTTCATTGGAAAATTGACCTTCCAAGACCTCTTTCCATAAGCCATCAAAGATCTTCAGAAATGGAATGTGATCCTTCGCATTTCTTAGTATAAGAGTGATGTAATCAAGCTTCAGCTTCTCTTCATCCAAAGGGTTAGGCAAAATTTTGTCCATAGTTAGATTTTTAACAAATCCTTGAGGTTGGTCGCAGAAATCATCAAATGTCAAGTGTTGTACAATAGCTGCTGATCCAAACCAATGCCTTGTGCCACCATGGCGCCCTTCCCTCTCATGTCGAACTCCCTCCTTGAAATTGACATTATCTCCAACAAGACGGAAACTTTTACCACCAGCTACTGCTGCCTGTAGTTCTTGAAAGCATGATGACCCAAGTTTTGCAATCTCCTTCATCACTCCTTCATACCCCATTGTGATTCCAAGTGCTTGAAGCCTGTCAAATACCTACAAGTTTAAGATTTACAGTTAAATAATTATATAGATGTAGGTTACAAATAGAAATATCCTAAACATGATATTGAGTAAACATATCTAAGCAGATACATATAGTACTGGTCCTAACAATAAGTTATAATTACAAATATTTATTTAGTAATAACATTCAAAGATTTAGGCTTTGTGCATGAATTCCATGTTTAAAATGAGAAACATGTTTATAATCTTAGTAATATCTTGCACAACTTCATTTGTCAGAATCCATGATTCATCAATCAAAATGATTATAAACAATCTTCTTAAGTAATAAAAAGTAAGTGACTACGGGACTTATTACAATTTGAGGCCTCCATTAACATCTTATAAATAACAGTAACACTGTTCATGAAAGCCAAACAACAGGTCTCATTTACAAAATTATTTGAACAGTCAATTATCCTATTACAATTACAGTGACTACAACAATTGTGAAGTAACAGTTAGTATAAACAATTGTTAGAACAAACAAAGAAACCAAGAAACTAAATCAATGAAAATGCATCCAGTTCACAATACCAGGTATCTTAATTTGTTAACCTTTATAAGTTCCTTACCCTTTCAGGAATTAATCATAAAACATGGTTCAACAATGGAAATATTATTGAAACCAAGTACATGATTAGTATTGCTCAGCCTCCAGATAATCACGTCAAATGGTCACATGGCACCAACATCATCCAGCTGTAGATTTCTGTGTGATAACTGCAGAGTTTCATTGGGCAGATCAAATGCATAATTCAAGAAATCTTCTTCAATGTCAAATATCAAGTTTGTCAAGTTTTATGTCAATGTCAAAATTTATAGTAACTATGTCTTCGTCATAATTAACACAAACATTTCATAACAACATGCTTAATATTGTTTAAATAAAAATAAACAAGCTGTTATCAGTGTAATACAAGTGATAAATTTCTCACATGTATCACACTGATGTTTTGATTGATGCTTAAATCCATTTTAGAATATAAATTTAAGCTTTGAAAAGCCAGTGCAATATAATGAATTTGAATTATATTAATATGATAATGAACTTGAATTACATGAATATGATAATGAAGAGTTTCTAATTTTGTTGACATTGTCAGGATAACACTGTATTGTTACCAACTGATATTTTAAAATATAAAACAACATTCCTGCAGCCAACATGCATAATAATATACTGTTGATGAAAGAATGTAGTTATTTAAAGGATTTAAACACCTATCTTTTTCACATGCTTTCCAAAAAGCTAGAGGTATTTTTAACATAAAAACCAATGAAATCATTTTGAATCTTTTGTATTCTTTTATAATTTTCTGTTCAAAAAGAAATGTAAAAATTCTAATAAATACATGTACACTAAATGACATTCCATGATATTGATCTCGTCGTATTTGAATTCACCAATGAGGTACATGGTATTATTTTCAAATACAAAGCTTTCCTACTTCAAAAATCAATAATGTAGTGTATACAATAGCTACAAGTATATTTATGTATATTAGATATGCTCCGATTTTCCCCTTTCTCATTTGCTATTACACTGTCACGTGGAGGGCGACATTTAGCATATTGACTGGATGCTTCCATTTTTAGAAACACCAAGTCAATATTCCCTATTGTGACGTCCAACCAAGTCGATATTGTGATTATGAAGTCGCAATACCCTTACATTGAGTTCAACAGGAAGATGTAGTGTAGTTAATCCATTTCTATATAACTTAGCACGAAGCCAACATTTAAAATAATAATCATATCTAATATACATATTAAGGACCTTTGTTTTGGTTCATATGCCCTTGTAGAATCTACTCAGGTGATATAACACCATATGTACCTCAACAAAGGTCCATAATTGATAGATATATAATGGAAACAAAATCATGAAATATCATCCTTATGGAGAATAACAGTAACACTGAAAGCAAAAACATGTATCAAAAAAAGCAAAACAAACCTGAACAAATCACTAAAACGAAATGATGAAATGTACTTGTTTTCAAAATGTACCTTTTCATGTGTTTGTTCATCTTTCATTGTAATGCCCAAGACTTTCTGTATTACTGAGAGTTCATTATATCTATTTTTCATGAGAATGCCATAAATGAGACCTAATTTTGGCAATACTTTCTTAATGACATCAGGAATTCCGAGTTTGGATGTTGGTATCGCCACTGCAAGTAGAGTCTCAGCAAGCAGAGGACAATCTTGTAGAAGTTCATGGCAAATTGGATTCCATGAAAACTGTCTCAAGTCTATGTGTCGCGGATAGAGACTTCCACCTTTAACCGCCTTTGCACACGCACTTTGTTCAATGTCCCATATGAAATGTAACCTCACAGCCTTTTTCAAAGAATTCACTTTCATGATAGTGTTCGCCACAGTCTCCGTGTCGCAATACAATAGGGAATGTACCAAAGAGGATTTCTCCTCACTTGTGATGTTGGCAAATGAGGGAAGTCTTGTACACGACAAATTTAGAGCGGTTGTTACCATTGGATCATTCTGTGGATCATACGCTTTCGAAAAGTATGACCATTCTCGTTCCACATTCCTGAAAGAAAAATCATACAACTGTTAATGAAAATCCGCTTAATGAATAAGGCCCCGATTTCGCAAACCAAACCTTAGTCCATTTTTCACATGTGTTATATAAGGAGAAAAACTTAGTTATTTACTGAAGTCTGAACTTCAGTTTCGAGAAGTCATGGCCTGGACTGTGTAAGCCATTGCTCATCTTCATAATGACAAAAATCAGGATGTTGAGAGAGAAATAATGAAAGAAAGAAAAAAGAAAGACCCTGTATGTTCAAACACGCAGACTACACAATACATACATATAATTAGAAAATAATATTACAAAATACACATTGGAAAGACTAAGACCATGCCCACTAACTGTATACAGTATTCATAAAACTCATAATTTACAATGATTGAAATTGATTGGTTGTAAACATAACTTTGCATTTGGTATATAAACAAACTGTCAATGTTTACATGTGAATAAGTATCCTATTAATGAGTTTAAAAGGAAATAAATTATTGGAAACAATCTGTCATATCACAAGTTTCTCCCTTGGGTTTCATTTCTGTACCTGACATTGATTATTGGCAGAGATGGAGTTGTCTGAGTTTGTTGTGTTGTTGTAAAAGTATGTTGTGGTGTTGTCTGTACTGCAACATCACACATGACTGGACGTCTGATGAATGGAGGTTGAGGTTGAGATGTTTCAAAGTTTAGCGACTTCGTCCGCTTGTATAATATTCTGCATGCATCTCCTGAAATATTGAATATGAAGAAGCAAATATTAATCAAAACTAACATGTGGAAACACAGGGACCTGGCAATTTTTTTAACTACATATACATATACCATTGCTTAAACATTTTGTGTCAGGTCCCTGTGTATAGAACAGATATTAAAACAAATAAAGAAAACTACATCTATATCAATGGCTTTGTATCAAACAACACAAAATTGTCAACCTACGAGTTATTCTAAATGGTGGGATATTATATAATTGTTAAATTGTTCTAAATATGTCAAGGTTTGAGAGAATAATACTACAAGGATAAGAATGATAGGGATATTCTACCCTCAGGATCACAAACTATTGTCAAGCTTTGTGTATGTATGTGTCTGTAATGCCTTGTCATTACATAGGATGAGTTGTGTGTGTGTATGTCTTAACATATGTATGAGAATGATGTTGAATTAATAATAAAGATGACAGCAAGTAAAGTACATGAACTTGGTTATATTGACTCTATACTTTTTGTTTGTTATAGTTAAATTAGAACGGTACTTTTCCATGTAAAGAAAAACATCTAGATAATGTGAGTTTTTGTGCGAGTCAATATTTTTATGATATACATGTACATGTTTAGAAAAAAACTTTTGGAATACATTAATATTTTTCCTGAAAAGCATGCATATGGTTAGTACTTGCAGTAAAATTACTATTTTGAGGTACCTTGCATACTGATGCTTTTCAAATGTATTTAGACTTTAGAGTCATTTATTATGAAATTACCTGATTTGAATCCTCCATTATCATTGATATAGCTTGCACATCTGTTCCAGTATTTATTGACACCATCACTTGGTATGGGATTTTCCCCAACAAAACATTTGAGTGCTGCTTTCTCACAGTCAGTCCATTTCTTTTTATTAATCTCAATCAACTGAAAACAGGAATACATATTATATACACATACAATGTATATTACCAATTCAATAGGTATTCTGGTCGTACAGTGGTAATATAATTCTTGAAGTTAACCATGACGGCAGGACTCGCCAATTATGGTAAACCTTAATGGGGATCACCTTTCTGACATGGAACTCTGGATTTTTAACATCTTTCAGTCCAGTCAGCTGCAGGATTCACGTTATTGTTATATATTTGCTGTTATTCCAAACTATTTCATTAAATCATTTCATTTCATTTAATCCTGTAAATTTTTGGTACTTTCAATTGGATAAGTAGCATATGCTAATTAAGGACTTGAAATGCTAATTGGATGAAAGCTGAAGTACACCCCGAAGAAACCCAATGACCAGCGGTCATCACCTTGCAACTGCCTCACATGGGATTCAAACCAGAAATATTTTATATACATATATGTTTCTGTACAAACCAAGCGAAAGATTTTGACAAGTTGTGGACATCTTAATGACACCATGGTATATCAATTTAAGCACCAAATATATGATTGATTATGTGTAATTAGGATCATTATAATCCTTGATTTCCCATTTGCTATCAATGATATTATTAGCATCTGTGCATTTGTACACTACATTTAAAAAGGGGTATGAATTGACATTACAATATGTACCTCATAGTTTCCTCTTTTCTCTGCTTGAGATGGAGTTTTACCGGTTGGTGTAGATCTTAATCTTTTGCGGGTAGTCGATGCTGACTCAGAAGGAAAAATCCGGAATGAGGGAACCCTTTACAAGAATTCACAAAAAATTACATTCCACTCAGATCCATTGTCAATATGAAATTACATAGAGTTTGAAATAGGGGGTAATTTTCCATACAGAAAATGGCGACATCTCAATGACAGGTATCGTTTTTAATGCGAAATTG
Source organism: Argopecten irradians (assembly GCF_041381155.1). NCBI lineage: Eukaryota > Metazoa > Mollusca > Bivalvia > Pectinida > Pectinidae > Argopecten > Argopecten irradians. The sequence goes on from NC_091144.1 coordinate 31,971,699, forward strand.
TCCGTAGAATCGAATGAAAGACAACGAAAAAAGATATCGCAGCTGGAAAATGGAAATTTCATCGTTTTTTCGAAGCTAGGTAGATTTTGTTGTCGGTCTTGTCAGAATGAAAACTACCGCACACATGATAATGCCGACGTGACAACTACCAAATTGAAAATAATTTGAATCAGTATTACTTGATGATTATAAATAACAGCACGAGACGTGCCGATCATTCGTCAATTACGCAAATAAGTGGATTGTTTAGGTCAAGTGTTAAATGCATACCTGCCGGTATCCGCCATATTGGATTTGCATTACGTCACAATATGGCGGCGGTGTTCACCTGACTAAGAATAGCGCAGAGCTATCGGAGCATTCGCAGCAGGGAACCAGACTAACTGACACAGGTACAATATAAACGGCAATTACGCAATGATTGTAAGCATTCGATTGAACGTGTAGCCTTCCACAGATAAGGATATGTCTATTGACACGCTAAAGAGATTTGTTATTCCTAGCATGCAAATTACGATAGTAAGAGTTTATCTAAATTCAATATTCAAAACACGAAAATAGAAAATATGATATATTTTAAGAATAATGGTCGCTCCCCTTCCAATACGTACGTTAAATGCACTCGAGAGTATTTTGAATACTAACCTGTCTTGAGCACGTGTGCAAGATAGGGTATGGTGTATGGTTGAGAACAATCAGTATTGGTGAAACGAACTCCGTGCATATCTCAAATAGCAAGAGGTAAGTTCGCCTTTGTATCAAACACACATAAATTAAGTGTACAGCGACACCAAAATATTAGGAAAATATGTTATTTATCCATAAAATAAATTGACGGTAAAATAAGGGAAGAAAAAAGTTTAAAAAGTTTCATAAACATGTCTTCCTTACTTTTGCGTTTTATATTGTAGAGACCCGGCATCTTGTGAAAAGGGAATATTTTAAACGTTGCGGTCCCGCATATATCTAAATGCTCACTAAGCGGAATTTTTCTTGTCTCTGGTGTGCGTATATGTTGTTTATGGACAAGCACTCGTTCTGCAAGAGAATTTCCCGTTTGGTCGACATCGTTTTCTTTGCAAGTTGGACAAGTTTTACAATACACTGCATATAAGATTTGTACTCTTGCAGTTTAGGTTATTATTCGGCTTGATGATTTTTTTCCGTTTTTCAGTGTGATGATAGTCACGATATATGCCTCTTCTTCGGTTAATAGACATTACATACATCTTTTCATTTTATTAATTACGTCAACATCAAGGATTTATTGTCATTGTCCTTGGTCTACAACCGTAATAATCAATTCATCGACTTTTTTGGCATTGTGTTCTTTTAATACTACGTACGTTTCACAATATCATGAAAATGCATGACCATCACAGTTTACATTAATTATGTAGATATACATTTCTTACACACTCCAAGGATTCATCTACACGTCCTTGCACTAAGGTGTATTTATTAATTAGTGACAACACTAATCCGCTTAGCTCCGCCCACTGATGGTTTCACTTCGGTGGCTTGGCTAGGTAAGCTACACAATTGTAAATTTTAACTGGCGATTTCGTCTACACTTTTTGACACAGATTTTAATACTATACACCGGAATTGAGATTAAATAATTCCCTTTACAATGGTATAGCTCATTTTTCACTGCCACGTCTATGTCTATAGTTATCAACTTACCTGTATTTTTTTCTCTATTAGACAATACGTAAGCCAAGCCAATTAAGTTAGGCCATCCTAGTGGGTGTGGCCTAATCTATCCATCTGACCAATCACTGACGAAGACGGCAAACGTTCGTATGAACGCACGTGGTAATGATCAGTCGGTCACAGAGAGTCCAGCGGTCCAGGAGCCCCCCTGTGGGGCGATACAATGGGCCGCCGCAGAAACTAAACGGTTCCCCGCTACCTGAACGATAACCCCACTGGACGAGCTCACCATCCCTACACGTCGACATTAATTTGAAAACCAGCATGGCAAGTTTAATACCTACACACGAAGTTTAAAACCGGCACATTGAGGTCGTCAAACCTATATACCAGTTTGTGTCTAGAACAGTGCGCTGGTGACCTACACTATAATTTTGAAAGCTAAATTGTAATTCCAGAGGTTAAACACCAAGCGGAATACTTAAACATAAAATTTGGAGCCTAACATATTTTTTGTCAGCTCTACACAAAACAGCCATAACTGAACGTGATATGAAAACAGCTCACTGGGAGAATTTATTTGAACATTTTATGTCTACCAGTGTGATTTAACCAAAATTTGACTGGTAGCATCCTTATGGGCTACTAACTGATAAATGTACAAATGAAGGGGCTGACCCCAGGGGCCTGAGGGGCGGGGCCAAAAGGGGTCAATTTGGCTTTCTCAATATAAACGACTTCTTCTCTGAAACCAAGTATGGGATAGCGCCCATAATGCAATGGTAGCATCCTTATAGGGTGGGGATTCGAAACTGTACAACTGATGGGGCTGACCCCCCGGGGCCCTGAGGGGCGAGGTCAAAATGGGTCAATTTGGCTATTTCCATATAAACGACTTCTTCTCTGAAACTAAGCATTGGACACCACTCATAATGCAAAGGTAGCATCGTTAAAGGGTGGGGACTCAAAATTGTACAAATGATGGGGCTGACCCCCCACCCCCCAAAGGGGCCTGTGGGGCGGGGTCAAAAGTGTTGTGTATTTACTATTATAATATGCTTATTCCGGAAATATCAAGCTGGGTTCATTTATTACAATCTCCTAGCGTAGGGATAAGATAAGTGTATGTATCTGGTAGTGTGACATGAATAAAGTAGTTTCATTAATGGCGACCACGTGTAGTGTAGTATGTTGAGACGCAACATATGTTGGCGACGAGGACGGGATTCTTAATCCACTGACACACCTCAAAAATTGCAGGAAAGATTGGCGAACAGCCATCTCTACCTCCATGGTCAATCGGCAAAATTGGCCAATTAGACGAAGCGGTCGAAACTTGGGAAAGTTACACGGAGCGCGTGGAACTGTATTTCACTGCTAATGGGGTAAGTAACGATTTGAAAGTTGCCTCATTCCTATCCGTTATTGGGCCAAAGACATATAGTTTACTTAAAAACATCGCTGCACCAGCCAAACCAGTGGAACTCACATATGCTCAAATACTCGAATTTCTGAACGGACATTTAAATCCACAACCGTCAGTAATAGCAGAGCGCTTTAGGTTCCACAAACGCGATCAGCGACAGGATGAAGGGATCATGAGTTATGTAGCTGAAATAAGAAAACGTTCATTACACTGCAATTTTGGGTATAGCCTGAACGACACTCTAAGAGACAGACTAGTGTGTAGCATTAATACAGAAAATATTCAGAAGCGTTTATTATCTGAACGTACTCTCACACTCGACAAGGCGATAGCACTTGCGGTTGCCATGGAAACCGCCAGCAAGGATGCAGTGGAGCTACGTGAGCAGAGGCATGTCGCCGGGGCAGTAAACAAACTACAACCAGAGGTAAGGGAAGCAACTCCAATAAAACTTCGTCACCTCAGCTGAAAACTCCAACACGATCTAGTGCTTTGAAACCATGTTATAGATGTGGTGGACCACACCGAGTGGAAAATTGCCGTCATGCAGAGACAATCTGTAACTACTGTTCAAAAAGGACACATAGAAAAAGCATGCTTGTCGAAGAAAAGAAGTTTTAAAGATCAACACAGCAAACGAGGTAAGAATGTTAAGTTTGTTGAGGAACAAGCTCCACAGGAGGATTCCTATGAGCCTATACTACATGAGCACAGTTTAAACAGTGTAGACCCTATTGTACTACAGCCGTCGAGCAATGGTCATTCTTTGTCATTGGCATTGGACACCGGGTCCTATCTACAGCCAGACAGAAAACATGGATCTTATAACGGTTCAGCAAACAGGACCAGCCCTGTTCGGTAGGGACGGACTTACAAAGTTTACATTAAACTAGCAGAAAATCAAAGTACTGAAATCATTGAACCTAAGGATGCTACTGACAAGAGACTTCAAGATATCTTAAACAGTCACAAGACAGTTTTCAGTGAAGGAATAGGAAAAATGAAGGACATTAAAGCTACACTCTACTTAGAAGAGAATGCAACGCCTAAGTTTCACAAAGCTAGACCAGTTCCATATTCACTTAAGCCTAAGTTGGAGGAGGAATTACAGCGGTTAGAACAGACCGGTATCATCACTCCTTTAAAATCTAGCAAATGGGCTTCTCCAATTGTACCAGTTGTGAAGAAAAATGGTAATGTGAGGTTATGTGGAGATTACAAAGTGTCCATGACCAGTATCCATTGCCACGGATTGAGGACATTTTACGCTTCCCTAGCAGGGGGAAAACGATTCTCTAAGATAGATCTTACTCAGGCGTACAAATGGATGAATCACCAAGGGAACTTTTGACAATCAATACACATAAAGGGCTGTACCCATGTAACCGACTACAATTCGGAGTAGCGTCGGCCCCAGCTATTTGGCAACGCGCCATGGATCAAATTGTACAAGGACTTCCCTTTACATCGTGTATCCTTGACGACATGGTTATTAGTGGAAAGACGGATGAGGAACACTTAAACAACCTGAAGACAGTACTCGATAGACTCGAGGACTATGTATTAAAAGCCAACAGGGACAAATGCAAATTTTTCAAAGACCGTATTACGTATTGTGGACATGCCATCACGGATCAAGGTCTACAGAAGACTTCAGATAATGTAGATGCGGTATTAAGAGCACCTAAACCAGAAAATCTACCCCAGCTACGGTCCTTTCTAGGGCTAGTGAACTATTATCGGCGATTCTTGCCTAACCTTTAGTCCACGCTCGGACCATTGAATGAATTACTACAGGCGAAGAAACCATGGGTATGGACTTCAGAGTGCGACAAGTCATTTCAGCAAGTGAAGGAGTTAATGACGTCACAAGATGTATTATGTCATTACGACCCCCAGCGTCCTGTGAAATTGGCATGCGATGCCTCGCCATATGGACTAGGCAGTGTGCTTTCTCATGTGATGGATGACGGTTTAGAAAGGCCGATAGCTTTTGCCTCGAGATCACTTACCAAAGCTGAAAAAGGATATGCGCAAATCGACAAAGAATCTCTAGGGCTATATCGAGGAGTACAGAAGTTTCACACTTACCTGTTTGGACGACGTTTCACTCTGGTTACTGACCACAAACCCCTAGTCAGCATTCTTAATCCTAAGACTGGGATTCCAGCAATGACAGCAGCACGGCTACAGAGGTACGCGTTATATCTATCAGGACATACATATGACAGTGAATATCGCAATACTCATGCACATAGTAATGCTGATGGCCTCAGCAGGCTACCACTATCCATCTATCCATCTAAGAGGAAAACTATGAAGATACTGCATCGGTATTTTATGCATCACAAGTTGATAAACCACCAGTAACAAGTACTCGGATTCAAAGAGAAAAACAGAGAGATCCTACTCTATCGCAGGTCTTAGGAAGCGAGATGTCTGGAGAAAACAAAATGTATCGCGGAGAACAGTTTCGTCCGTACTATACGAAGTTCACCGAACTGTCATGTCACCAGAATTGTCTGCTGTACGGAAATCGAATAATTGTCCCAGAGACATGTCGCAAGGACGTTTTAAATGAACTCCACGAGGGACACATGGGAATTGTAAAGATGAAGTCAACAGCAAGGTCCTACGTCTGGTGGCCAAATATCGATAAAGACATTGAGAACCAGTGTTTATCATGTCCGGAATGTCAACAATACTTACCAAAACCCAAAGCGGCACCGGTACACCCCTGGGAGTGGACAATTTAAGGGATACATGTTTCTAATCCTGGTGTACTCGCATTCCATGTGGCCGGAAGTTATACAGATGAGTTCAACCACAGCTTCGGCTACAATTAATGTACTGAGAGATATTTTCTCAAGATTTGATCTACCCAAACACTTGGTATCAGACAATGGCCCCCAGTTCGTTGCTGAGGAGTTCAAGTCATTTCTGAGAAACAACGGTGTAAAACACATTACATCATCTCCATATCATCCAAGAACGAATGGATTAGCGGAGAGATTTGTCGAAACATTCAAAAGTACCATGGCCATGAAAAAGGAGGGCAAACCTATTAACCAGAGATTGAGTACATTTCTGTTCACTTACAGAAATACGACCCATTTATCTATTATGGCCTGGTTGAGAGGGCACTATTGCCTCATAGTATTGTCGAGGGATGGAATAGTGCCCGAGCCGAAGGCGAGGGCACTATCCCATCATGAGACAATACTATGAGGCAATAGTGCCATCTCAACCAGGCCATAATGGGTTTAGTACATCACCCTGACATGAGACCGTTTTTCATGTCATCGTAATAGAAGCACGTCAAGCGATACCTCGCAAGGCTATCTTCATTTCCACACCACGTTGTTACATTAAAAGTACAACATATGAATTGTCTCAGAAATATGAGATTCTATAAAAACGGAATTCAGCTTCATGAAAATTAAAAGTAGATCAATATAGAACATTAGTGAACTGTCTTCTGTAGAAAAGCAACATTTGCTTCCATCCCCGCACACAACAGCCTGTCCGCCATCTTGTCGTCTTGGTCGAAGCGCAACGTTATAATGACGTCATGTAATGGTGACGTCACAATACATTCACCTTCAATTTCGCGCCACTTCAATAGTGCCCGCTTGCCCGGGCACTATTGGAAATAGTATCCATGTGTGTAGCCAATCAGAATCCAGTATTGTGTCACGTGATGTACTAACATACAATAGGAGAGACACCAGCAAAACTTCTGATTGGTCGAAGTTTACGGTCAAGGATGGATCTCATGAGACCTGATGTTGAAGATCGAGTAAAAAGAATTGCCAATTTCTTCTCTGCTTTTATTATTGATTAATTTTCAGTGTTCTTTAAGATTAGACATGGTAACTACTAACTGGACCTATTCCTACTAAAATACCCCAGAGTCTCAATTTATATTTTGAAATTTTTGTTTTCTCTGTATGTGTAAACACAAGACTCACAATGTGATAAACAATTTTTGATGCTAATGAAATATAGATTGTGTTTTCATTCTTAGGTCAAGAGATAATAAATGAATACAGGATTTGTCTGTGTTATTATTTTCTGTTTCAATAGCAGAGACAAAAATTGCCTTTGCGAGAAGTGAGCTTAATCAGTTAAAAAAATTTAAAAAAAAAACATTGACCCAGGAAAAAAACATTGACCCGACAAACCTCATTCACATTTACTGGTGCACATGTGGTGGCCGAGTGGTTAAGATGTCTTGACATATCACAACAACCCTCAACCTCTGTGTCGATAGCTCAAATCCCATGTGGGGCAGTTGTTAGTTACCTAAAGCTGGTTGGTGATTTTTCTCTTGGGTACTTGGGGCTTTCCTCTACCATTATGGCCCAGGTGTTGATGATGTTAAAATACTCATTCTTAGCAAACCAAACAAATTAAACGTCCATTGTAAGGGGCCGTATCTGTAGACAAGGATATAGATAGTACAGGTGACAAGAGAACTACATTAAACAGTTCAAAAGAAGAAAACATGTAAGTCAACAAAGTATGTCTAAAACATAAGGACATAAAACACCACCTTGACACATCTCTTTCAATTTTTATATATAAATTATAAATAATGGGACGTAATTTTCATTTGAAAAAGACCAAGATGTCTAAAGAAACAAGGACATAGTCATTCAGATCCCCCGCCAATGGAGAGCTAAATCAATTAAAGCATTAATTTTATATGCTAGTAAGAGTATAGGGAAAGTATTTTAAAACCCAACTGCAATTGAAGAATATATACAAAACATATTTATGTTTTTTTTAACAAAGTGAAACTAACTTTGAAAACATTTGCTTCTTTGAAAAATGCCAGAATTGATCTTAGCTTTAACAAAGTTCAGCAGCTAACAGTGCGATTTTTATTTGTTTTAAACAGCGACGAGTTAAAAGGAATTAAGTGAATGTTCATAGTAATTGAGTTTGATATATCTTAGTTTTACTGCATGCATATTAAATAAAAAGTAAAGCATACTACAAAATTAGAAGTCCTACATAAAATGTGTCTATGAAGTTTCATGGAAATATCTCTGCTGGTTTTAGAGTTGTGCTCCGGAAACGATTCTTACACAAAAATCTGCCATTTTCAGCAATGTTTCCATGGTTACAGAAAAAAAGTACAAAAAATGAAAACCTTAAAATAGCAAAAGGCACTACTAGACCATAAGACTAATGTGTCTATGAAGTTTCGTGGAAATATCTCTTCTGGTTTTAGAGTTATGCTCCGGAACGAACCTGGTACAAAAATATGATATTTTCAGCAATGTTTCCACGGTTTTCGGAAAAAAATGCAAAAAATGAAAACCTTAAAATAGCAAAAGGCACTACTAGGACATAAGACCAATGTGTGTATGAAGTTTCGTGGAAATATCTCCACTGGTTTTAGAGTTATGCTCCGGAAACCATTCGTACGGACGGACGGAACACATTTGTATATCCCCCGCCAACGATAATGAGGGATAGAGACACCACTTTGGCACAGCCCTTTTAAGTTTTAAAATAATGGGACGTTATTTTCATTTGTAACTGACCAAGATGTCGGAGCTAATATTACCTATACGAAAACATACAGGTATAATAGGTTTTGTGGTTGTATCAAGTTATTGAGATCTATAATGATAGTGTACTACATGTACATCGGATTTATACAAACCCTAATGTCCATATTTCCTGCATGGTATAGTTTCCTGGTTTAGTTTAATTAATTAAACGTTCTTTTAGATTGAGGTATACCGGTCCATTTAACGACTCACCAGCTTTACCATGTACTTAAAAAAGTGCTATATTTTCCTGGAACATACTAAATATTTCTCGGAAATCTCCACCTCTACAAGTCTACGCAGTTATACAGGTAATTTGAGTTTGGCTGGCGGTCGTGCAGAAAAAAATCTTCAGAACTATATTTACAGCAACACTGGATGTTTCTAGGAATCTCTAACCAACTGGTATTGATATATAAGGCCAAAAAAATAATATGTCTGTTTAGGGTTACCCGACCGACCTTAATTGTATGCGTGGTAATATAGACGACGGCGGGAAGACGACCTTCTTTATATATGAAAATTACATTTCATTTATTTTAATTAAATTGTTCAGAAGGTGATGGTAAGTGTAGTGCCAACATAAAGCATATAACTTTTACAATACTACATAATTTTCAATCGTGTTTTTATACATTCCCATATCAAAAATAAAAAATCCGTTTCGGAAAGTTATACCATTTTTTAATCGTCATTTTGGTATATACATGTAGTTGTGAGACGCTCATGTACATGTATGTACTAAAGTATTTTTCAATCCGCCAAAAACTGCAACTAAATATACTATAATATATATTACATCTGTTACTACATGTATACTATATATACATTCTATCATTCATCAAACGTGTTTACTTGGAATACTTCATTTGTTTGGTGTTGTACACCTTTAATATCTTTGGCCGTCGACATATAGATATATTTTCTTAAGTTAATATTGAAACTTTTTTTTAAAAGTTATGACCTGCGTACACAAGGTAGCTACATTATATGTAGCTTATAGACAAAAAATTATTAAATGCATTGGCACTATAAAATGCTGAAAGTATGGTTCTTCTACTTAGAGCAAAGAAAGACACAATTTTCCTTCAGCCTTATAAGCTTAGGGATAAAATATCTTGATTTTCTTCTGACTGCGTACTGCCCAATGAACATTTAAATGTATTACATGTAACAGATTGAATTTGGTTTCTCCTAAGATATTGACTAGATAATTTTAGGAACACGTGTACACTTGTATGTGATCAGAAAGAGATTCGTCCGTTCTAAATATAATCGTCACGTGGGTTCTTTCGTTTCAGTACTGCCCACTGAAAATTTGAATGTTTAAATCTTTTTAATTTTGGTTTCTCCAAGATATTGACTAACAGATTAGTCCGATCTAAATATAAAATCGTCACGTGGGTTCTTTCGTTTCAGCAGTGTTAACTACACACGTCTGAACTCCACGTCTTGGGCTAGCCTGCTACAGGATGGACAACACCGGGTAAGTCTAGATCTTTAGGCCCGTGACTTTTCTAACTTGGTATCGGGGCCCAGGGAGCGCATGTTAAACTATTTTACGTCTAATAGGTATATTCAGGTGTCAGAAACAATATTGATAGGCCTATGAACATTGTACAAATAGGTCATATCGATATCACTGCTGACCCAAGAATACAATATTATGTATTATCATGTACATGTAGATCCATCAAATAATTTTAGAGTTGATCGTCGTCAACATTTGTTAAATATAATCTAAGAAATATTTACACCAGTTTGATATAATTAACATTAATCAATGTAGCTGCAAAGAATGCACACTGTAATACGAGTCTTATGGGTCTAGTGCGCTCAGTGAATTCCTACATTTAGATCCACGTGCAGGCGCGGCAAAGCTTTACATTGGTGATTTTTGACTCGATAAGCCAAGTGTTTGTTGAGAAAATATTTTTCATTCCCGGGTTCATAGGCATCTTTCGTGGCGTTTAGCAGTGTAAAGAGACAGTGATAGATCCTTCTTACTTGTACATGTAGTATAGCCTGAGTTCTGGTCCTGACTTCAGACTTGGACATTATGACAGATACGTATGTATACATGTACATTGTAGATTTCTGACGTAATGTCTAAGTCTGGTGTCAGGGTCAGAGTCTCTTGGGCTACTTATATTAGTGGTAGACTATTGTAGTTTTTTTATTTAACAAGAAGCAGACACTTCAGTGATTGTACACAGAAATTTTGGCTCGGATAGATCCAAGCTGGATTGAATTCACATGCAAGACTTAATAGTGGGATCAGATCCTGGATTGAATACACATACATGTACAAGACTTTGCAGAGCGGATTCTTGATGGAATATCTAGTCCGGTATACCTGCCTATATTATTCGTTTTTTTTTTTTTTGTTTTTTTTTTTTTTTTTTTGCCTAATATATATCTTAGGCAACCCCTCCCCCCCCCAAAAAAAAAAGATAAATAAATAAAAAAACTAATAATATAGGTTATAGCGGAACAGTTAAGATCCTGGATTGAATTATATACGAAATACATGCGCAAGACTTAGCGGGTCAGATTCTGGATTGAATACTAGCAGGTCAGATCCTGGATTGTATTAAATACACACTAATACACGACTTAAAGGTTCAGACCTTGGATTGAATACACACTAATACACGATTTAGCGGTTCAGATCCTGGACTCAATATGTAGAATACAAGACTTAGTGGTTCAGACCCTGGATTGAATATGCAAAATTAAGTCCACTGGCTACAACTGTACTAAAATCGTTGATTGAATACTCAAATTTTTGATTTCGGTTACTAGATTGAATACACAAGTCTGGGAACTTTCATTGATTTATGCAAATTTATTGGTCTATTAATATATAGATGTAAAAAATGTGTGTTCCAGATGACTGTTTTAATGGGTTTTTTGTTTTGTTTTTTGTTTTACATTTTTTATCCTGTGAAACAGCAGTCTTAGGTACGCTCGTCGAGCCTGTGCACATCAAAACAATGAAACCACTCCGCGACGAAAATTAAAAGTTGTTTTGTTCATTTCACCTAATATTTGATGGTATGAAAAAACACCCAATATTCCAAACCACAGATATTGAATTTGTACATACATATACACCATGGATGGAGTGTTTGAAGTGCTCAGTTGGGACTCTATATTTGTATTACTCCGAGAACACTGGTTTCCCGAAAATCACAACAACGCCTTCAACATTCGTTGTCTTCCTCCGCGACAAACTTTCGATGGATTTTTGATTGTGTATGTTTATCTAAATTTTACGTTAGGCATGCTACTGATCGATTATTGTAATCAAATTTTAGGAAGGTAACTGCAAAAGAAAGTTCTTATAACGCTTATAAAGTTTTTGTGTTGGTTGCATTGACGAATTATATCTGATGATATTATTGCGCAGTAAAAAATAATAATTTTGAGGACGAGTTTCCTCTCTTGTTCTGTCACTGGAAGTTGTGTCTTTTGTCTTTTATATTGAAAGGGAAAAAGTACAAAATTTATCAACATAAACTTACAAAATATCATGATACTATAGATCTATAGATATGTACGAGCAACTTAAAGTGACGAATGAACTTACATCTATATTGCCGTGTAATGCACGGTAGCCTTATGAAGACTTGCTAACGTCCGCGATATGCATTGCATGAAATTTTCTTGATGTTAGCGTTCTTATGAATTCGAAAGAAATTTGAGTGTTATAAGTAACCAAATAATGTACCCTTTATTTTACAAAATATACGTAATGAAATAATGTACTTTTTATTTGGTAAAATTATCTGGTCATGATTCATTAGTCAAAAGTCGTCAAAGCAATTCATGTTAGTTTTTCTAAAGAGAAAACCAAAACATCAGGAAATGGTAATAGTTCTAATGTTATATTTTCCCAAAACTATTCTTAAATGTTAAGTGGATATTAAGATACGGATATGTTAACTTATTACTTTTTTTGTCTTTGACGAGACATTGATGAAATTGATAATTAAGTAATTAATAACGAATTACAAAAAATGATACTCAGATTCTGAACGGTTTCATTGGTGTTGAAATCGTTATTTCAGAAATAATTTAAATACATGTATAAAATTTACTTAACTTTTTTCAGGAAAATGAGTTATTCAACCTTTTTTTCTTGAAAAACTTTAAATACCATAAAATAAATACGGTATACTGTTACTATATTTTGTTAAACTCCGAAATTCAACACTGCACACTTAATATACTTAATTCAATATTTAAATGAAAAGCCAATTTCTTTATTCCTTTGTTTGAGTCCTTCATTCACAGCATCTATGAGTGGCCGTAGCACTTTGATTATCTTACATGTTTAAATCATAATGTCGACATTCAAGGGAAACAATGGTTTATTTATCTCCAGATGTCGTAAAAATTAAAACAACAAGGTTGGGTAAAAATATGCACCAACCATCAGTCGCGGCTACTAAATTTCGCGATTTTAGTTTCAAGGCATTTTCGCTGAGATTAAGTTTTGCAGTTTAAAAAATTGATTTGAGAGTCATCTTCGAATTTAAATAGTGCAAGAATTGTAGAAGATATTAATTCGTGGATATAAACTTTCAAGAATTTACCTTAGTTGCCTAATACGCGAAAATATATGATACCCGAAATAAAGTTTGTTTATAGTATTAATTTCAGTAATAATTATACTGCACACTGACGAGCTGTTAAATACATGTGACTTAGAATCTTAAAAGTCAGTTAGGAAGCACTAGCTTATTATAAATCATATATTTACAATAAAACTTGCCTCTAGCGACCACCTCTGTATAAAGACCACCTCCTTAATGAGACCGCCTTCTCATATAAATAATTAGGTTACCAAAGGGTCGAATCTTGCAAGTCAGTTCGGAAACACTATAGCGTATTATAAATCATATCTATGATTATAGGTATAAAATAAAAACTGTCTTTAGTGACTACCTCTGTATAAAGACCACCTCGTTAATGAGACCCCATTCTCATGTAATCAAAGGGTCCTTTTTCTACAGGTAATGTAAAGACCGCTTTGCTATAGAGACCTTTTTTCGTGGGCAATTGGATGGTCTTTATAGACAGGTATCAGACAATGAGTCTTATTGAGATCAAAGTAATAAAAAAGAAGGGGAGTTAATTCCCAAACAAAAGTCACAAATAAATTTATCAATATCATTGGAAATTCATAGAATCATGCAGGTATATTGATGCTACCATTGGACTAAATGTTGTAGACAAAACAATCATGTTTAAGCTTTAAGATTTTTTTCCAATACAGAAGCTCAGAAATGAAAGTGTAATTTTATTCTGCCATTATCCATCCAAGTCTGCAATTCCAGTAAATCCCAGTAAATGTACAAAGTTAAATATATGAGAGTCAACCAATGCAATTCTGTTATCATTAAAACCACAAGTTAGTGACATATACATTTTAAACCTAGATACTTTATACCTGTGATGTGTGTATACATATGTGTTATCAGCAACCTGACTTTATCATAAGACTTCTGTATGTACATATATCAGAGACATAATTATGATAAATACTTATATCAACCTCTCTCTATATGTATTTACCATTGACCTCTAATATAAATATGCATAAGATATATATATATAGAAACGTATTCACCTGCTGTTCTTATTATAGATTTACCAAGAATCACTTATGACTAATCACATTTTAAACTCTGCTTGGAATAGAACTTCCTGATTTTAATGCTTTAGTGGTTAAGATGCCAAACACACCTGTCTCATCCAGCTGTTCGTATGGTCTAAGGTCAGCCTCAAAAGATGCTTTTGTGCTCCCAAAACCTCGTACAGAACTAATGAAAAAGTCATTTAGCTACTCTGGAGTGATTAACTGGAATTTATTACCCAGGCAAATTAAAGAATGTGCACCACTTGCAAATTTTAAATACCGATTAAAAATGCATTTATTGCAAATGTATATTGAAATTGTTTAATTGTTGTAAACAACACAATCGAGATCCTGTCCATGAATAGTATGTGGTGATGAATCTATTTTTACTTTGATTCATTTAACTTGATTTGTAGTCGTAGTTGATATACATATAAATGTAAATGTTTTCGTATGTTATTTTTTTTATTAATTACCTTAGTTTAGTTGATTTACTTCTATATATACATGTATAATTTGTCATACTATTGTCTGTTGTATTGCATGCTTTTGTGTCGACCCCATGGGAGATGAGCCATTGGCTCAATGGGTCATCGACGTTTAAATAAAGTTATTATTATTATTATTATTAAACATTAAAACTTTGACTCTTGACACCTGGGACCGTGAATTGGTCATAAAACAAATAAAACAAACAAAATATGTCCAAAGTTTTGTGTTCTTGATGGTAATGTTTAGATATACAGCATTTTTAGAAGTTTTTCCCCTCTCATATACAATGTATATATATATTATTAAATCAATGTGATATTACAGCATGTGATATATAATAATTCGTACATATCCACCAAATTCCAATTCGGAATTAAACAGATTAATTCCCCTTATATCAGGGTTGTATTTAAACTTTGACAAACAAACAAAAATTAAAAGATAATGGAGTCACCTTGTCTGACGCCTGCATGCATGTTATATTTTAAAAAGTTCAGAATATTTTTCATTCTTCACATCGCAACATGTATTGCTCTATCATAAAAAATATCATCCATCTTATGCAATAGCATCAAAAATGATGGAAGTTAATTTTGTTTTCAAGGAAATGTTGCATATCAATTTGAATCTGTTTGATTCTGAATCTTACATGTAGGTATCATATTATGTCTGTAATGACTGTATATGATTACATGCAGCCTTCCCGAGCTTATTCCCTGTCTTGATGTCAAGGACGCTCAGTTTGATGGGGTTGTCGTGGTAACAGATACTGTATCAAAACTCTCAGGAGTGAACGACAACCTGGAATGTTTGAAGGCTCCACTGGAAAGGTATAGTCAGGTAAGTGTTTTTTCTCTGAGTACTCCAGCTTTCCTCCACTAACAAAGCTGACACGTCCTTATAATTATATTACACTGGATGTCAATAGGACCTTAACGTATAACAAAACCTAAACCCCATCAATTGTTTATGATAACTCCTTTAAAGTTGATTGGTTATGAAAGGCAATAATTAATTAAATTGGAGATAGTCCATGCTTGATTCTTTTTTTGTCATGTATAATTTATACCTAAGTTGTGTGTAATATATATCTCCCTCTGTTCTATGAATGTCTGCTAGAAGCTGCAGTGGCCATATAAGTTGTTAAAAGTCCTCTATCTCTGAGTCGCAAGTTTGAAACCGATGTGGGACAGTTGCCAGGTACCACTGGACTTTGACGTACGTTCTGTCAATAATATATAGTATAAATATATAAAATTACCTCTATATACTATATAAAAACACAGTATATAGGGGTATTTCGTATATATTAATACTATATATTATTAACAGAATGTCAAAATCCTGTGCAGGTACTGACTGTGGATCCATTGTTTTTAATCGTTATTTGTATGTTTTTAATAAATTAATTATGATTTTAGGTGGACTCTGCGTTTGGTAAGGATGTCACACTGATTGATACAGATGTTGTACCATCAAGGCGATTGGTAAGTCATAATTACATGTGTTTTGAAAAAGTTTAGTCATCATCAACTTTCCAGAGGTTACTATCACTGTTGTAACATAGCAAAACTGAAGTCTCTCTCAGCAACAATGGATGAGCAGTTAATTTGGTCTTTTGACCTTCATCAAAGGAATCGAATAACAGTTCATGTGTTTGATTTTTTGGCTTTGAAGTTGGGTGCCGGTCTCTGTAATTTTCATCGGTGATTTATGCTGGCCTGTGGTGAGTCAGTTTTTTTTCTCCTGAACTCAGCTCAGCCTTCATTTCTACTATGAGATAATCCAGGGGTCAATAAAATGATTGTGAAAGTAACCCCTGGAGTATTTGAGGGTGTAATTCAATATACATGCATGTCAATATATTGGTTTGGTTGATATGGTGTTATACAACCCTGGTAGAATCTAAAATAATGGCCTATTTACCTCAATGACGGCCAATATTTGATAGATACACTATAAAGATATAATATGCTGAAAGTAATTTTTTTTCCTCAGATCTTTTCTCCCACTGGTCCACTGAACAGAGACTATGACGATGTCCGACGCTTTGCTGATGCTGGGAAGAAAGGCCTTCAGCGGTGAGTATTTCTGACAATAGAAAGAGGGATCTTTTCTCTGCTTTTCTCACTTTCTTTCAAATATTGAATGTACTTTACATATAAAGGAAACTTCAAATAAGAATTGCTCACATCAAGACCACTAATTAATATTAGGTTAAAAGTCAATGTTAGTTTTGGTATCTAGTATGAAATTAATGATTTTTATATTGCATTAATATGAGTTGTTAATGCAGTATAGCCCAACTGTTAGTAAGGAATCAACTCAAAATTTGGTCTGAAGATCAATTTTGTTATTATGAATTTTATTATTTTGTAATGTTTATATGCAGGCATAACAAATATCTCCATCAGTCAGACATTTGTGGTCTGGTGACACAGTGGTTAATCCATTCAATGGTCTATTACCTAACTGTTACTACCTTTAAAAACTTCTAAAGTTTTACCGGTAATTGTTAACTTCCTCACAAATGTTCCTTGATTCATTACAGGGCTATGCAAGCAGGATGTAAGTGTCCCCTATTGGTGCGCCCAATAGACAGTAGTTTTCCTAAGGCCGGGAGTGTTACAACACTTGGTGCTTTACAGGCTGTATATGTGGTAAGAAGGATGTAAGCCCCCCACCTACCCCCACCACCTTCCCCCTCTCTCTTGCCTACTTTTCCTAAGGCTGGGAGTATTACAACACTTGATGCTCTACGGGTTAATTGTCTATGTGGTATGTGGGATGTAAGACCCCCACACCACACCACCCTCCTGCCCACTTCTGATGTCCTCTATATATAGACCCCAGGAATGTTACGACACTGGGTGCTTATATTAACAGGCTATTGCCTGGCCCTTGATTTTAAAACATAATTTAACCTGTGTAAGGACCACTTGGCCTAATATGATGACCATTTTTTTGCTCCTTTAGAGGTCATTACAGCCAAATTATTTTGTATTTGGGCTAGATAAGTTACTGTCAGCAGTCTTTGCTTTTTTATAGCCTTTTGAGATTCGTGAGGATGTCCCTACCAAAAATACCAAGATATCAAAACTTGGACTTTGGTGTAATGATTTGAAGCGGGTGACAGATGGTATAGACCTGGCCAATGGTTTGGAGAAAGGAAGGTAAGAATGTTGCTCTGATGGAGAACTTGGGGTGGAACTGTAACGGCATATTTAATATGATATTTCAGAGATTATATAGGATCTTACATGAGTGTTCATTTCTGACATATGAGATTTTCTGAAACGAGTCTAGTAAGAAGTTTTTATTTTTGTGAGCCTTTGCGAGCAAAAATTAAAACTTCGAGACGAGTTTCATAAAATCTCATATGGAATGAACACAAATTGTGGAAGATACTTTTTATCACATAACTCTAAATACCTACATAACAAAGAATTCCATGTCAAAATGTATCCCAAAAATCCAGCAAGGTCGCCATTTTGTTCCGCCGTCCTCGTAATACTGGCGACACTAGTGACATAGGCAAAAATATGACACCAGAGATATCACTGGATATCAGGCAAATTATGTAATAAAATGGCCTAATTAAATCAATTAATATACCATATTATCATACCTCATGCTTAATGTCTGTGATTAGCTGAAATACATCAAATGATAGCTAGAAAATAAAACATATTTTCCTATGGAAAAAAATATATTGCCCAGGGGCAAGTCCATGGTGCCATCTTTCGCACAAAGTTATTTCCCCTTCCAATTGTACAACAATTTAGGACGAAGTATAAAACGACAATTTATACTATACTCAAATTTTAGTTATACATATATTTACTCCCAGGGTAGCTAATCACAAATTTTCAGTATAATAAACAATTTTTGTCTCTAGTGACAGTGTGATGTAATATATTACACCTTCAGGTTAATAAAACTTTGTATCACCGCGGAGCCATAAATGTATAATAATAACAAGTTCGGTATTAATTAGATATGAACATTTTGATTGGCAGAATCATGACTCGTGACATCGGTGGATCTGACCCAGAACGAATGGCCGCTCCACGTGTGGAGGAGTATGTGACGTCAATGTTCAGGAACACAGTAGTTAAGGTTACTACTTTTGCGAATGTATAGGTCAGCTAGCTGTTCAGGCCACTTGGGCCTATTGTACTGTTAACAGGGACTTCTTGGTAAAGTATGATTTACTGTCGATTAATTAGCATCACCTTCTGGTGATTATGACGTCACGAAAATCACATCAAAAGATGACATCACAATCACTAGAAAACCAGAATCTGGAAATCATGGTATTGTAAGTGTATGCTATCTAAATAGTTACAGAGCGACATAAACTTTTGAATTCTGTAGTTGCAATCTATGGTTTCAGCAATATTGGCTTTATTTTAAGGTGACTGTACATTCCGATGCTGAACAGTTCCAGAATGAATACCCAATACTGTCTGCTGTCAACAGGGCTGCAAACAGTAAGTTAGACAATGTGATAATGAACTTATTTTTGTGGGGACTTTATTTTTAATTTTGATACCTAAGAATGTTTCCACGGAGATTTAATTTCACGACCTTCCTGCCTCAGGATCATTAAAAAAATCCTAGACTGAAGTTTTGACTTAGCCAATCATAAATGATGAATATTTTTGTAACATCATCTTTGATTGGCAAAGTCTAAAATTAAGACAGTTTGGGTCTGTTTCTTGATCCTGAGGCCAGAAGTTATATATTATCTGTATTTTAGATGGTTTCATGGGAATCTATTTTCACGATTTCTTTTCCCTTGTGACATTCACAAAAAAATGCATGCAAATATACCAGGTAAGTTGATTTACAGAGTGGCTTCCTGTCTAACCTATCAAATCATCATGGATTAATGGAATACAACAGTGCAATGGACTCTTGATAAAGACCTTCAATTTGTAAAGCCAGAATTTATTACCAACTGAAGGTAATTTTTTTTAATCTGCAGAAGTGGACAGACATCGTGGACGTTTGATCTTTCTCGAGTATGAAGGGGAAGGCAAAGTGGAGAAAACACTGTTTTTGGTAGGAAAGGTATGTAGCAATCTTCCTTTTCTTTGTAACATCTTTTCAATTGAATTAACTCATTTACTTCTTACATTTCATAATGCACCTGTCTATTCTTTGATTCAGAAGAGTCTAAAATTAATGTGTTTTCAGGGGTGAATGAGTAAGATAACATTTCTGGGAACTGACATCTTATGATTACAACTGGATGGCTTGAAATCATGAAGCATACATTAGCTAAGTGTATCTTTTATTTATGGAGCTTTGAGAAATTGAAGATGAATGTTGACCTTGACCTATATTTGTAGGGGATTACCTATGACACTGGTGGTGCAGATATTAAGGCTGGAGGAGTGATGGCGGGCATGCACAGAGACAAATGTGGGGCTGCTACTGTGGCTGGATTCTTCAAGGTAAGGAAATGATGGCAATTTCCAGAAAGGGTATTTATTGCATGGGGGTCCACAAGGTACAGCAGTGATAGGGGTCTTTAATACAGGGCAGTTATGGGGTTCCAGAAGGTATGGCAGTGATAGGGGTCTATAAGTCCGGGCAATTATAGGGGTCTAGAAGGTAGAGCAGTGATAGGGGTCTATAATACAGGGCAGTTATAGGGGTCTAGTAGGTATGGCAGTGATAGGGGTCTATAATACAGGGCAGTTATGGGGGTCCAGAAGGTAGAGCAGTGATAAGGGTCTATAAGACCGGGCAATTGTAGGGGTCTAGAAGGTAGATCAGTGATAGGGGTCTATAATACAGGGCAGTTATGGGGGTCCAGAAGGTAGAGCAGTGATAGGGGTCTATAATACAGGGCAGTTATGGGGGTCCAGAAGGTAGAGCAGTGATAGGGGTCTATAACACAGGGCAATTATGAGGGTCTAGAAGGTAGAGCAGTGAAAGAGGTCTATAATACAGGGCAATTATGGGGGTCTAGAAGGTATGGCAGTGAAAGGGGTCTATAATACAGGGCAGTTATGGCGGTCAAGAAGATAGAGCAGTGATAGGGGCCGCGGTGGCCGAGTGGTTAAGATGTCCCGACATATTACCACAAGCCCTCCACCTCTGGGATGCGGGTTCGAATCCCAGGTGGGGCAGTTGCCAGGTACTGACCGCTGGCCGGTGGTTTTTCTCCGGGTACTCCGGCTTTCCTCCACCAACAAACCTGGCACGTCCTTACATGACCCTGGCTGTTAATAGGACGTAAAACTAAACAAACCAAACAAACCAAAGAGCAGTGATAGGGGTCTGTAAGACAGGGCAATTATGGGGTCTAGAAGGTAATATGGCAGTGATAGGGGTCTATAATACAGGGCAGTTATGGGGGTCTAGAAGGTATGGCAGTGATAGGGGTCTATAATACAGGGCAGTTATGGGGGTCTAGAAGGTAGAGCAGTGATAGGGGTCTATAATACAGGGCAGTTATGGGGGTCTAGAAGGTAGAGCAGTGATAAGGGTCTATAAGACCGGGCAATTATAGGGGTCTAGAAGGTAGATCAGTGATAGGGGTCTATAATACAGGGCAGTTATGGGGGTCCAGAAGGTAGAGCAGTGATAGGGGTCTATAATACAGGGCAATTATGAGGGTCTAGAAGGTAGAGCAGTGAAAGGGGTCTATAATACAGGGCAATTATGGGGGTCTAGAAGGTATGGCAGTGATAGGGGTCTATAATACAGTGCAGTTATGGGGGTCTAGAAGGTAGAGCAGTGATAGGGGTCTATAAGACAGGGCAGTTATAGGGGTCTAGAAGGTATGGCAGTGATAGGGGTCTATAATACAGGGCAGTTATGGGGGTCTAGAAGGTAGAGCAGTGATAGGGGTCTATAAGACAGGGCTATAATGGGGTCTAGAAGGTATGGCAGTGATAGGGGTCCATAATACAGGGCAATTATGGGGTCTAGAAGGTAGGGCAGTGATAGGTGTTTATATGTTGAGGTAGTGAATCTAGTACTGATAGATGTTAGAAATTGTTGGTGGTCAATACAAGAATTTCAAAGGTATTGTTAATACTTACCGTATTCGACCTAATAAGTGCCCTCCTCCTTTTTAAGCCCTCATTTTCACTTACCTCAATTTAAATGCAAAGTTATATATATAAAAATATGACATGAAACCCAATCAATGGATTCTTAATATGATTTCTTTTGCAAATTAACGGCTTATTTATTTTGTGCAATAAAGACTAGCCCAAGTTTGGTTCTTCTGAAGGGCCCCCTTAATTTGTTCTATTTTTGAAGTGCCTTTGGTTTCATAGGGTCGAAAATGGTACGTAACATACAAATGAATTAAATATTCTTTTATCCATTGTTATTTCAGACATTATCTGAGCTGAAGCCAAAAGGCCTGAGAGTGGTTGGAGCCCTCTGTATGGTTAGAAATAGTGTTTGATCAGGTAAATCAGCATTTTACTAATTTTGTTCCAAAGCAGTTGTTAAGCCTTTCAAATTATTTTTCAAATGATATAATTTGCTCTTAAACCTCTTAACTTCTGATGTTTGTAATTTCTCTTTGGCATCATTACTTTTGCAAAGTAATTATTTGCAAACTTGCTTGCATTTAAATGGAAATCTTTAGTGATGACTAAAGTAGGCTTTGCCTGATGCCAAATCCACTTACATTTTGTAATAAAATTTGTTGAAAAGAAATTGAAAATGAAGCGGAAATCACAAAATTTGAAAATGTGAACGGAACTGTAATCCTAATTAACTTGTATGTGGACAATTGTGACGTTATCATACTCATACAAATATCAAAATATTCATAGAATTTCTCATTCACTGTTTCATGTGTAACCTATTACAGAGTGTTATGTGGCAGACGAAATCATCACTTCCAGGGCTGGGGTCAGAGTTCGTGTAGGCAATACTGATGCTGAGGGTCGTATGGTGATGGCTGACGTATTGTGTCATTGTAAGGAAATGGTATGTTTATACAGGGAGGCAGTTGTTTCACAAAAAAATACTTTGGTCTGCTTTAATATGTTGACTTTAAAATAGTCACTTCCTACCTGCAGATTACTTAAACCTTTTATGAAACATAAGTCTGGAATAATTTTAAGCTAATCACATCAAATACCGGTAAATTTAACAAATAATTCAAATATACCTCAGTCGATAAAAACTATACATGAGTAGTTCTGTATAGATGCTGTATGAGTCTTGTGTAGAGTTGATAGCTTTTCATAAATTCTAACATTAAAATTGTACATTACTTAATTGGCTCTGTTTTAGGCTCTGGATGCTACAAATCCAGAGTTGTTCACCATTGCGACACTTACCGGCCATGCCATTCGTGCCATGGGACCAGCATATTCTGTAAGTTTTACTTTTCCATAGACAATTGCTATTACGCATCACTGAGGAGTAGATATTTATTAAAAAGATTAATTTTCTTCCATAGATTTCCAAATACTATAATCATATAAAGTTATATTTTAATGTAAATGTGAAGATCTCGAAAAAGTTATGAGGCATTCAAGTAAACACCATAATTGACA
The DNA here is from genome assembly GCF_041381155.1 of Argopecten irradians. Taxonomy (NCBI): domain Eukaryota; kingdom Metazoa; phylum Mollusca; class Bivalvia; order Pectinida; family Pectinidae; genus Argopecten; species Argopecten irradians. Next base: position 31,995,027 of record NC_091144.1, read on the forward strand.
TATATAAAAGAGCGCTTAAAAGAAGATTGATACTGTTCACATATTTACTGTACCATATTCTATATGGCATTATTTGGTCTAATAATCAAGTACTATGATAATTTGGACAATCATTACATGTACAGTACTGGAATCCCAGATAGTCTAGCTGGAACATTCTTAGTTTGGACAAAAAAATTCAGGGACCAGATTATCGTAATGTGACATCAGGACTATAAAGAACATAGAATTTGGCAGTCTGGAAAATTCTTAATTTGGACAATTTATGCTGGAAATGAATTAAGGCATCTCCAGATTATTTAGAGTTCACTGTTACAGTACAGTTAAAAATATGATGATGAAGGCATTGTTGATTGATGTAATAATTACTATCATGAAAAAGGGCAATAACATTGTAGATATCCTTGTGTCTTGATTTCACCGAGTGGATGGAAACTTTGATATGTTTCACTAAACGAAGCACGAGTGAAAAATATTTAAGTTTCCATCTCATGTAACATAGATATGAAGTTGATTCTTTGGTTACGTGATTCACATACTTGATATTCAATTTCTGCAGATCATCATGGACAATGGACCAGCCAGACAGCTGAACACAGCTCGCTCCATGCAAGAGGTTGGAGATATCTGGGGTGATCCATTTGAGATCTCCACGATCCGACGTGAAGTAAGCTCTACAAATTTTATCAATTTCAAAACTGTTTCATAGTATATTCTTGTTACACTCGCATAATGGTGTACTTTCTTGATTTACTTTCATTTCTTTGTATTTATTTTAGGTGGTTATGGTAAGATAAATGTTACATGTGTATTTTATAGAAAATAGTTTTGAATGTAATTCCTAAAGAAAGGTAAGAAAACATAACCCTTACTTGACCTAAAACGCGCCCACTAAAAGGTGGTGCTTCATAGAACCAAATTTGGCCTAGCTTTACATAAAATCACTAATCATATAAACCAATTCAAAAATGCAAAAGAAATCTTATTACATATAGAAACCCAGTTCAGTTTTTCAAAATTTCAATCTACATGTGATGCGAGGCAGGTAAAATTTAGGCCTCAAAAAGGGGAATGGGCGCTTATTGAATCAAATATGGTACATGTAGTTAATTTTCAACATTTTAAACCCTTATCTCTGTTTCGTTGATAGGATTTTGAGTTTCACACCGGCAAGTCGGAGTACGAGGATGTTCTTCAGTGTAATAACCAGCCATCGTCGGCCACACCCCGTGGACACCAGTCGCCGTCTGCTTTCCTCATCATGTCCTCCGGGCTAGATAAGGTTTATATTATTATTTTTTATTTCTTACTAAAACAGCGCTTTTTGTACATCTATGTGGACTGCTATGCTAACCTGATAGAATCTGAATATTGACTGGACTTCATGCATCATCTTCAGTCTTTTAATTATTTATATGATATATTTTTATGTCCCCAAAACGAAGTGGGGGGACATATTTTTTTGCTCCGTTTCTTATTATTATTATGTCCCCCAAACGAAGTGGGGGGACATATTGTTTTTGCTCCGTTTCTTATTATTATTATTATTATTATTATTATTTTTATTCTTATTTCTTCTGGTTTCTTCCGCCGCGCGGGTTTCCGCAGCTTTTCTCAGAAACTACTGGGCCGATTATCACGAAACTTCACATACATATTCATTAGGGTATGGGATTGTGCATAAAGGTTTTTTTTCCCAACCGGAAGTCCAAGATGGCCGCCAGGGCCCATTTCCTGTTTTCAGGTTTCGGTCTCCGATCTTGCTGAAAATTGGTCTATGGGGGTTTTAAGGGATGGCGAACATCATGAAAACATTTTCGTGAAGATTTTTGGTATTCCAAGATGGCTGCTGGCCCACTTCCTGTTTTCAGGTTTCGGTCTCCGATCTCAAAGAAAATTGGTATATAGGGGTTTTAAGGGATGGCAAACAACATGCAAAGGTTTTCGTAAAGATTTTAGTATTCCAAGATGGCCGCTGGCCCACTTCCTGTTTTCAGGTTTCGGTCTTCTATCTCAATGAAAATTGGTATATAGGGGTTTTAAGGGATGGCGAACAACATGCAAAGGTTTTCGTAAAGATTTTGGTATTCCAAGATGGCCGCTGGCCAACTTCCTGTTTTCAGGTTTCGGTCTCCGATCTCAAAGAAAATTGGTATGTAGGGGTTTTAAGGGATTGCAAACAACATGCAAACATTTTCGTAAAGATTTAAGTATTCCAAGATGGCTGCTGGCCCACTTCCTGTTTTCAGGTTTCGGTTTTCTATCTCAATGAAAATTGGTATATAGGGGTTTTAAGGGATGGCGAACAACATGCAAAGGTTTTCGTAAAAATTTTGCTATTCCAAGATGGCCGCTGGCTTATTTCCTGTTCTTAAGATTTCGATCTCCGATCTCCATGAAATTTGGTCTACAGGAGGTTTTAAGGGATGGCGAACAACATAAAAACATTTCCGTAAAGATTTTTGGTATTCCAAGATGGCCGCTGGGCTCACTTCCTGTTTTTATATTTTGGTCTCTGATTTCAATAAAAATTAGTATATAGGGGTATTAAGGGATGCTTATCAATATGATGAAAATTTTAAAAGATTGTCGCTGGGCAAACTTCCTGTTTTCAAATTTTCGTCAGCATTTCATTGAAAATTGGTAAATGGGGGTTTTAACTTAAAATTTTAAGGGATGCCATACAGTCATGATTACTGCCAAATCAATTTCTCTGAAAATAGCCTGGTATTACCGTATTTTTGCGCATATAGTGCACACTTTTTTTCAGATTTGTTGCAATTGGGGGTGCGTTTGGGGGACTATGTAATGGTGTCCATTACAATCAGTACTTGTTATTATTATTTTTATTCTTATTTCTTCTGGTTTCTTCCGCGGCACGGGTGTCCGCAGCTTTTCTCAGAAACTGCTGGGCCGATTATCACGAAACTTCACATATATATTCATTAGGGTGTGGGATTGTGCATAAAGGTTTTTTTTCCCAACCGGAAGTCCAAGATGGCCGCCAGGGCCCATTTCCTGTTTTCAGGTTTCGGTCTCCGATCTCGATGAAAATTGGTCTATGGGGGTTTTTAGGGATGGTGAACATCATGAAAACATTTTCGTGAAGATTTTTAGTATTCCAAGATGGCTGCTGGCCCACTTCCTGTTTTCAGGTTTCGGTCTTCGATCTCAAAGAAAATTGCTGTGTAGGGGTTTTAAGGGATGGCGAACAACATGCAAACATTTTCGAAAAGATTTTAGTATTCCAAGATGGCCGCTGGCCCACTTCCTGTTTTCAGGTTTTGGTCTTCTATCTCAATGAAAATTGATATATAGGGGTTTTAAGGGATGGCGAACAACATGCAAAGGTTTTCGTAAAGATTTTGGTATTCCAAGATGGCCGCTGGCCCACTTCCTGTTTTCAGGTTTCGGTCTTTTATCTCAATGAAAATTGATATATAGGGGTTTTAAGGGATGGCAAACAACATGCAAAGGTTTTTGTAAAGATTTTTGGTATTCCAAGATGGCTGCTGGCCCACTTCCTGTTTTCAGGTTTTGGTCTCCGATCTCAATGAAAATTGGTATGTAGGGGTTTTAAGGGATTGCAAACAACATGCAAACATTTTCGTGAAGATTTTAGTATTCCAGGATGGCTGCTGGCCCACTTCCTGTTTTCAGGTTTCGGTCTTCTATCTCAATGAAAATTGGTATATAGGGGTTTTAAGGGATGGCAAACAACATGCAAAGGTTTTCGTAAAGATTTTGCTATTCCAAGATGGCCGCTGGCTCATTTCCTGTTCTTCAGGTTTTGATCTCTGATCTCAATGAAAATTGGTTTACAGGGGGTTTTAAGGGATGACGAACAACATAAAACATTTTTGTAAAGATTTTTGGTATTCCAAGATGGCCGCTGTGCTAACTTCCTGTTTTTATATTTTGGTCTCTAATTTCAATAAAAATTAGTATATAGGGGTATTAAGGGATGCTGATCAATATGATAAAAATTTTAAAAGATTGTCGCTGGGCAAACTTCCTGTTTTCAATTTTTCGTCAGCAATTCATTGAAAATTGGTAAATGGGGGTTTTAACTTAAAATTTTAAGGGATGCCATACAGTCATGATAACTGCCAAATCAATTTCTCTGAAAATAGCCTTGTATTACCGTATTTTTGCGCATATAGTGCACACTTTTTTCAGATTTGTTGCAATTGGGGGTGCGTTTGGGGGACTATGTAATGGTGTCCATTACAATGAGAACTTGTTTTTTGTGAATTGGTAGAATTACTAAGTAAGCCCTTACTTTATAAGACCCCTCAAACTTTTAGCTACAGTCCAAATGTTTGGGTTCTAATGCTAGCTGTGACCTTGATACAAGCACAAGTATATTATTTGCTGTTTTATTCAAGGCCATATCGTAAGTTACAGTGACAACACGCTAATTTAACATATATCTCCCCCACAAATTTAAGTCCGAGCAAAACTGTTCAATTTTGTCTCACATGAAGATGATTATTTCAAGGTAATTATTATAATCTACAGCACGGTGTGGACTCTGACCGGCCACTTCCCTACTCACACTTGGACATTGCTGGATCTTCTGGACCCTTCCCAGGAGTCCCCACTGCTTCACCACTTGTTGCCATGGCAGCCAAGTACATCCTGCCAAGGCTGTGATAAGTGACAACAGCATTTTGTCATAAAAAGACGTGATTTGGATGCTTGCTGTGACTTTAATTGTGTCTTTTCTGTATTTTTACGATGCACGAAAATATATAATGTGAACAGGTATTCGTTGAGGTGATGTCATTGGTGTGTAGTATAATGTCATAGAATAAGTGCTAATAAATTAATAATTCAAATGATGATGCATGATTCTACGATGGAAAACTTTTTGGTTGTAATGTTGAAAATGAATTATAGGCTCTTTATACCAACGATCATTTACATTACAGTGATGTTAGCAATTATGTAATTATATAAAATTACTGGCGCTAAAACTACTCTGGGTAGCATAACATACAGAGTACATGGGGATCATGTGCAGTTTTCCTATTGTATTTCTCCAGTAATAACATCTAGGGATTTTTCCTGGAGTATTCATTTAGTTTACTGCAAATTGAAAAGAAATTAACATTTGAAATTTTGTGTTTGATTGAATTGCCCTTATAAAAGAAACTGTAACCAAGACTTCTATTGATTTAAATCTGTTAACAATGAAATAAATAACATTTAATTAAAGATGCTTCACCGCTGACAAATAATATTTTTTATCAAAAAAGGAGCAGACAATTTGGTATTTTTCTTCAGTTGCAAAAGTTACTTGCTTTACACCATTACCACCATTAAAAAGTTTAAACTTATAATTTCACTTCAAGATAAAAAAATTAGAAATATTAAAAATAATTAATTGCATTCCGAAAAAATTCCCTGACACTATGTCCTATATGGAATGAAGTACTGTTTGCGCATGCAATTATTTTGTATTATTTTTTGTGTTTATTAGACATTTATAATTATACACGAGATTAAAAAAATCAATTGTTGTTATAATGACGAATATAGTTTATGCTCTGTCGGGGGTGGAGCATCATAAAGTGTACATTATGTTGTACTACTGTACAGTAACAATACACTGTATGTAAACATTGTTTAATCATCAGCATTAGTTTCTATAATAAAAAAATTCTGATATTATGATAATCACAGTCAATTATTTAAATCGTAATGTATGGCCATAAAGACAGGTTGTTTTACATAGTAAATTGTATATTAAACGAGGTGTTGTATGATATCTTGTTCAAATGATTTATTTGGCATCAGAATTGTGATATACATTCCAGCCGTCCAAAAGCTTTTTACTGGCTTTTGCTTTGATAACATTTTAATAAATATATGTTTGGATCAACTTGAAATTAGTTTGCTTGTGATTTACCGGTATACGTATGTATTAAACTAGATAATTGTGTAATATGAAGTTTTGAAACTTTGTCATTCTGCAAATAGTGCCATTAATGCCTGCCTTGCAGTTTGGCCCTAAATGAAATTAGTTGTCGATGGGCCGTAAAACTCAAACAAACAAAAACAAATGCATATGTTCTCCTATATGTGCTATATAATTGTTTTCTTCTTTCAAATATTTCAAAGATGTTTCTTTTGACACCAGCTGAGCTTTGACTCTTAGTTTGAGGGCTTGTTCTTGTGAACAGATTTTTGCTTTAATGAAGCATACAGAAGCCCTTAACAATCATGGTAGTTGATGCTCTTTCTTATACTCAGTTTTAGGGAATTGGCATTTACCAGTTGGGGGTTTCCTGTTCGTTGTGTTTGATTAGACGATTCAATAAAATAGAACCAATACATTACCTAAATATATGCTGCAGCACCACCGAAGTCCTCAGCCGAGGCCATCCCTAATTTTGTGTTTTGACCCCTTACTCCTTAAACTCTTAGGATGGGGGTCCACAGTGTTGATCAGTCACTGCTTGTCAGTGGTGAGGGCAATTCCATGTCTGCCAGCCCTGCTCCCTGCATTCCGTCAGCAATGCCTCATTTGTCCTCTTCCTTTCATGTGCTTCACTGCACCTTTCCTCCCATGGGACTGTTAGTTTGATAATGATGACATTCTTTGTTGCTGGTGACCATAGAACCATATCCGGTCTGAGGTTAGTGGGAACAATATCCTGAAAAGTTAATCTCTGGTTGAGATCTACCTCCAGCCTCCAGTCCCCTGCCTGGTTGATAATTCTGCTTGATTTCTCAGACCTTGATGTCCTTGTTTCACCTTCCCTCATTAACCTAATCTGCGTATGCTTTGTTGACTGAACCTGACACTCTTCCGTTCTTTCTCCAAAACATCAGCCAGCTCCCTAAGGACTTGGTTATGGTGCCAGGTATACCTCCCCTGTGACAAGGTCACATGACAGGAGGTGAGTATGTGTTGGAAAGTTCCACACCGGGGGCACACTGATGTTTCCACAAGGTCCCATCTATGAAGATTTGCTGGTGTTGGTAGCACATCAAGGGTAATGGGTCAGTCATCTTGAGGATACACAATCGCATACCTGTGTCTCAACATGCATGCAATATGTGTCAATCTCAAATTCCTTAAACTAGCATCTAGCTAACGAGGTTTATGTTTCTCGAAAAGTGCAATTCTACATGTATAGTGCTCATACTGAAATATAATTAGATGAACAAATATTCAAACAAAGGAAATTTATTTTAACAATTTGACATGGTAGAAAAAGAGGCTTTTGTTACGGACCATCTAAGGCGTACAAGGATATTTGAACAACAATGGCAAACATCAAATCAGATCATGCTTTAATATTGTGACGTTTGAGTGATGTCACCATATACAAATGTCAAGGTCATTTCTATATTTCTATAACTAAAATATTCATTGAATTTCAAGATTCATCATCCTAGAAATTAAAGTGAACAGTCGGGCAAGGATGGCTAAAGTCGGTAAAAATGGTGTGAATGTATCCAGTACAATTTCTTATGAAATGGAAAAATCAAATCTCTTGTCAAAATCTGTCTGCGTACGAAGAAATTTATAGTATGGAAATTCTAAAACGTCCTCCTGGCTCACTATGTCCGTGGTTACATTTCCACGCAGCCTCGCTTTCAATGCTTTCAACTTTTCTTTACTTTAATGGTCAGAACTGGGAAACTAAGCAGAACTTGACCGTCATATTAATATGCGAGAACTTTTGGAAGGCCAATGAACGTATTTAGACTGGTTTTCTTTGCTCGACTATTCACTTTAAACTTACCGATGAAAACACCATGACACAGGATTGTCTAGTATTGTATACAAGTATACTGCAAACATACATATTTTAGCAGTAAACTTATTTTAATGAGCTGGAAGATAGACACATTCTTCTTAATGGGACTAACTTACCAACCACATGATACCCGATAACATTTGTGCGGGACTAGTATCTCCAGTGTTGATGGAACGTAACTCTTTGTAATCTTCCTGCTAAAATGACATTATCCCGCGATTATGTGATTTGACGTCATTCCATCACCAATAGAAACAATAGCATAAATGTTATCGGGTATCACATGGTACGTGTATGAGCTCCATTATGATTGTACTGTTATAACGATTTCTGAATATCTAATTTTAAAGCAGTTCTCCCGGGTACTGCCAATTATAAGAAATGTTTTATCAGTTTGATATACTTAGAACTGGCAGTATAACCTTAACTGTCTATAGAAATCTCATTGCTCCACCTGATTGACCAATATAACATGTATGACAAGCATGTTACAATTTTTTAAACTTCTTTTTGCTTACAAGCACTATTTGATAAAAAAATGCACTAATAAGTTACACATTCATAATCAAATAGCATGCAGTTCATACATAAAATACATGAACATGACTGTATTAAAGTCACAGTAACTTCCAAGTTTGTCGAACAAATTCTCAAAGAGAGTTAATGTCGTGATTGAGAGTGATTTGGTTCTACTTTGCGCATGATCAGAACATGTTTCTGGCGATTAATTGTCAAAATATGCGAAATTTAATTTTACGGGAGTAATTTGGTTTACAGTAAGCATTTCTAATAACAGCCATTTGAGGATGCGACGGGTTCTAGTGTTGGAAGAAATCCAGAGATGCAAGAGCAAACTCCAATGACAACCCACTTTCTAAGACCATCTCATAACCCAGAGATCTCTCGGAGAGAGTTAGTGGTATATAAATCTATAAAATACTTTATAGACATCACTGTCCAATATACAGACAGTTGTGTATAGAAGACCTGGTCGCAGCACCATAAAACTTTCACAGACAGATTTTTTTTACTTAAGTCTATGTTAAATCATATACTTTAGTAAAATATTTGTCTGAGAATAGTTTTATGGTGCCGGGCCCTGATGAACATGAAGTCTCATTTCGTCAATCTGAATGACATTCTCATTTTCAACATTTTTCTTTAAATTCTTTTTTACTTCAATAATATAAATTTCTATTATGAATTATTGAGCATTAATTGGTAAGAAATGGATTCGCATTTACAGGATAATATACACATCAGCTAGAATATATGTCACTACATTCATTTGTACATCAAATAATGTAAGTGTATTCCCTGTTCAAGCAATTGTATGTAATATATTCCTGAAGATATAAAATCTCTCCATTTACAACAATTACAAGCAGCTTCTTACTCAATTCATAATTATTTACAAAAAAAAAAAAAAAATGAAAATATTACAAAATAAACACAGATTTTAACCCTGATTCTAGCTGTGGATCACACATATACATCCAGCATTACAGTAACTATTAAATACTTGTAGCTATAGATTCACAACATTACCTCAAAGTAATCACTTCCTAGCATACTATCAAAGTGTGTTTCCTGAAGAACTGTTCTGATCATTTTTAGTATCACTAGACTACCATATATCCATGATCCCATGTTTACATGTGATATATCATATATGCTTACAGGAAAAGATCTTTATATAGCACACACTTCAAAATTTAAACTATTTAGAGTATTTACTGCCGGCAGGTCATTTTCTTGATGACATGATTAAAAAAAATTCTTTAGCTAAATACCTGTGGAAAGGATTTCGTTGTCGAATACAGGCCTTGACAAATTTTGAACTGTACAGTGTAGTTTTAGGTGTATCGGTATATCAAATTTACAGAAATTATAAAGTTATCATATTAAAACCTTGACTAAACTTGTTATTTGGTTACCATATGCTCCACCACTGACAAATGGTATTTTCTCACTATCAAAAACAGCAGCAGATGACTTAGTATTTTTCTTCAGTTACAAAAGCTACTTACTTCACACCATTACCACCATTGAAAAGTTTGAGCTACTAATTTTACTTAGCTAAAAATATAAAAAATAATTAATTGCATCCCGAAAAAATTCTGTGGCATTATATCCTATATGGAATGAAGTACTTATTGCCCATGCACCAAAGTCAAAAAAAATAATTTTATATTATTTCTTTTTGTCAATTAGACATATATATACACGATTAAACACCAATTATTGTTCAAATTATTAATGTCATTTATGCTCTTTCGTCGGTGGAGGATCTTTAACCATATTGTTCATAATTTCTAAGAAAGTGTCAAGAAAACGGATAAAAAATAATGCAAAATAATAAAAATATAATAACGAAATATAATAAGTGGAAACTTAAAAAAATACTGGGTGGATTTTGAAAGTTAATCATGATTACGTACCACAACACCAATCATGCATTATAATATTGATCATATATTTAACACATATTTTATGGGAACATGTAATAGAATTATTAAACTGACAATAGGCTAGGCTCCCTGTAATATTTGTCTAAGGATATTAAGGGTATCAGTTAAATAGTTGACAAAACAATCCTAATTTAGATATATATTGTTATAAAAAAAATTCAGAATTTTCATTTCAATGAATTAAGGGAAAATTCTTGATAGGTAAAGCATTGGATATCTCTGCGGAGAATAGAAAAAGCCAGTAGACTTTTCTTTGTAACCACTTCACCAACATTAATCAACATTACTTCATTCTATATTATCAATTTTGATGCATGTTTCCTAGAGCCTGAGAAAAGCTCTGATAAAAACACTCAACACCAGGACCTATTTACTCTCAACAGCAGACTTTTCTTTGCTGTGTAACCACTTCACCAACATTATTCAACATTACTTCATTCCACATTATTAATTTTGATGAATGTTTCCTAGAGCACTGATGCTATTTTACATATATGTACAAAGCACATAAATTTTCGATTTTTAACATTAATTTGAAAAAAAAAAAAAAAAAAAAAAATCAATAAAAAAAATAATGTGCCTGTTCCATGAATACCTCATCTTTACCTTGAGAGTATGGACTTTGTGTAAGTTTGTCTTGGCCAACCAAAAGAGATATCCATATCGATGAAGTCGATCCATGTAGTACAGACAGCCAAATCATGCGGGATTCTCCTGTTAGTTCTCCGTCTTTGCATATTTCAGAGTTACCTCCCTTGGGGTAGGTAAACATTGCTACATCTTTATTTTGTGAGTGAAATTCACATAATTTTCTCTAAATATATGACATTACACTTTCAAACATACAATGTCACAATCAGTATATATATCTGTATGGGCAGATAACTCTGTAACATGCAAATACAGATTATGCGTTGTGAAATCTGGCACCAGTTTATTAGTGTTATAGTCCCACTATAAACCACAGGTACTAGGAAGGTCCTGTAGGACTTGTGTTTGAGTTTGTATTTCCAAATTTGGTGGATAGCACTCGTGAAACATAGTTCCAATATTCACTTCTGATGGTGTCAAATTCCTCTGCCAAAGACTTGCATAGCTGTGAAAAAAATGTTTTATACAGTTTAAGTGATTATTGGTTTAATATTACATATCTACAGCCATACACGTGTATAAAGACAACTCAAAGCATTAAGAAAATTAGTCTTGAAAGCCAAACAGGTCGACTTGTATTGAAATTGACTCTTTGAGACTATTAGACAGTGGTCTTATTAAGCAGGTGGTCTTTATACAGAGGTGGTCACTTTAAGTAGGTTTACATAAAAGAAAGTGTAATTCTGTTCTATAATGAGAATTTCAAGTTAATGTGATAAGATATTTCTAAAGTCAAAACAATATTTGTTATTAAATGTATTGACATTTTTGATGATTTGATGAGATGTAAAATATGACATTTAAACTAGTGAATGACCGTATTTGTTCTCGCCCTAAAGCTCTCAATTTTAGACTTTTATAATAAAACCAGCTCTTCCATATTCAACTGTCCCTAATGCAAGTCCTTGTCCCTGCATTCTTGTAAAGAAGTACTCTACTTTAATACCCTATAAATTTTAGTAAGATTTATAGCCTTAAACATAGTTTGTGTTTAGAAACATATGGTGGTACTATTTCGCACAAGAGTTAAATTTTTGTCTTTTAGTTATGTTGTTCAACAGTCTACTATCAGAATAAAGTGAGCTATGAACTCTTTTTCATTTGTGAAATAATAGTGGATTTTAAATTTTAAGTAGGCTAGCGTCTGTAGACTTACAGTAGTAGCCTTATCCAGCACTGTATCTTTATCATCACAGTCCTGTTCCAGCATCTCCTCGTATGTGTCTACCATACAGCCCATCAGGTAAGGAGAGCGGTAACGATTCTCGTACAGCTGTTGACAGAAGTCCATCAGACCCGGGTACTTACTCAAGTCATGTTCCATCAGTGCTCTGTAAATATAACAATATAGCTACAATAAAACCTGTCTGGGTGATCGGGTGGTGTAGTGGTTAAGCCACTCGCCTTTCACCTAGCCGGCCGGGGCTCAATCCCTGGCACGGACGTGAAAAGGTCAGGGGTCATCTGCCCGATTACGTGGGTTTTCTCTAGGCACTCAGGTTTCCTCCCACACTAAGACTCCTCACGCGCTTACATCAGGGCCATCGAGAGTGATTTATATAAGTTGTATAACTTGTTTCTCAATCGATGTAAAATGAATAAAGTTTATATTTTTTAAAACCTGTCTTAATTACAACCTATGTATAAAGACCACTTGTTTAATAAGATCATTTTCTCAAGAGTCTAAAATGGTCGATTTTACCATAATTTGCCATGTGCATGAAGACCACTTGGCTATAAAGTCTATTTTTTATTCTTGACATCTTAGATGGTCTTTATATTCAAGATTTGACTGTACTGCTAACATATGAAAGTCAAACCTGGGTGGTCTTTATATACAGGTTTGACTGTATTGCTAACAAGTGAAACCAGTTATTCGAAAGGTCAAAAAACATCACAAAAACATATATTTATATGCATGGGAGTCCTACCATACATACCCTTTTAAGTAGTTCCAAGCACTCTCATTATTTGGAGCCTTTTTGATGAATTCCTGAGCATATCTGAAAATAAAACAAAAAGTTTCCATCAAATATGCAGAACTTAATTAACTGCTTAGCTGAGTGTAATTAATTTTAATTATTATGCACAAATGTAAAGGTTATCAATTCGTTTCATTAACATATAATGTATGGACATAGAGGCATTGGTTGCCTGTATTCATTATTGTTATTTAATACTTCTGGCCTCCACTTTGTGCAAAGTCTTATATGTGGTGAAACTGAGTGTTTTCTGAAACTGTGGTATTTTAGTGTTGTATAAATAGCAATAACAGAACATAAAACAATTAAAGAGACACATTGATACCCAAAAGAATATATTTATTTTAAAGTTTTCATAAGTGTAGGCAATAAACCCTTAGTTAAATGTCTAGCTATAAGAAATCAAGGGAGTTTATCACATTGCTTCATGAATTCACTAGCCCATACAGTGATTTATTCGGTACATTTGGGGTCAAATAAATGCTCCTTCTCCTAGAGAAATTTTGTTGTATTTTCCCAATTTTATGTAAATATTCTGCCAAATAAAGAAAAACTCTCAAAAATATACATATTTCAAGAAAGATGCAATGTAGTATTTTCCCAATTGAAAAGGTACAAGGCCCTGAAATTATGGAGTAAGAAAATCACTGCCTTACCGGACTTCTTTCTCCAATACCTCCCCTGTGAATCCAGTCGTGTTACTGACTACAAAGTAGCGTTGGTTCCAAGCCGAGTTATTTCTTAAGTCATCTTGAAGTAGTGTGTCCACATAGTCAAGCTCCCCATCCCAGAGACTAAAGTGTTGGATCACCCATTGTCTGCAAGATATGAACAGGTAATATAGTGACCAGTGGTCAATCAACAACAGCCAATTTCCATTGGTCATTTCTAACTATATCATCAAATATACTGGGTCACATACTGTCAAAAAGACCCATTTCCAGCAAGCCCTTTCAAATTCTATGAGCACAGGTTTCCAGATTCACATGAAGATTTATTATTGAAATTTGGGTTTGCTTAGTTTTACGTCCTAACAGCCAGGGTTATGTAAGGATATGCCATGATGGTGATGCAAAACAGGAGTACCCAGAGAAAAACCACCGACCAGTGGTCAGTACCTGGTAGCTGCACCACGTGCACATGAAATTCAAAGTTGCGACCTAGAGGTGGAGGGCTTGTGGTAATATGTCGGGACATCTTAACCTCTCAGCTCCCTGAAATTTGATTTAATTGATTCAATTTTGCTATCATATGACTAATCACTTACCGGTGCTGCCATGCATGGTAGTTTTTGGCATCCCCTCGAAGAATCTGGGAGGTAAACTTGAGCTCCTGTGACGAGTCATCGAGCCATTCAACCATAACTCGGCGATGATGCCTGCAAAACAGGTAAAATGGTAAATATGGGACAAAGAAGTAATTCCAACCGTGCAGACAAAACAAACTGTGAAGTTATCGAGGTGATCTGCCCCTTAAACACATAAAATGAACACGGTTACATAATATGATACGAATAGTAATATGGGACATCATTATGTATATATTCATGTTGCGAGATTTTCATATTTAAAAGTCCAAGGTACATGTAAAAGCTGTTATACATTAAACGTTACCTTTCTATATAGTTATAATAAATTACACAAGAATCACTGTGACAATTTTTTTTAGCCTTTAAGTTTGAAATTATGACCTATTGTTATTTTTTAATTGACATTTTTACATTTTAGTCTTAAGTAATAACGTAACTGAAGGCTGTGTGTGCGACAACAGAGGGGACATGTAGTTTTATCCTTCAAGAGGCATCAAAAGATTCTATTAACAGTACACTGTGTATGTACAGCTTAAAATTACTCTATGTAACATTTAAAGGAAGTCTCTGTATCAGCATGTGAATGGTTATAATTTTTTCTCCTGAAATGCCTTCAGTTTCACGACAGTATAGTCCAGGGGTGGATACCACAACAGTGATAGTAACCCATAGAGTATCAAGTATGATTCCAGATCCTGTATGCTGGTTATACTTACCATACTTGGTAGTTTTTGGGATGATCCTCAATAACTTCTGAGATATAGCTCAACTCAGGTTTTATATCTTTCTTCAGAGCTTTTAACAGAACTCTGCGGTAATGCCTGTACAAAAATAAATTAACAACTGTTAGAATCATATCACACGAGAGATCCTTACTTACAGGAATCTTGATGAAATATGCTATTAAATGATCTATATATGTGAAGGGTTCACAGTGCTGCTATTAATTTAAACAATAAAATTTTCTTTAGCTGGTCGCCTTGTTTTCATTTTAGTTCACAATTATCAGATGGTGGTCTATAAAAATTGCCTATAACTTATGCGAGTCTGTCCTTCACTAACAATTATTGTTATAGCTATTAATAGCAGCACTGTGAACCCTTCTAACATTGCCAATAATATATCATTATCAGATATAAATATATAATTATCAGATACATAATTTATATTCAAGTGATCAGTATTTCTGATGGTTACAACATCTGCTTTTTTTCCTTTTCATTTGGACAACAGTAAAATGTATCCAAAATAGCCACTTATCCTATAGCTAGGCTGTTCTCTTTCTTCTTTCTCTTGCATTGGTAAGAACTGAATTGAAATAAAAAGACTCCCTTATATTTATGCTATTTACGCTAAATGCCTTCAAAACTTCCAGTTGACCCTTCAGAAGTCAAATCATCATTTCTCAGAAATATTGAGAGTCAAGCCAGCCACATGACAATTTGATTTTTGGGAGTCAAACGCGAAATATTACATACATACTCTTAGGGCACTACTGGAATATAGTCCATGAAAATGCCATGAATAAGACTATAAAAAAGCAATGAAAAAGTCATTGGCAAATCCCATGGATACTGGATGCCCTATGCCTTCTATAAAATTTAAAAAAAAAATGTAGTTATACTATATACTTTACACGGAAAATCTAGAAATATGTCTGTTAGACATTAAGTGCTCGCTAAATACTTCCTAACCTTAATTTCCACTATGAAATCATCCTCTGCAACAGGTGTATGCAGCACTTTCGCTCATTATCCTTGGGACTATTGCAAGGAGATTTACGAGGTTTACGCCCTTTGTGTATTGTAATAAATAGTATTAAATACTTTCCTTTACTTCATCAGAACTTTAAATGTGAAATTACTTTGAAGTTCTTTGCTACATAAAATGTGGTTATTATTATATTGGTACGATACACGTGTTTTGCTGCTCATAATAGTTGTCCGCTAGAACTGTCCAGTCTCTGTGCACGTGGTGACTTACCTGTGTCATGCTGGAACGCTTTCTGGGGTACATTAGATCTAGAGCTCAGACACTCAGACTGATATTTTATAATGTTTTTTATTCTGTTTCTCTTACGCAAAGCTGTGTAATTTTATAAATATTAATTGGAACTGCAGCAAATGCGGTCTATGGTCACATGGGTTAGTAAGCGATAGTGCAACATACACCTAGGACCTAGGATGTATGAAATAAATTAAATATGTGGCCGGTACTAAAAGTTATCTGTTTCGTCACTTTCTTTTATTGACTATATAAACCTAAACTGAATTGTATAATTCCGGAAGTTTCAAAAGTAGATCAGATGCTTAGAATATCATGACTGATGCAAGAGTTTGTATGATACGCTGCTTGAAGTTTACACAAAACAAATGCGTTTAGCACTGTGTAATGTCATTGTTGTTAATTTATTGTAGATTATCGCTGACAAGTATATCTTAATATATGTTCTTGAAAGTTTGGTGTCACTAAATCATGGCAAATCTATTAAACGCTATAAGACACTGACTTCCGGTATCAGGTGCGCATAGCAGATGTACACAGACTCTACACCCGACGAGGAAAATAATAGTTCCAGTACGCTTGTACTAAAAAAAAAAAAACATACAGTAAAACTCCTCTAACTCGAACCCGGATTCCTCGAATACCCCCTATTTGTCGAACTGGTCGTACGGTCCCGACCGTCTCTCTATATAATCTAAGTAACAAAACCCCGGATAGCTCGAACAGCTATTCGTCGAATACCCCTTATTCCTCGAACAGAAATATGTCCCCGTTGCATCAAATACATAGTATTTACCCATGTATTCGTCGAACAGGTTTTCGGCCCTTGAGATTTTTTTTTACCTGTGTCACACCTGACTGCACCGACCAACATGGATAATTGCTCACGATCTTGTGTTTATACAATTGGCGTGTCAAGCCTTTAGGTAATTAAGGGATTAACGGTGTCATTATTACCTACCTACACGATCGCAAGCCGTTGTTTATAATGCTAACTTTATTTAAATATTTCAGAAAAGGCATTAAGTTATTAATGTTTCTCTCGTAATAATCTTCGTTGTAAATGCGGAAGTTGTTGATCTGTGTTAATAGAAAGTACGCATTGTGAAATGACAAAAGAGGCGGAAGATATTGCTGACGTCCGCCTAATTATAAAAGTTTATTTTTTTTTAATTTCATCGTTGGTTTCATTCGATAGGCTAACACAATGTTATTTGCCGAAAGATGTAAACGATATCAAACGATATATGCAAAGTACATTTTATCAGTGCGTTCCGTATCTTTTCATGTAAATTGTATTTTGTAACTTTACTCGTAAATACTAAATAGACATCTATAGATATCATTCCTTATGTCCGTAAATATGCTGGTTAATAACTTTATTGTGAGTATGTATTTTGTAAATGTTTTAAATAATTTGTGATAATTAAATAATAGAAAATGTACTCCTTGTTGACCAATATGGATATTGTACATTAACCTAGATGACGAGCGCTTACTCTGATGTGAATGACATTTGATTTAGGGCTTTCTCATTAGCTTTTCCAAACGCTAAATTTATGTTATACATTTTTTCAAATTGATATTGCTATCAATACAACACTTAAATAAAGAAATCCAAAATGCTGAAAGATAGGGTAATTAAAATGTCATTGCCGTGCATTGTTTGTCATAGTTTGAAACCGAACATTTTAACTGTCGATCTTGACCAACCTCGGATGAGTCGAATACCCCGTATTCCTCGAACTATTGACCTGGTCCCCTGCAGTTCGAGTTATAGGGGTTTTACTGTATTATGCTATTATAATAAAATCATCATATACTAGCCAAAAGAAAATGGGTTATAATATTAAATAATTGGATTTGTAATGATCACGACAAACCACTAGTATGCCCTCTCTGCTGTCACAGTAGTGGCGGACATATCACTAGCCGCCACAAAAGGGAAATACCTGGTAGTAAACAGCTAGACATGGCCATAGGTCATTGCTTTATCAGAAATTTGGCTTTCTTCCATTACCATTGAATACAGTCAAAGTTGTTTGTTAGCAAAAACAAAAACAATCTTGTAGATATTAAGGCCAGTAAGACTCTCTGATAACAGCTGATAGTTACCAATCTATTGAGATACAGACAAAATGCCAGCTGGCAGAATCTTCTGAAACCATTGGAAAGGTTCCATTTGGTAAGATGCTTATCAATACTATTACCATAATCTATTTATATATATGTATCTAATGCTTATAGCATTATACCAATAAGGTTTGTATATGTATACTATTGATGTATTTAGAAAGTAATAAATACTGAGGTCAGTGAAGATAAATATCATGCAAAAAGATTGTATTGTTATGATTTATGTCATTTCACACTTAATGTGTGTAGCTAGTACATATATGAGGCTATATTTCTTTATGTGAAATTCTTAGTTTTGTTTGTGCTGTTTGATTATTTTGACGTCCTATTAACAGACAGGGTCAAGTAAGGACGGCCTCCCATGTATGCAGTGTATAGCGTGTGTTAAGTGTGAAGTGCATGTTTTGGGAGACTGCGGTATATTCATGTTGAGTCTTCTTGTATATAGTGGAACTGTGGCCCTTTTTATAGTGCTATATCACTGAAGCATGTCGCCGAAGACACCAAGCAACAAGAGTGGGGTACTCGGTCACATTATACTGACAATGGGCGAACAAGTCGTCCCACTCCCTGTTTGCTGAGTGCTAAGCAGGAGCAGAAACTACCAGTATTATGTGAAATTCTCACATATAAATATTGCCTGTGTTATATACATGTAAAATAATAGGAGAGGAGAAAATGTAGTGGCCAGACCGGGATTTGAACCCGGGACCTACGAACACTAGCTGAAAGTCTACCACTGATCATGAGCTACTGATGACCGATGATCGATCCAGATCACAATATATTTTATTAGAATTAAACAAATGAGGAAATGGAAAGAGGAAAAGATGAGGAAAGATATACAAGTTGATATTTTTCTTTCTGGTACAAAGTAATAGATAGTGATTAACCTACCAGACAGTGTAGTTGGCGGGATTCAGTTCTGCGGCATCCTTTGTTAGACTGAGAGCACGTTCACTTATTTCATGTTTGGATATCACCGCACGAAAGTAGTCGTACACATCCTTGACTGCAACAGAATTTTACTATGTTAATATACCAGGTACTATGGTATTACTGTACATTGTACAGCACAAACTGCAACTGATCTACACAATTACTACCTTCCAGGAGCTTGATGCCATATCCACCCCAACCCCTCCAAAAAAGGGCCCTCTTTTCTTTTTGTAACAATGGGGTGTAGTTTACAGTTAACAGTTTACCTGTAGTTAAATGCAGTGTACATGTATATACTACTAATGACTAGGTGTAAAGGTTAGTTATATCATAACACTCAACTGTAACTCTGAAAGAGGAGAAGAGTAACCATTAATTTAATCATTTTGTAATAAAGGGGTATAAGTCTGAAAAAGGTGGAGGTATCTTTTGTTCTGATATAGATAACGCAAATCTACTCTGTCTAAGTTAATAAGGGGACATGAAATCAGGGCTTATTTCCAGTCTGATTTGGGGCTGAATTTCAGCCTCATTTCCCATGGCAAATCCTCTTAATTTTTCCCTATTCGAGCCTTAAATTTCCCAAAATCAAAGTAAATTAATGTATTGAAGACTATCCAAAAACACTGCATGTATATAGTTGGCTAAGGCTTTAAATATTTGTGAATTGGTTTCAGAAAAGTACATAAACTACACTGGAAATAAAAAGTCTTATTTATTATGCTTTATTTCAGATTTCATAATTTTTCCCAATTCTTGGATTTGTCGCACATTTTCCTATATTCAAAGCCACAGGCCCCATGCATGCATTCCCAAAAGAGTGAGAAAAAGCTCTGTGAAATGCTCATTCTGAACAATGTTTCCTAATTTTTAAACCAGACTGCAATATACATTCATGAATAAGGTAGCAGAACCCCTGGGTTTCTTGCATGATCAGTATGTATTGATCACCTTTATTTGGACATGCAGTTTCCGTTTTTATAATCATTATTTGACGTACCCATAGGTGTCCTGGTCCCCACCTCAATAAGACTATACTATTCTATTATAAAAATTACATGTAAAATGATTCAAAAAGATTATTCTTTTTAAAAAAAGATTTCATTTTGATCATTGAATGATATGAAAACTTTGTGGTTGTTAACTTACTCTATTTCATATCTTAAATTTTTCATTTTGTATTACTTTGTTGTCTTGGTAACACATATTTTTATAGACTTTGTTTGAATACTGTACTGAACAATATTAGCTAACACATGTACAATCAAAAACATATATACATAAAGATTGGAAACTCCTTCTTTGTCTTTGTTGGCAGGCAGGGACTTCCGGTTTATAGGCATTTTGCCTCGGCTAACTACTTTTAAGTGTATTCTTTTAAACACGATATTTTTGCATCGAACACAAAGTTAAAACATTGTATCATGGTTTGATGTAATCAGTTTTCCCGATTGATGTTATATAATATGATTTTTGAAAAGCATGAAAATAAGCAAATTTACCTGGTTTTTTGAAAATCAGGCATTCAAAACCGGAAGTGTGTTTTGTTTTATTAATAAATAAGTTAAAATATCATTTTTTCTATCCAAAATCGTACTCAAACCATCTGAAAATTACTGAACTTTTACAACATATCAAAGTTATTCTTTTATATTCAACTATTTAAGTGTTTATCAAAAAAAAAACCCCTAAGCACTAAAGGAGTAAAATGTTTGTCCGTAGTGTTACCATATACATTGAGCAAGACTATATGTGGAGAATTACTGTTGGCGGTGGTATTTGCGATTCATTATAAATTCATTTTGCCCATAGATATATATAAGAACATAAATTCCTGTCAAGTGATCTGATGTGCAGATGATAGATAAACCAACAGCTCTTTGACTGAGTCAAAAGAACCATGCTGTGTTATTTGGCAGAGTGACAGGTAACTACATTATAGCTATAGATTATGTATTTCTAACACTTAAATGTACACCTGAATACATTTCATATACAATCAAGAAAGTTTTTTTCATCTGATAGCTAGACTATAGTCCCCATCAATGTTATTTTTTTAAATATCCTGAACATTTATACAAACCCTAGAACCTTTCAAATTTAGAAACTAGATTTGTTTCACGCACGTGCAGTAAGAACAGAATCAGTTAATATTTTTTTTACGTTAATTTATATAAGCAGAGATTCAAGAACTTTTCGATGATAAACAAATACAATATGTATTCGTACATGATAGTCAAATTTATTCTCACTTCGCATCATTCTGGGGAGATCTGATATGAACTGTACTGTACGACACACGTGACCTCACTCGTCTATAAATGGTAATGACAACAAACAAACGCAAAACACCGGCACCACTGATGTTTTTATCACGTATCATTATACTCACACTTGTCAGAATACGCTATTTGTACAACCGGATGTGGCCCGTCGTCCTGAGGAACTGGCTCCACATCTCGCCAATCCTCCCTCTGACAGTACGGTGTCCAGGGGATGGGACCACCACCATCGTCAGAACTCGAGTCCGACATTGCTCAGCGATCGCGAGGAAAAGGAATCAAAACAGACGGCAGGTGGCGCTGACTAGCGGGAGACTAATATTTAGACTCGGGCTCGTAAAGAGAAATAGTTCGTTCCGGTTGAACTCATTTTAACAGAGATTTGATCAATCTACTGTAGAATACTTTGGTAAGTCAAAGATTTTAATTTTTGTAACAGTCATTAAAATTTCTTTAGATAACTACAATAATAAACATACCATTATCAATTGTGTATTTAATTTTTATTATCAATCTCTCCCTTTCAAATTCCGCTTTTGCCTATCCTGTTTCAGGCACTCGTCTCGTACTTTAGACACAAAGGACAAAAAAATGTCAATCTAGCGGGAAAATATGATTATGCTAATAATATCGCTAAATGTAGACATAGGTAAGACTGAACCTTTGGAAGATTACTGTCAATCAAAATAATGATTCTTTTTGTACAACTTCAAGATGGCGTTCTATGAAGATTTCTTCATGTAAAGTTGGAAAATCTGAAACACTAACGTTACATCATGTACTGGGACCCAACCAGTAACTTTGTTAGGCCTACATGTACTGTAGTCGTGACAGAACAGTAGGCCTAGTCGTGATTATGTGCATATTCTACTCTGCGTCCAGATTTTTGAAGCCTGGAGCTGCTGGCGAAATACTTCATGATGGTGTTGTTTTGTTTATTTGGAAATAATGTGTTTCATGAGATGCAAACAATGAATTGTCTCCCAAATCATGACCACTGTTCCTTCATGACTGGTAGGGTCCCAGTAAGGTACTGATTGGCGACTGGCGACCACTTGTAGCCTACCGAAATTTTATTGAAGAGTTAAGAATATTGTCAAAAACTAACACATCAATAAGGCTAATTCGTTGAAAATTGACATGAATAATTTTTAATTAAACTTCAGTAACAGAAGTCATTTTCTAATTTTGAATTTCAAAAATTCTGGTAGATCTCTAAAACTGCATGTGTAGTTTATATAGACCTGGCTGTAGTTAAATTATATTTTTATCATCCTTGATACTCCAGGGTTTACTGTTGCTAACGTTATATCCACCCCTTGATTATCTCGTAATAAAACTGGAGGCAACAGAAGACAGGTAATTTGATCATTTGATGTACATAAAAATAATTGTATAACAATACATCATAATTGACTCTGTTGTTGCTTTGAAGTTGGGTGTCGCTCTCTCTGTAATCTTCAAACTCAAAGGAAGTCCCTGCAGACCTCATCACCTTTCGTTTAATCATCCTCCTGATTTTTTTCTCAGTGAAAGTAATTCTTTGAGTATCTAGGATGGAATTTTAGACGGTGGATAGGAAATGAACCTGTTGACAGTGAAGGGTAAAGTGGTGTCTGCATTGTGATGTCTCCCAAGTTAAATGTTCGGAATCGGGTTGACCATGTTTCAACTTTCAAGACGGTGCCAGAGAATTACTTGATCAAACACGGGTTAATGTGTATGTGAGCCTCTTTGGGGCAAGTCGAAGATTAGAACCGTTTTGAGTCTAGTTATAATATTAGAAATGCCTGGTCATACATCAATCTGCTATTGCTCCAATTCTCAGGCTATGCATTTCCATGAAGTAGGTCAGGTGCTGTAACAGACAAAATAAAATTACAAAAAGAATTAATTGTTTCTAACTTTCTGTGAGGATTTTTAAAGATAACCAATGTGTATTTTAATTTCTACAGGTGAAGACTGAGAATAATAAGATGAACACCTTAATTGCCAAGAGTCTACCCAATATTTATTGTCTGGTTTTGTTGATACCAGTGTTATTTGGACATTATGCCTATGGTAAGAGATGAATTTAGATGTTAGACTTAATTTAGGCTATCAAAGTATCTTTCTTTTCACGACCAATTCCAATCACTAATGATGATAAAATATATGAAAATATATCAAGAATTATATCACTAGTCCTGACTCCTCCACCCTGTGGTTAAAAGTGCATGGTTTTGTTTCATTAGTTTTAAAGGGACAATTCACTCAGGATAATTCTTTTACATAACCAAGAAGCAAAATATGGCATAAATGTATTGTTCTACATTTCTTATGAATCATATAACATAAAATGTTGAAAAATTCACGTCATTGTTATGTATGTTAATTGATACTGTTGTAATTACAAATTGTTGATCAATTACGATTAAGCAGGTACAATATGTACGCTAGTGTACCCATATCCGAGCCAAAGTCATGCACGTTAAACAAATGAACTACATAACCACTGTGGAGGTGATAAAATGATTTTTTTAGTCAAGACATTTCACCTAATAAGGTAAACAAACTACTGTCAGGGCGATTTGAGCAGTTTTAAACAAAAGTAGCATTACTCTAAGAGCAAGGGACAGGGTTCGGCATACAAGATGTTTGACCACAATGTGTAATGGTGGCCAGCGAGTGAGTTTGAACATTTCATGCACATTTCACCACCATGGGCTTTTCTGGCATTTCACATTAAAACTGACTGATCTAATTTCAATCAAAACTGGATATTTTCCGATATATGTACAAATTTTAATGTTCTCTTAGACTGAATTGTCCCTTTAAGTATAGGGTCCTTTTAACTGCCAGGGTCATTTAAGGATGAGAACCCCTGTGGAGAAAAATTACCAACCAGTGATTTGTACCTGACAACTGCCCAACATAGGATTCAAACTTGTAACCCTGAGGTGGAGGGCTTAAGTGGTAATATGTCAGCCACCAGTTGGGATAGCCAAGAGTGGGGGTACTTGCAAGCTTAAAATCATTCATCACAATGTGTGATTGGGCAGTTGCCAGTACTGACCTAATTAGTAGCTTTCAGTGATTTATCTACTGTAACAGTACCAATTTACTTGTGTTATAGAGTTAAAATGAGAGGTATATTATTATATTAATATCTCATAATGCATTGCTGTGTTTTTTTTAAGAAGGATAGAATATCAGGACATTTTATCACTTATTTGAGAAGAGGTCTTTTTACCTTATTATTGAAAAAAAATAGATTGGGATGGAAAATTAACATTTTGGGGGAATTTTGGCAAAAATTTGAAATGCATGCAGATTTCCAATTTTCAACTGTAAATATTTATAATCTGCCAATATTTAGGTCCCTAGAAAAGCCCTGAATGTACATGACATTGAAATATTCATTGTTATCTACCTCAGATGTTTAACATATTAAATTGTAGGGTGTCCACAAGGTACATATGGACCAAGTTGTGAGAATACATGTCCAGCTAACTGTGCAGGATCAGAATGTCATTCAGAAACAGGACTTTGTACAGCAGGCTGTGTTCCAGGTTATTTTGGAGACAGTTGTTCTTCAGGTAGGTAATTCTATACAGTCAATTTGGGATCTTATATTTTCTCTTCTTTCCTACACACAGACTTCTTGATACCACCTTACTTTTAGCTTTATGAGCTCTAAAATCAGTGTTTTTCCTTGGCATGTTGGGAAATTGCCACCAGGTGAAAATTGGGAAATTTTGTGCGATAAATGTAGGAAATGAAAAATTTTAAAGGTGTTTATGGAAATTTTGGAAAAGGTAGAAATAAACAATAATGCTTCTCTAAGAATCAGTGTAAGAATGTATACTAAACTACGACATTCAGACTTGGGATTTCCAGAAATTTTTTGTTTCGTCACACAAAATACGCATCAACTCACTGATTTGGGAAATTTAGATATAGATTTGGGAAAAAATAATAAGAAATACAATTGGGAAATGGGGCCAAATTTCGGTCCAAATATATATATGCAGGAAAAACACTGAAATTGTCCCTTTGAGGTCTTCTCTGGGTTCTGTCCCCTGGCTAAGGCACACCATTCTCAACGAAAGTGAAACTCACTGTGGTAATGCATTTATGTTAACCAGGTACCGAGTGTCTGAGCTCACTTTCTTATTTGAGTATGAGTAAAGCCCAACTTTTTGTCCGGTGAAACTTTTTTTTGTTTCAAGGGAGATCACTCTAATCGCTAACCTATTGGAAACCGGCAAATGGTGTATTAGTGGGCAAGTTTGAGGAGTGGGGGGGGGCTCGAGGTATCCCCAGATGGAAAAATGCGATTTAGAATGACTGAAATGAGTATTCCGATGTATTTTGATGATTTTGCGAAGACTGAAGATTTTGGTGTTTGGAGTTCCCGGGGTTCTCCCCCAGGAAAATTTTTTACGATTTAGAATTGTAAAGATGAGTTTTTAGATGCATTTTGTTAAATATGCGAGCGATGAAGGCGCAAGATTTTGGTGTTTAGGAGTCTGGGGGTATACCCGGGAAAAAATGTATGATTTAGAATGGCTGAGATGAGTTTTACGATGCATCTGGTTGAATTTGGGAGTGCTGAAAGCGCGAGATTTTTGTTTTGGGGGGTTTACGGGGGTCTCCCCCTGGAAAAAAAATTATGATTTAGAATGGCTGAGATGAGTTTTACGATGTATTTTGATGATTATAAAGTGTTCTTAACACGATAATTTTTTTTCCGATTTAAAGTTACCTTCATTGAGGAATGATAATTGTGAGTGTCGTCATACCATTATGCAACCCAGCTCGATCTAAACCTACCGGATTCACACAATTGACACGTACACTGTTGTGTGTATCCCCAAATAATTATAAATTGATTGTCTTTCTAAGACATATAAACAAATTAATCTTTTAGAAAGCATTTTTTTAAATAATATTATCCCGTGATAGACATTTTTAGTCGTGTTTTTGTGTATTGAATTTTTATTATTAAAGGTTTGAACATTACGTGCTTGAACGTTTTAGGGAACCCGCTGCGTAGCGTAAAATTTTTTAAAACGAAGTACAAAAATGAGCTGGAGGACCCTTTTTTCTTTCAAATGTGCATTTTTAGAACATTTCACTCGGCGAAAATGGGAGGGCAAAAAGACATGTTTGCCCCTCCGTCCAGGGGAAAGGGGGGGGGGCAATTGTCCCTCCTGCCCCCTCGCTTCCTACGCCCCTGCATAGTGTAGTTTCTGCTCTTGCTAAGTGCTCAGCATCAAACAGAGTGAAACGACTTGTACATTGGCCCTTCGTCAGTATTATATATATGTGATCGGGATGAGGTGTGTTGTTCAGTATCTATCAGTGCTCTTGATAATTTTTTGAGGGATGGGTAATCGTACTCGCACTTTTGAAAGAGAGGGGTACAACTTTGACTTATACAGTGCGAACCCAAAACTTAAGAAGAGATATTTTGATAAAAGTTATGTAGGTATAGCATAAAGTAATCAATGAAAAGTTAGCAATGGTGCAAATATCTATCTGAATCAACGGCACAGATTATGTAGACTCTTAAAAATATTTTAACAAGTATTGTACAGGTAATTTTTACACGTTCATACAATTTTAATGGGTAATTGACAGGTTTTCAATGGATATTTTACCAATGTACGCATCTTAACTGATGCACTCGTCTATGGTACATGGCATGCTAAACTGTGAGATGTATCACTGTATAAAGGGTACTTTATTTGTAATAAGAGTGGTGAAAAATGTTGTTTGAACCCGGACCTCCGAACACAAGCCGATTTAACTACCTGATTATTGATGATAGAGTAATATCCTATCAAATTCTCATCACTCCTTTGTCAGTAGACTAGAAGAGCTTGGGCTCAGACGTCTCATTTGTTTGAAATCTAGTCAACTTTCTCCTACTACATGTACTTAATTTGGTTCCTATGATAAACCTAATGTTTTAGTGAGATAAATGTTTGACAAAGGTATACATATGATATAACCGGTATATTAATTGTAAACTTAGTGTTAAATGTAGTCTCTGTCGCTCAGCTGATGGGGCATGTTTCTTTGGCTTAGTCAGTAGAGCTGTAGTTTTCCACTCCGCAGACCTGGGTTGAATTCCTCTTCAGGGTGACATGTTTAGCTGTGTATTTTCCTGCTCCATTGTCTCAATTTCAAGATAAAAACACAAAAGCTGGATGGATGCCTTATTTGATCATGTTCAACCGTTGTACCTGCAGTCTGCTCCTCTGGAACCTGGGGTCCAGCCTGCGAGAACACATGTGGAACTAATTGTTTAGGAGACGTGTGCCACCATGTAAACGGAACATGCTTACAAGGTTGTGAGCCAGGCTATCAAGGAGCCAAGTGTGATTCTGGTAAGGCCTTTGAGTTAAATATGTCACCAAGTGGTTGCTGGGGTTTTGGGTATTTTCCCTAATTCTGTGATTCGGAGGTCCATCAGGATGTGGCTATTTAGTTTGGGGGAATGAGCGTAGTATCGCATAAGCCACTCCCTTCCGAAAACTCCGTGTTGGTCTACACACTTGGTGAACTGTTCATTTGTCGGTGATTAAGGAAACACCATAAAATTCCTCTTCCTAATTTACTGTCCGTTATTGTCATTCAAACAGACAAACACATGTATTACAACGGTATAAATTGGGATGCTGGCCCATACTATAAATTGGTCTAATGTCCATGGGTCCTCTCAGGCCAGCACCTCTATTCACTCTTGGGTCCACTCTCTCTCTCTAACTGACTAACACACTCTATATCAATATCCCATGCGATACAATTAATTACTAAGTTAGACTTTGATTTGCTAAACAATTAATTAGTGGGCAGGGTTACCCTAAAAATCCTACATTACACAGTGATAATCTAACATGCCCTAACAGTAAATGCCTATTGTCAACATTGTACATTTAATAGAATTAATTTGTGATTTTTTAAAAAGTTATATGTGCCGTAACTGGACGAAAGTTTTGACATGTTATTTTTCCTTCATTATTTAATCTATTGAAAACCGTAAGGTTTGATGAATTAAGCCGTGAAAATCATTCAAATGGTTCCAGATGTCTGACGAATGTTAGTTGCAACACAGAATTTAAGTACTGTAAAATTGTTGGTTTTTTATGCCTTATGTATGTTTATATGGAAACATACCTGCAGAAATCACTTGACAATGACTAATAACATTAAAAAAATGCTAAATGAAATTGAAGACCACGATTTGGCTTTATGGTCCGACCGTATGTACTCATTTCACTTCACTATAGATGTACATATAATGATTTTTGGCAGTACTGCCAAAAATCATTTTCAGCTCTTATATGTACTCGTAAAATTAAAACATAAGAATTGAAAATACTGTAAATCTCAAAATGTTGGGTAACTTTTGGTAATAAATAACATATCAAAAGCTCATCTTGATTCGTGAGTATGAATAATACGGCACATATAACTTTAATAAAATTAAATTGACATATTTATTTTACTAATTTCAATTAAACCTGCTTGTCACCTGTCGACTCCCTTACATGCCAAGACTGCATGGTCACTGGTCAATTCAGACTAATGAACAGTCTATTCAAATCCAGTTATCTAATCTCCCTATTCAAATTCAATTATCTAATCTTAGCTCCAAAATCTTGAATGTAAACCATCTTCAATAATCTCCTATATTTAAAATACAACTTATACTGAAATATTTAAACAATTAAATGTTTGAAATATAAAAATTACTATTTTTGTACCATGACACATAGATATGGTTTAGGAGTATTTAAGGAGTTGAGGTTAAATATATTCAAGGATGCTGGGGTGAAATTTTGAATTGATATCCGAGCCTGTGGGTTTGAATTTGCACAACGCTATATGCTACCCTTATAGTGCATTGTATGAGATCAAAGTTGATCGCACGAGGCTACGCTACAATTACAGTGCTTATATAAGCGTAGTTTAGCAAAGTGTCGAAGTGACCAATTGAGGGTCTCTGACAATCTTGGGTCTGTGGGTAGTTGAAGTTTTTAAGGGTTAAATTGGAAGTGATGGTGACGAAAGTTAAATAGCCCATTGCGACTGATTTGGATGAAGCTGTAGCTATTTTAGGAATAAGGAATAGGAATAGATCATGAGATGGGAAATCTGAGCTATAGAAAAGATGAATAAGGAAGTCCTCATGGAAGACAAGTGGGATATGGAAAAGCCAGGCTTTGTTGTAGGGAGGGGATAGGGTTGGGGATGAGTGAAATGTGTGGTCAGAGGAGAGATGAGATGGGGAGACTTTGGTGTGGGGAGGCTAAGGGTTGGGGATGAGTGAAATGTGTGGTCAGAGGAGAGATGAAATGGGGAGACTTTGGTGTGGGGATCGAGGGTTAGGGTTGGGGATGAGTGAAATGTGTGGTCAGAGGAGAGATGAGATGAGGAGACTTTAGTGTTTGGAAGGTTATTAAACATGTCAAAGCATTTCTATTTCGTTAATATTTAATAGTTGTTTTGAATTATGTGTGTTTGTTGCCCGATGCAAGAAAGGAAGAGTGTTCAGCGTTACCGCAGATCATGGTTTCACGGAAGAAGGCGAGGGCAGAATACGGACAAATCTAACACCGACAGTCAGTCTGCTGAAGATATCAAAGGTATACACCATTCAGTCCTGTGTCAAATTAATTAATTCATGATCAGGGAAAAAATAACAATTTTGTAAGTTTGGTTAGTGTTAGGAATCAGTTAAGATTTTCAATTATTAATCAATTAATCTACTGTTATGTAACATCTTAGAAATGTCAGTTCTTTTCTTAACAATGACGTGACATTTCATCATTAAAATTTCAACTTTGGAGCAAAACCTTTAATTACACTTTTGCATGAGTAGTTTTGTGGCGTGATTGGACTGGGTTGATATCCGATGGCTTGGTGGCTCTAAGTTGGTCAGAGGCATTCGAACTCCACGCATTCAGAGGTCCTGGGATGGAATCCCAGTCCTTTTTCAAAGTATTTGCCTATGAAGACACATAAGACTTACACCACCACCCTGGGTCTCGAGTCTCAAGTGACCAATTCTAATCGCCTTTTTGTCTGTCGTCGTGCGTCGTCCGTCGTATGTCCGTAAACAATTTCCATTTTAGACTTCTTCTCCAAAACTGCTGAAGCAATTTCAATAAATTTTGCACAAACCTTCTAAGGCATAAGGCCAATCAAAATTATTAATAACATGGTCCCCACCCTACAGGGGGCTGTGGGAGCTAGGGGCTAAAAGGGGTAAAATTGACTAAAATTTCAAAAATCTTCTTCTCCACTCACAGATGTGGTGGAATCAAATACTCTTCATAAATAGAAAGATCTTAAGGCCCTTTAGAAAATTTGTGAATTATATGACCCTGGGGTCTCTAGTTTGCCCCTGTGGAGGGGGTTAAATTTACTTAAGTTTATATAGGGAAAACACATTTTTGCGCATTATTTGGTCATTTGTAATAGGAAATGAGTAAAATATTGTCAGAATGATCAGTATAAAATAGCCATTGAATCCTATTAACAAAGTTTTCATGACCCCCAGGGGCCTTAGGGGCGGGGTCAAATAGGCTAAAACTTCAAAAATCTTCTTTTGAAATTCTGAAAATGGTAGAATCATATATCATGAATTACCGTAATTTCGGGACAATAAGCCGCACCTGTGTATAAGCGGCAGAGGCCTTTTTTACGATTTTTTTCAAGTTTTGTACACATATAAGGCGCACCGTTATGTAAGACGCACCCCAAAGTTAGGCCCATGCACCCACGTAACCATCTGTGTATAAGATCTATATCTAATGAAGTTCGGTAATGCCTATCGATCGATTAGAATCACGAAAACTGTCTGTAAACTTGTTCTGTAAATATATAACAAATAAAACTCACAATGATGTAAATATCTTTAGCAAAATTGATTTTGTCATGTTTCTGTTCGGTGTTTACTCTGCCATTATGTAAGACTACTTGTCTGTAAACAAACATGGCGGCCGTATAAATTCACGCTTACTCTCTCATATTTCAGCATGCCGGTGTCCTACAAAATTTTGATCCCCATAGAATACTTACCCGAATGAATATATAATGCATAAAATATTGACCCCCCCTATAAAATATTAATCCCCCTTTATGCAGTATACGGTAATTATTGATATACTGCACCCTACATATATACATTGTAGTCCTGAGAAGTAATATCATTAGTACCTATGGGTTTGCTCAGGTAATACACAAGGTGTCACACTTACCTGTAAGTGTGGGGATGATCCACTGGGGCTATATGATTAGCTATATGTGCATATATACCTTTATGACTTTACACTGCCTATCTATGCATGCATGTTTCACAAGTAAAAATGTTAGGAATTTGTTGTATTAAGAAAGTTTAGAAATAATTAAGTAGTTCAGTACAAAACTGGGAATAATCTGGTTTGAGATTCTTTTGATGTAGTAGGAAGTCTTATGGACACTTTTATTGTAGGCTTATCTAACAGAATTATCCTTTTATTGTTAGCCATTTATCTTTACTTAAATCCAATAATTGACCACATGTTGGAGCAATGTGACCAAAGAGTTGCAGCCAGCTGATAATATCAATAATTAATAGGTACTCTACATTATTCACTTTTAAGAAGCTGGAGCAATGTGACCAAAGTGTCACAGCCAGCGTATGTACATGTACGCTTCATAGCATTACAAATGTATGTTATAAGTAGGGCTGGAGCAATGTGACCAAAGTGTTACAGCCAGCGGTACTGTAATTATCTGT
This sequence comes from Argopecten irradians, assembly GCF_041381155.1. Taxonomy (NCBI): domain Eukaryota; kingdom Metazoa; phylum Mollusca; class Bivalvia; order Pectinida; family Pectinidae; genus Argopecten; species Argopecten irradians. The sequence continues at coordinate 32,027,353 of NC_091144.1, forward strand.
AGCTGAGTTGCCCCGTGTGCCAAACATTTTTTATGTATTGTTCTTATTGAATATTTTTTGGTAACTGATAAATGTTTTGTAGTTTTGTATATATGTATCACCGTTTGGTTTTGGGCATATCACCATTTGCTTTGGGGTGTCATTATTGCTGTCCTTACTTCATTGTGAGATACACACTCAACACTTTGTTGGTTCCACTTCCTTTTATTATGATAACTAATATGTATATACAGTATCCTTACACATATTGTTCCCTGGGAACGTCTGCCTTCAGTTTTTCTCTCTCTTACTTAGTATTGTAATTCCTTTAGTTCAAACTCTGGACACTCTATAATTCTCTGTCCAATTCTGACCACAACTTCTCAACCTTAATCTTCAACTTGTGTCTCTCACTTCAATTCTGTTTCTTTTATTTCTCTCCTATCCCTTATAAGCTACATGACTAAACTTCTACTTTTACTGTGACAAAATCTACTATTTCTATTGGCTAGTTTATCAATCTGGAGGCGGGTCTACATCTATCCTTTTGAAGTGTTAGGTGACCATTATGCTGTCTCTGGACCTTGGTTGAAACCATCAATGGCTTTATCTAAATTGACCATGCTTCCACACACCATTGTCCTCTGTGTGTCTTCCGTCCTTACTCCCACACATCTCTGTGTGTGTCCTGGTCCTTTCACTATTGTTAACAGTTTTAAATAATTACTTTATTGCTTTCTCTGAACTCTTCTGATGATACTTTAATTCTCATTTTTCAACTGTCATACTTGCCAACTCTCCCTTAAGTAACTTTCATACAAACCAATATTTATTTTCTTCTAATATTCAATACTACATCAATGATTATAATGATATACACTGTATCTATCTACCAACATGTTAAATACATATCATGCAAACAACATTATGATCAAATTCATTACTCACAAATAGATATTATTTATTAAAAGATTGAGATGAGTGGGAGAAAAAAAAATTGTCCGTTAATCATCATTATTGTGTCCATATAATCCATATAGAATTCACTGTCTTTCAAAACAAAAGTCACATATTATCAATGAAAATACCAACATATTTCACATATAAATGTAGGTTCCATGTCAAATAATTCACAAAGTAGGCTTCCTATGATAAATCAAAAACATGTCAAATGTTACTGAAATCGTAACTCGACCTCCCCTCGATATTGAGCCATATGACTATCGCCTAATGAAAACTGAATAACATGCCAGTCTGAAATGGCAATTACACTATCAAGACTGGTTAGCTTCTTATTCTAGCAGTCGCAAAACTCCTACTTGTCTTAACTCTTTCCCAGACTTCAACTACCATGAAACAATAACTGTAGTAACTTATCCTTCTCCACTCTTTTCTTAAAGCTTTTTGTTTTTTACATATATATATTCAGCTATTGCCTCTTTTACATGTACCATGTAAATATATATTTCTCGGTAAAAATGAGGATTTTTCTCAATTTTCCCTCAATTTCTCTGTACATTTCCTAGCTAGGATAAATCTTAGAGAAGGTTTTCATGTTAAACACAGTTTTTAATACTTGATAAGTATTGCTCAAAGGTTTCTAACTGTTATAATCTATTCTTTATGGACCATAAACTATATTCTTAGCAAATAATTACATGTTCCTAGTATAAAAAAAATAATACCAAAGTTCCTAATAGTGCGCATGCGGCCTAATTTACTGTCGACTAGACTAGAAAACATTAAATGATCTACCAAAAAGATAAGTTTATAATACTCAATCAGAAAAGAAAAGGACTGAAGTCTATCAAGAAGTTTTTCCTTTATATAAAAGTTAATCATGACCTACATGTACTGCATATAGCAAGTGTTTTCATCGTATCTTCACTACTCATTACTAATTACTAGCTATTGATACTATAACAACAGCTTTGGAAGGGAACCTTTTTTTTTCTTATTTTTTTTTCTCTACACTGCACTACTTGCTAATTCTACTCTTTTTCTTGCTGTTAATGTGAAATTCTCGAATCAAATGTTCAGGTATCACTTCTCCATTCACCCATGAAGTTTCCTTCTTTTCTACCCACTTTACTCTATACCACTTGATACCTTTGCTAGGTTTGCAACACAGAATTTTATCTACTGTGAGCCATTCCTCTCTTTCTTTTGTTTGTGTATTGGTATCATTCGTATCATTTATGGGTTCTGAGTTGGGATTCGTCTCAACTGTGTAGGGAATTGTGTCCTGCTCTTCAATTAGTTCTGGGTTCTGATCAGTTTCAACACTATGTGTCATGGGAGGGGGGTTGGTAGGTCTGAGTTTTGGGCTAGTGTAAAGTTTCATTCTATTGGCATGTATGAGAGATTTCACTACTTTTTTTGTCTTACATTCTCTGAGCCTATACCTGTGATTGTCAAAGACCATAGTTATGTAGTAAGGTCCTACCCACTTCTGACAAAGCTTAGCCGATAAACCCACTGGTACTTTTTACAATGTAACCATACTCTCTGGCCTACCACAAAGCCTGGGTTTTTGGATTTCTTGTCATGTTGACTTTTATATTTCTTTTGTCCCTTTTGTATACTCTCCTTTGCAATATCTCTCTATATTTCCTGGTTGCGCAATAGCTTGGTAATATGGTCCTGTGCTGTCTTGGAAATACTAGGATTAGGAATCAATGCTGTATCAATAGGTAAGCAGCACTTACGACCAAACAAGAGGAAATAAGGAGAAAACTGAGAAGATTGTGTAGATGGAGCTGCCCTATAACTCAGCATAATACTTGGTAGTATCTCATGCCAATTATTCTGCTTTTCATTGCAAAATCCTCTCAGTGTAGTAGCAATAGTGTCATTCATACGCTCACATGTTGCATTTGTCTGAGGATGGTAAGAAGATGTATTCAACTTTGTAATTTGAAACATATGACACAGTTCCTTGATTAGCTGTGACGTGAAGTTCTGTCCTCTCTCTGTGAGAATAGCTCTAGGAGCTCCATATCTGCAAATGAACTCATTATACAAAATTCTCGCTACCTCCGTAGCCTCATATGACACTAGTGGAAATGCTTCGCACCACTTTGAAAAAGAATCTACGATCAGTAGAATGTACCTATGACCTTGTGTGGTTTTAGGTAAAGGGCCTAGAATGTCCATATGAATTCTACCAAACACATCTTCTATAGGAAGAGGTTTCAGAGGTGCAATATCATCCTGATGATGCACATTTCATAGACCTGGCACACACTTCACATGATTTACAGTGATACTGTATATCTCTTAACATTTTGTGCCAATAGTATTTTAGCCTGATGCTATGAAATGTTCTCTCAATGCCCTGGTGACCTGCTGTTAAAGAGTCATGATATGCCAGTAGTATGTCATTTCTCATGGACTCGGGAATTACCAACTGTTTGATAACTTTTAGGACCCTTACCCCTTGGGTATTACAGATGATACAAAACACCATTATCCATGATAAAGTCATTAGACTCTCTGACACTTGTATGTGCTAAATTCCTATCATCAGGAAGAACTCTATCTTCCAGATACTTAATGATGTGAGACAAATTTGAATCCTCCAGTTGATTCACCCTTAGATTGTCTGGAGTTCTGTCTGACACTAGGGTGTTACTGCTAGAACTGTCCAGTTCTTGACTATGTATATGACCTTCACCCTTGTTGTTCAACACTGAAACATGACCTGCTATACAGTCTGGCCAGTCGAGCCTGTACTCAACCCTGCAACGTATAGTTGCTACTATGACCCCATGAACAGGGTCATTAGGGCCTGGGCTTGACCTTTCAGGATAATCACGTCTAGACAAACCATCTGCATTGGAATGTTTACGTCCTGCCTTGTGTTCTATTACGAAATTGTACCCTTGTAGCAAGACTGCCTATCTGGCAATTCTGCCAGCCTTCTGCTTTGAATTTTGTATAGTCTTAATGGCCATGTAATCTGTAAACACAGTAAACTTCTTTGAAGCAAGATAAACATGAAAATGTCTTTTACCTTCTACTAATGCTAATCCTTCTAAATCTGTTATTCCCCAGTTTTTCTCTGCTTTTCTCAAAGCTCTCCCAGCATAAGCAACACATATTTCTCTTCCTTCAGCATCTCGCTGTCCCAATACATACCCTATTGCATTTATTGAAGCATCAAAGTACAAGATAAACTCCTTGCTAAAATCAGGGTATACAAGAATGGGAGCAGAAGTCAAACACTGCTTCATTTTATCAAATAACTGCTGACAGGAATCTGACCAAAGAAACTTGGTATCCTTTTTCAGTTCATCCAAAGGTGCTACTATTTCAGCAAATCCCTTAACGAACCTACGATAGTAGTTGCATAGTCCTAGAAAGGCTCTAATATCATACACAGTCTTAGGATTGGGATACTCTAAAACTGCTTTGATTTTCTCTTGGTCTATACTGATGCTATTCTTTGAAAATATGTGGCCAAGGTATTTAACCTGTGGCATAGCAAAATGACATTTCATCGGGTGAAGCTGTAAATAAGCCTCACGCAGCCTCTGGAATACCTGAGCTAAATGGTTCAAGTGATCTTCAAATGTTGAAGAACACACAAGTATATCGTCAATGTAGACGAGGGCAAACTTGTATGTCAAATCTCTTAACGCCTCAGACATAACCATTGAAAACGCTGATGGAGAGTTCGATAGACCAAAATGGAAGTTTTGTAAATTGGTATACACCTTTATGAGTAACAAACCCTGTTTTCTGCTTAGAATTTTCTTCTAAAGGAATCCAGAATCCTGATTTTAAGTCTAAACTAGAAAAGAACTGAGCTATTGCTTGACCTATCGTGTTCGAAATATCATCGAACCTTGGAATTGGAAAGCTCATAGGCAATGTGACCTGGTTAACCTTGCGATAGTCAACAGCAAATCTGAATTCTCCATTTGCCTTCTTTACCAATACCACTGGACTTTGCCATGGTGTGTTTGCCTCTTCAATAATTCTATTGCATAACATTTCCTTGTTTTGTCTCTCTATCTCTGACTTAGCCTGTGGCGAGGTTCTATAAAACTTTTGCCTTATAGGCTTGGCATCCCCTGTATCTATTTCATGGAAATATAGGTTAGTTGTACCTAGTTCCGATAGAATTTTGGCAAATATGTCTCTGTTATCTCCTAGAAAGGCTAACAGAACGTCATTTTTTTTCTCTCGGTCAATGAGGAAGTATTTACTCTGACACCTAAGTCTTTGGCTATACTTATATATTCTCCCTGGTAACAAAATCTGAAGCTTCAGTATTCAGCTGTGAAGGACTTGTGCCATTGTTCACTGAAGTAGATGACTGATCTTCAGAAAACTCCCCTACTAAGTCACCCTGACTTAAAGACGTGACCAGAGCAAGTGGCTGGTCAGCCCTGAGTTCTACAAAGCTATTTGTTGGGTTCAGAACTTGATAGATAGCCCTCACTGAATTTCCGATACTGTCCTTGCACCCATTACCTTGTACTTAGTAGGTAAACTTGAAGTAGGTTCAATTAATTTTAAACCATTCTTACTGGTACCCTTTCCAGTCGGAGTCCTAATATGTACAGGAACCCTAGCAATAGACCGCGGGGCTATTTGAAGATTTGCTGTGAGTTCCTGGTGACCTCAAGAATGCCACCATAGCATTCCCACCCCGTAATTCTAAACATCCATTCCCACAATCTATTCTAGCTCTATTTGTTCTCAAAAAATCTGTTCCTAAGATCAAGGGAAAACAATCACACGCTTTATCTTATGCAATCCCTCTGAATCTGAGGAGATGGAAAGATCAGAGTCTGTGAATGGATTGATATGATCCTGGTCACGAAAACGAAGAGGCTTATGTCTGCGTCTCACGGGACGAGTCAGAGTTGGTATTTCAGGTGTATTGTCTGTTACGGAAGAGGGAGACTCTTCTGAAGTCTGATGACTATCATCATTACTATCCTGGCTTGGAATACGGAGATCCACTTGTACTCCAACAGCCTCTGTCATAGCTGCTCTATTAGATGTTACAATGCGGAAAAAAAGGAGTCTGGGGAAGGTTGACGAATGTAAGCTATTTTCAGCCGATCAACATGAATGTGAATAGGTGAGACTTTGGATGTAGTCGGATCTTTGAGTCGCTTGTGCAAGACACGGACGGACATCTGTATACAGATTTTGAAGCTTTTGACCTGAGCCAGTGGGATGCTTCTGAAGAAACACGTAGTCACCGAGAAATAATTGGAGTGGTCTCGCTGTGGAATTGGCAGAGTGAAGTATACGGTCTTGAGCGTTTTTAACATTGTCCAACATCTCTGTCCTGATGGATTGAAGATGCTGTTGAAGGTTTTTAGCTCACCTGGTCCGAAGGACCAAGGTGAGCTTATGCCATACCGTGGCGTCCGTTGTCCGTCCTTCCGTCCGTCCGTCCGTCAACAATTCACTTCTTCTCCATAACAGCTGGTCGGAATTCAACAAAATTTGACTGGTAGCATCCTTATGGGTTACTGACTGAAATTTGTACAAATAATGTGGCTGACCCCCCAGGGGCCTGAGGGGCGGGGCCGAAAGGGGTCAATTTGGCTATTCCCATATAAACGACTTCTTCTCTGAAACTAAGCATGGGGTAGCACTCATAATGCAATGGTAGCACCCTTATAGGGTGATGATTCAAAATTGTACAAATGATGGGGCTGGCCCCCCAGGGGGCCTGAGGGGCGAGGTTGAAAGGGTTCAATTTGGCTATTCCCATATAAACGACTTCTTCTCTGAAACTAAGCATGGGGTAGCACTCATACTGCAATGGTAGCACCCTTATAGGATGATGATTCAAAATTGTACAAATGATGGGGCTGGCCCCCCAGGGGGCCTGAGGGGCGAGGTTGAAAGGGGTCAATTTGGCTATTTCCATATAAACAAATTCTTCTCTGAAACTAAGCATGGGATAGCACTCATAATGCAATGGTAGCAGCCTTATAGGGTAGGGATTCAAAATTTTACAAATAATGGGGCTGACCCCCCGGGGGCCAGAGGGGCAGGGCCAAAAGGGGTCAATTTGGCTATTTCCATATAAACGACTTCTCTGAAACTAAGCATGGGATAGCACTCATAATGCAATGGTAGCATCCTTTTAATGTGGGGATTCAAAATTGTACAAATGATGGGGCTGGCCCCCGGGGGCCTGAGGGGCGGGGTCAAAAGGGGTCAATTTGGCTATTTCTATATAAACGACTTCTCTGAAACTAAGCATGGGGTAGCACTCATAATGCAATGGTAGCACCCTTATAGGGTGATGATTCAAAATTTTACAAATGATGGGGCTGACCCCTGGGGCATTAGGCGCGGGGCCAAAAAGGTTAATAAGGCTACAATTTTCATATAAATTACTTCCTCAGTCTCTGAAACTATGTATTGGATAGCATATTCGTATGGTATCTATAGCATCATTATATGGTTTGGATTCAAAATTAAACAAATCATAGAGTCAAATTTGCTATTTTTTCTAATTGTAAGAGTCTTTGTGATTTTTGAATCACTAATTACTAAATTACAGAATTACTCAAAAAAAAACCTGGTGAGCGATACAGGCCCTCTGGGCCTCTTGTTCATATATGAATGCATTCCTTTGGGAGAGTATGCAAATCAGCCGGAGGGATGTGGGTTGACAATGGAAAACTTGGCCTCATACCAAACAAGATTTCATATGGAGAGTAGCTGGTGGAACTGTTCACTGACATGTCCATCGCTGCTGCTACACAATGTATCATATCCTCCCAATTAGTCAGTGTATTGTTCATATACAAGGTAAGCTTTGCAGACAGTGTTAAATGAGTTCTTTAACAAGCACCGACGCAGTGATGCACAGCTAGGTGTAAATTCTTGTTTGACATCAAACAATCAGCACAGTTCTTGTGTAATCCTTGACGTGAATTCAGTTCCTCTGTCCGAAATGAGGGTGGTACAACTGCCATATGTAGAAAGCATATGAAATACTGCATTCGATACGGTGTAAGCATCATCACCAGGCATCGACTCCATATACACAAACTTGCTAAACATGTCTATGGCTGTTAATACATAAGTCTTCTAAGAAGGCGTTAGAGGTAATGGTCCAAAACTGTCCACTTGCCATACACAGAATGGGGCATTAGGTGTAGGGTACGCAGTTATGCCAGACTTTGTTTTGAGTTTAGTCAATTTTCGATGTTGGCATGGAACACAGGAGCGTACATAATCTGTGACAATATCAGCCATCTGATTGAAGAAGTAGTGTTCTTTGACACTATCAAGAGTGTCGTTGATTCTTCCATGACTTCCTAGAGGGCTATCGTGATACAGCTGGAGAACATCCTGGATAAGTGCATGCGGCAAAGCTAATTGATAAACAGACTAAAATATTGCCCCACCCAATCTATATCTCCTATATCTCTATCTATAAAATATTGACCCACTCCATCTAAATCTCCTATATCTCTACCCATAAAATATTGACCCACCCTATCTGTATCTCTTATATCTCTACCCATAAAATATTGACCCATCCTATCTATATCTCCTATATCTCTATCCATAAAATATTGACCCACTCTATCTATATCTCCTATATCTCTACCCATGAAATATTGACCCACCCTATCTATATCTCCTATATCTCTACCCATAAAATATTGACCCACCCTATCTATATCTCCTATATCTCTATCCATAAAATATTGACCCACCCTATCTATATCTCCAATATCTCTACCCATAAAATATTGACCCATCCTATCTATATCTCCAATATCTCTACCCATAAAATATTGACCCACCCTATCTATATCTCCTATATCTCTAACCTTAAAATATTGACCCACCCCATCTATATCTTCTTTATCCCTACCCATAAAATATTGACCCACCCTATATATATCTCCTATATCTCTACCCATAAAATATTGACCCACCCTATCTATATCTCCTATATCTCTACCCATTAGATATTGACCCACCCTATCTATGTCTCCTATATCTCTAAATATAAGATATTGATCCACTCTATCTATTTCTCCTATATCTCTACCCATAAAATATTGACCCACCCTATCTATATCTCCTATATCTCTTACCATAAAATATTGACCCACCCTATCTATATCTCCTTTATACCCACTCAAAAAATATTGACCCACCCTTTCTATATCTCCTTTATCTCTATCCATGAAATATTGACCCACCCTATCTATATCTCCAATATCTCTACCCATAAAATATTGACCCATCCTATCTATATCTCCAATATCTGTACCCATTAAATATTGACCAACCCTATGTATATCTCCAATATCTGTACCCATAAAATATTGACGCACTCTATCTATATCTCCTATATCTCTACCAATAAAATATTGAGCCATCCTTTTTATATCTCCCATATCTATACCCATAAAATATTGACCCACCCTATCTATATCTCCTATATCTCTATCAATAAAATATTGACCAACCCTATCTATATCTCCAATATCTCTACCCATAAAATATTGACCCACCCTATCTATATCTCCAATATCTCTATCCATAAAATATTGACCCACCCTATCTATATCTCCTATATCTCTACCCATAAAATATTGACCCACCCTATTTATATCTCCAATATCTCTACCCATAAAATATTGACCCACCCCATCTATATCTCCAATATCTCTACCCATAAAATATTGACCCACCCTATCTATATCTCCAATATCTCTACCCATAAGATATTGTAAAAATAAAATAATTACTTACCTTATCTATATCTCCTCTACCGATAATATACAATCAAGGCGTACAATATCTATTTTAGAAACCTCTTAAACCTGCATGCATACGTCAGCTTTGAAATGTTGAAGATCACACTATACTCAAATTTATTTTTTAATTCTTATTAATTAAAAATAATGAAGTTATATATAAAATCATCTGAAATTGTATAGTTTTAATTAAATCTAGTTGTTATAAGCTGTATAATGCTTCAATACATGCATCAGTTAACATTTGTTTATTTATTACACTGACTAACAAATTAAAAGCTATAATTAATTCGAACGTGTTTTTCCTTTAATTTCCTCGATCGTCTTGATGTAATAATTTTATTACATGTCTCCCTCAGATATCATACATGTATATTGCATCATTTATGTACTGTATCTAATATATATTTGATACATTGTATAATAGATATAAGTAACTTTATTTGTAACATTAATAATTTAATATACTAATAATTATTCTATACATCTAACTTGTCACCTTTATATAATGGTACGTGGGGTAACAGGGGTATACATGCATGCAATAAAAATTGCATAGATAGGCAGTGTAAAGTCATAAAGGTATATACACATATAGCTAATCATATAGCCCCAGGGGATCGACATCCCCACACTTACAGGTAAGTGTGACACCTTGTATATTACCTGAGCAAACTCATAGGTACTGATGATATTACTTCTCAGGACTACAATGTATATATTTAGCGTGCAGTATATCAATAATTATACTGCATAAAGGGGGATCAATATTTTATAGGGGGGTCAATATTTTATGCATAAAATATTGACCCGGATCAATATTTTATGCATTAAATATTCATCCGGGTAAGTATTCTATAATGGGGATCAAAATTTTATAGGACACCGGCATGGAAGCTAACTCTGTAATATGCAAAGTCACTAGATTGGTGTATATAGACTGTTCAAGTTAAAATTCTGATAGATCTCAATTAGTATAGCTTTGATTAGTGAGAACTTATTACTATACCGGTTAATATATTTTATTAAGGCAATTTATAGAATAAAATTGATTGAACAGTGGTTTGATTAGCACAAATTTTAATACTTGCAATAAATACCTTAATTATTAATGAAATGCAAGAAATGCTAAAAATATGCATGTACATGCAGTAATAGTTAAGCAATTAATGATTTACTTGTATTGAAAATAGTTTTCTCTCAACTATCTTGTGCCTATATTTTAGTGTAATGAAATATTTATATAAAACAGGTGAAAATCTTGTCTTCTGTGAGCATGAAACCATCTCAATAGAATGCCCAGCTGGAGAAATAATCAATATAAAGGAGGCATTCTATGGAAGAGAGAACGACGTCACATGTACAGGACCCGGCACGACTGTTAAAACCATCGCTTGTAGTTCCGACGTAGCTCTGGAAAAATATAAGGAGATTTGTCATGATAAAAATAGCTGTTCACTGCAAGCTAGTAACTCTGTGACGGGAGATCCATGTGGAGGCACTTCTAAATATGCACGGGTCTCGTACACCTGTGAAAATCCAGGTATTTTTGCATTCAAAACATTCCTAGTTATAATAAGTAAATATAGTTAGATAACAAAATAATTGAAATTATTATCTTTCCTGTTAGGTTATATAATGAATCAAACTATCTTTTATTAGATACATATGTAATAGGAGTGATATTCCGTGTATACGTACTTTCAACTCAGGTTCTCTCGCTAGGGTTCCGCCTCTCTGTATTAATTATATAACACAGATAACAAGTTCATGTCATTTATTATAGTTAGGACGACCACACAGTAAACAAGACAACACATATAGACATACTGACAGCTCTCACATGCAGGCGTACAACGCACCTTCAAAATACTGTTATGCCACTAGACGTCCACCCCACAGACCCTGTAAATAATATACTAGTACTACATAAACCGCACTGGTGAGCCTGTCGCTCTGATGTGCCATGAGCACAGGTATGCGTGCTCCTTATATACCCTGCACGCACAAGGTTACCCAATCATTTTACTTACGGGTAAAATGACCCGCACTATTTTAAATATGTATATCTTATCACACACGAACCATATTTCTGGCGCCAGGACTCAAACACACGCACACACGTTGTCTTACTTTCAATTCTGCCACACATGTAAAAAATTATATTCATGTTCTTAGTCCGTTTAGCTTTCGCAACACTGAAACAGCATCTTATCCATCAACATGAAATCAGAACTCTGTAACATTACCCGATGTCACGGAAAGTAGGGTCACTTTGTTGTTATATGGCAAGTTCTTCTGAAGTCTTTCCCAGTACCGTCCATTAAGTACTATCCACTTACTCATCAGTACACAAATCAGGAAGATGGAAATCCACTGTACCATCATTATCCAAGACAGTGTCCTGAACATTGGGATGTTCTATTTTGGTTGACATTTCCATACGAGAAGCATGGCCACCAGAGTCAATATCAGTAGTCTCTTGAAATGGATCACCGACGTCAGTGTCAATTTCAGTGGAACTGAGGGTACTACACCATCATTAACACTTCGAAGATTTGTATGAAGAGATGGCAGTGGTGAACCACGTGGCATAGGACGTTTTGTGCATCGTTGTTTCCGTAGCCATGCGACAACATTCTCCTCTTCTGTATCTGCATCAAATTTCAAAGCTGGGTCGAGCATTGGTTGAACCAAACAGATATTGTTTAATTCTGTCACAGGTGTATGAAACATGTCACTCAAGTTCTCTCCAGATGGTAAAATTATTGGAGGGACTGGTTCCTTAATGGAGGGGAAGTGGGGATCTTCCTCATCAGGGCTAGCCTCTAACGTCGGTATCCCAGGAGCAGGGTGACAGCGAGACAGAGCATCGGGGACGACCATCCTTCCAGCTGGTTTGTATTGGATTTCAAAATCATATTGCTGTAGTAATGCTAGCCAAGGCTCATAAATAGCACCCTTTAAGTGATTAACAGAGATCGGGTGAAGAGCCTGGTGATCACATTCGACTTTAAAATGGGTGCCATGAATATAAGAAGCACATTCTGTGACTGCTGTCACTACACCAAGAAGTTCAAGCTTAGTTGGTCTATAGAACTGTTGATATTTGTTCAGCTCCTTTCATCCGAACCGAAATGGTATATTTTGGAATTGTGCATCATAAAGTTGATAAAGCATAAAGCGAATACTTTTGCTAGAAGTGTCCACAACGATACGGAAAGGCATATCAAAGCATGGAAATGTGAGGGCCTAAGAATTAATCAACAAGTTCTTCAAATATTCAAATGCCTCATAATGTTCACTTGTCCTTTGAAAGTTCACATTTTTCTTCAAAAGCGCATAGATAGGTGCTGCAATAGAACTATAGTTAGGAATGAACTTCTTTAACCAGTTCAACAAATCCATAGCACGTTTGACTTCCTTCGTTGTAGTAGGATGACGGTAGTTGTGAATACACTCAATTCTATCCTCTGGACGGCGAATTCCCGCGTTCGATATCTCATGACCTAAGAATACGCATTTTTTCACAGCAAATTTACACTTGTTTGGGCCGAGCCTTAGCCCAGCGGAACGAAAACCTAGATATCACGTAGATGTTGGTCAAATGTAGATGATAAAATAAGAACATCATCAAGGTACATGTAGCACAAAACTGATTTAAAAAATCAGCCCTGGTAAAACTTTGTCCATCAAAAGCTGAAAACTATTAGGGGCAGTCTTCGAACCCAGGGGTAAAATTAAGAACTTATAGGTACCAAAACAAGTATTGGAGGCAGTGTACTTGGATGGTTTCTCTGATATGCCCATTTGAAAAACCCTGAGCTCATATCTATAGATGTTATGAAGGAAGGCTTGTTTTGACTAAACGACTCTGGAAGCTCTTGTAAATCTGGTATGTTGTACTTAAAATCTTCAGTTTGAGAATTCAAATATCTGAAATCACAACAAAAGCTATAGCTACGCAAATGACCCTCTCTAGACCTTTTTTCTTTCCGCACCTGGGTAATGTCTATTAGCAACAAGAACAATAGGGCTAGAAATAGGTAAACTTTCACTCTCAGATACAGCCATTATCACACCTTGTTTTAACAACTCTTGTAATTGAGTACGCAGTACTTCTGTTTTATCAGGTGGAAGCCTGTATGGCCTCTGTTGTTTACCAACAAAGTCTTTCTTAAGGTGAATTTCATGTTCAACTAAAGTGGTATACCCTAAGGATGGATTAATTGACAAAGAAGATCCTATATGAACATTTTCACAAAAAATTTCAGAGTCTGCAGGACTTTCATGCCTTTGTTCTGACTGACTACTTCTGAGTGTGTTACACTGAGTGGCACAATCTGGTTTACTAGTACATTCTGCATCATTACATACCTCTGTTACATTGGCACATTAACACAGCTTTCAGTACTTCTAGTACTTTGTCATGAGGTAACACTGCTAGTAGAGCCGAGCTGCATAGGAAAATCAGATGTATCAGTGCAGGCTGTACTTATTTGAACATGGTTACACATATTTTGCGCTTTTGGTATTGGTAGGACTTCACATGAACCATCAAACATCGCAAAATCAGCCAAAACTGTACCCTTGTATACATGGATAGGACCATTAGTAGGGTTACATAATTTGATAGGTATTAATAGGTGAGGTAGGTACAGTTGTGACAGACTTAGCGACCAGTAAACCTTCATTTAATAACCTTCGATGAATTGTATTCCAGTAAACACATATTTGGGTACTTTACTCTCAATATTTAATCTCTGCATTTGGAGGCAAGGTGAAGGAGGACAAACATTTGACCTTGACCTTCCCTGTCATACCTTTCACCTTATATACACATGTCTTAAAATCTAGTACCAAACCTTTAGACATCATGTAATCAGCAATAAATGGGTGAGAGGTATGTTCTAATAAACGAACAATCTTAAGATTGTCTACCTGTTGGTGTGTAACCTTTCACCTTGGCTGTACCAATGACTTTGACATATTTATCATCATACTGCTACTAAAATAGCTAGACTTCTCTGAACATTGGAAATCACTCTTACATTTTTCTGGTAACAAGTCAAAAAATTCAATACCCATTACAGAAATACTAGACCCTGAATCTAATAAAGCAGGAACCTTAATAGATTTAAAATCAGTGGGGTAATACATAAATTTAGTGTTCGTGGTACACTTCCAAATTGTGTAGGAAAGTCACTGAGACTCTCATCTGTCTCTGTATCTGTATCACTTCCCGACACAATACAGTTTTTCTCTCCATGGTAAAGGGGATGGACTTCGTGAACGTTTTTCCGTATGCAACGATACAATGTTAGTCCGAGATCGCGATGCGTGATTTACCATTTGCCTGACTTGATTTTTGGTGTGTGGTCCTGACATAAAACTGTAAAGTATGTGGCAAACTGTCAATGAATTTCAGTTAAATTTCTTCAAAAAAGCTTCTTTTAAAAGCTTGCCTTGATGAAGAAGTGTGGAGTAGAAGTCCTCCAATGTTTGTTCGGGTTGAAGGGACATTTTACTGAAAGTCTCTGTCTCTAGCCTTGGGCTTTCCGCACTCATATCAACAAATCTCTGTTTGAATTTCATGAGAAGGCTTGACCATGGATGTTGTTGTGTTCTAGGGAGGTTTTCAAACCAACTTTTAGCAGACCCCCCATTAGAAGGCTGAAGGCTGAAACACGTTTATCATCATCGATCTCAAGTAAGTCACAGTATGCCAGGTATTCATCTAAAAACCTGCCAGAATCGTCCGAAACACCATGAAATTTGGAGCACTGCAGAATTTCTGACGGTGTTAATATATTAGACCTCACGGGTCGAAAAACCACGTGGTATGTCCATTTCGTCTGTGCCATCATTTTGTAATAAATAATCTTCTGAAAAATTTCATCATAATTGTTTTGAAGATTGTCAGATGGTGATGCCATTCTGTCTAAATTCAATGTAGATCCTAACACAAAATTGGCAAAAATAAATGTCAACCTCGAAAATGTTTGTGGTCAGCCATAGATCTCACGACCACGTGGTCCATACAAATCGCATATAACGAAATTAGAAATTCAATTCAAAGTCATAGCCAATCTATTTGTATTTACCATCTCGATGTTGCATGTAGCGGGCAACGGCTGAAGGGAATTAGTGTTCAGTTTTACTCGCTTAGCTGAGAGGATCACAAAACACATTGCCGCCAGCTTAATCTATCTTTTTATTCCCTGTCTCAACTAACTTACAAAAACAAGACTTCCGGTTCATCCAAATTCCGGATTACATAATATAACACGGAAGGGAGATAACTTGTACGACCTTATTACATAATCATCCGTCTATAGCCATAGCATAACCATATAGAACAGGGCAGAGGGGCGGGGCCAAAAGGGGCAAATAGGCTAAAACTTCAAAAATCTTTTTCTGAAATTTTGGAAATAGTAGAATCAAATACTCTTCATAGATGGAGAGGTCTGAAGGTGTTTTATGAAAATTGTGAATTATATGACCCTGGGGTCTCACATTTCCCCAGGGGAGGGGGTCAAGTTTACTATAGTTTATATAGGGAAAACACATTTATGAGCATTTTTGGCTCAATTTTCATAGAAAATGAGTCAAACTTGGTTATAATTATTAACCTGAGATAGCATTTTAATATCATATCCATATTGGTCCTGGCCGACCCCTTTGGGCAGAGGGGCGGGGCCAAAAGGGGTCAAAAAGGCTAAAACTTCAAAAATCTTCTTCTGATATTATGGAAATAGTAGAATCAAATACTCTTTATAGATGGAAAGGTCTTAAGGTGTTTTATGAAAATTGTGAATTATATGACCCTGGGGCCCACGTTTCCCCTTTTGGAGGGGGTCAAGAGTATTTTAGTTTACATATGAAAAACACATTTATGAACACTATTTGCTCGAAATGACAATTTTCATAGGAAATGAGTCAAACTTCATTAGAATTATTAGCCTTAAGATATTGTATTTTAACATGCATATCAGTCCTCGCTGACCCCCTGGGGGACCAGAGGGGTGGCGCCAAACATGGTCAAAATGACTTTAAATTTCAAAAAATCACAAGTTCACAGGTTTGATGGAAGCAAATTACTCATTATAAATTAAAAAGTTAAATTCATAAAATCACTGAGTGACTTCAAGGGCCAGTATATTAGTGCTTACATGTCTTTGTTTTATTCTAAACGAATTCAGGTGACCGTTAAGGCCCATGGGCCTCTTGTACTAGTAAGTGAGAAAAAGCTCTGACCTCTGAGCACTTGCCAAACACCCGACTGACTTGGCAACCTGGCCATTGATGATCGATCCAGTCTAATCCAGACACTTTGAACAATTTCTTGCTTTCAGTTGCTTTTACCATGTATGTCCAACTGATGTGTTCTGAGCACACTTAAAATAGCATCGGCGTCAAACACTTCTAACTACTTAACATGTGCATGCTTTTATGTGGAGAAGAAGAATTGAAAAAAAGGTACATTGAAAATAAAATTACTTTCCATGCATTTAAATTCAGCATACAGGTATCTGTCAAAAACTGAATAACTACATACTATAAAAAAAGACACCATAACAAATGACTATAGTATCTAATACATCCCAATTGTCCAGTCCATTTTATGAAAAGTATACTGACTTCTTTTTCTTTTTTTTCAGAATCCATTGCCTGTCAAGTCAAAAATAAAGTATTGTTTGTTGGGTATTGAACGACCAACTCAAAGAAAATCTTACAGTCCCAAAATAAATATCTGAATATAATCTACATGTATCTATCTTCTTTTTATATATATAAATTTCTCAATTCAAAATTAAGCTCGTTGATAAAACTTTTGAACTCAGAGCCTATTTGTTCAAATAGTGGATAATAGACCTTTTTCTATTACTTTTTCTGTCAATTTCTGTCAAATAATTATAAATTCTACCTGACTCCTCATTGCTTTTGAAAGAATTAAATTCACATGAGTTAGTTGTTCCTCTCCTACTTGTCTTCAGCATGAAACACTTGTTAGCTGTATTTTTTTGAAACATTAATTAACTTATTGTCGGACGATTAAGGCTCTCTTCGTGCTTACATGAAAGAAAATTCATGGTACATGTATACTGCAAGCCTCTCGTCATGCTTACATGGAATAAACTTCATAGTACAGTGGAACTTGGTTGATACGAACTCTGATAATTCGATAACCCGATACGAAGTACTTTGCTGGTTCTGGCCAAATTTCCTCTTTATCTTTGTATAAAAAACTCGGAAAATCCATATTAGGAAGAACTTAGATAATACAAAGTAAATTTTTGTCCGAATGACAAAAATCATACATAAAATGTTCATATAGCTACCATGCATCGTCTGAGTTGTCATGCACAGAATGACTTTCTGTATCACTTCCTATGAACACAATTGACAGTGTCTCACGCAAGTTATGTCTGTTATTTATATGGGCATGAAAAATTTGTTGTGACTGCAGTTGATATGAATCAATATTTTGGATATAGTTCGGTTTCATTATTATAATTTTCAAACTACCATCTACTATTTTGACATCTTTCTTGCTCACATCGTATTACGACACAGAACTAGTATATCTCTATATACCAAGTAAAGATATCGTCCGTAGACTTGAGAACTCGATCGCTTAATTTGAACACTCGGATAACTCAAAGATTTATCTCGGTCCCTTCAAGTTCGTATAAACGAGTTCCATTGTATGCTGATTATACTATACTTACACAAAATGCAAAGTCACATGCAGTACCTGCTAAGCAGACTGATTGACAGCTTTCAATGTCGATTAGGGGCCAAGAATGATGATATAATCATTGGCTAAAAACCTACAAAATATTCTACTAGCCTTATATGACTATATCGATCCTTAATATTATGTGGATTTATTGTTGTTTGTATAATTTGAAAGAAAAAAATATATACTTTGAAAGGCAATCCTTTTTAAGACTGTCTCTTTAAAGACAGTCTACTTAAATTCAGTATGTTGTTTGTATAATTTGAAAAACAGTGTCTATAAATTCAGTAGTTTGTATCATTTGAAAAACAGTGTCTATAAATTGAGTAGTTTTCCACAATTTGAAAGAGTCTCTTTAAATTCAGTAGTTTGTATAATTTGAAAGAGTCTCTTTAAATTCAATAGTGTGTATAATTTGAAAGAGTCTCTTTAAATTCAGTAGTTTGTATAATTTGAAAGAGTCTCTTTAAATTCAGTAGTTTGTATAATTTGACAGACAGTCTCTTTAAATTCAGCAGTTTATACAATTTGAAAGGCAGTGTCTTTTAATCCAGTATTTGGTATAAATTGAAAGACAGCTAGTCTCCTTCAATTCAGTAGTTTGTATAATTTACAAGACATGCTTTTTAAGTTTAGTAGTTTGTTAAGAATTGAATGTTCATTGTATCCATAATGAAGTAATCATTCGTTATGGTCATGGATGAAGTTTGTATAATTTGAAAAACAACAGTCTCTTCAAATTCCGTAGCAGGTCATTTATAGTTTGAAAGACAAAGTATATATGTTTTAATACTTAATTAACATAATCTATGAACAATTAAATTTTTTTATTAGGAGTTTGGCCATCATCGATACTCCAGTAGTTCCGATCACTTACTATATCTACACCCCTGGACTATCTCATAGTAATATAAGAGACAACAGAACAGAACAGAACAGATAATTTAGTCCTTTGATGTACATCAAAAGAGCCGTATAACGTACACTGTGTTGGACTGTGTGACTTTGACGTTGGGCGTTGGGCGTCGCTCTCTGACTGTAGTCTTCAAAGGAAATCTTTGCTGGCTTGACTGATTGGTCAAGTATTTTCCACTGAACTGCCTCCAATTTTACTATGAGAATAGTCCAGATCAAATGTGATAGGAACCCCTGGAGTATCGAGGATGGAGTTTGGCAGACTTTTCTATCTATTGTAGTTTGTTCATCTGGGACTTGGGGTGCGGACTGTGGACAGAGTTGTGCTGTTGGCTGTATTGGAGGGACTTGTAACCACATCACTGGACACTGTAGTTCTGGTTGTGTATTTGGGTACATTGGTCAATCTTGTGACCAGAGTAAGTATATAAATTGTAATTTGCACTTTGTTGATTCAGACTACTCATATCTAAATATATTTTTTAACATTCATTCACAGTTTAATGCCCTTTGCAAAAATATTTTCTGAACATGATAGCGTAGTGAAACTTTTTATCCCGCTTAATATCATCAAAACCTTGATCAAGTTTTACATTATTTAATAAACAAGTTTATATTGCCCTTTGCAATGATATTGGTATCAGACCTTCTGAAGTTCTGAACAGGATCATTTGAGATTAATGAGACTTTGTATGCAGCTTAACATCGATGAAATCTTGGACCTGCAGTTTGAAAATCAGACTTTTTCGTTATAAACTTACATAGTTATCGCCCTTTCAATGATATTGCTACTGGTGTAATTATTCATCGAGTTTAACAAAACTTTGTTTTCAGCCTTACATTGCTAATTAAGATTATGTATGACTTAATTAAAATCTGGAATTACAGTCTTTGACCCAATAAATGCTCATGTCCTTATAAGCGCCCCTCGGCCTTTTTAGAGGCCTCAATTTCAATTGCCTGGGTATAAATAAAGACCAAAAGTACACAACACTGTATAGGTTTGTAATAATTTCATCTTATTAAACAGCTTTTCATTTTTAGCTCACCTGGTGCCAAAGACCAAGGTGAGCTTATGCGATACCCCTGCGTCCGGCATCCGTTGTCCGTCCTCCGTCCGTGCATCAACAATCGACTTCTTTTCCATACCACTGGTCGGAATTTAACAAATTGACTGGAGCATTTTTAAGGGGTACTGATTGGAAATTGTACAAATGATCAGGCTGAACCCTTGGGGGCCTGAAGGGCGTGGACAAAAAGTGGTCAATTGGACTATTTCCATATAAACGACTTCTCTGAAATTAAGCATGGGATAGCACTCTTAAGGCAATGGTCAAGCATTCTTATAGGGTAGGGATTCAAAATTGTACGAATGATGGGGCTGATATTTTAAATGCCCTGGGCGCTTATTGGGTTGAATACTTTATATTTGACTATAGATTAAAATTTTGGTGGGCTATAATTCAAATCGGCTCCCATCCATGTTTCATCCATTCTTCCATCCTGCTATCTGCATGTTTAATTGAATACCACCGTATCTCAGAAAGGGATCTGTCTCAAATTTCATATGTAAAATATCCCCTTGGGTTTTTTGGTGCAAATTATAATTTAAGATGTAGTGGACAACAAGATTGGTCAATATAATTGAGGCTGCCAGCTTGGATTGTGGTAATTGAAGTTTGTTTAATTACCAATCTTCTTCAATTAGAAAATTCTGAAGGAATCTGTCTATAATGTTTTTCATATAAAGCCTCTATATAGAATCCTTATATGCATGCCTATACATTATTTCTTTATCTTTTATAATATATAAACATATTTTTGATTAACTGTAGTAGCATAATATTATATATGTTTAGCTTACCGCTGCAGGTTCTTCAATGGTGTTACCATAATGATGATGAATGACAGTGGATATTAAGTCAAACTCAATGCCCAAATTATTTGGTTAATTTAATAGATTCTTATTAAAATATGTTTTCAGTTCATAAATTGAATATTTACATTTCCGTTTTCTCTTTGCTATATAACCTTACCAACTGCGAAAACGCTCACACTTGTGTAAACGCAGTGGTTGCCGTACAGGAATACACACACTGGAACACTGACTTCCGCAAGTAGTGTGAATGCGCATCCGGTTAGGCCTATTGTTTCTGTATGAAACATCTTCAATAGATTGCATGTATGAATGTTATGAAAATTTTAAATTATATAACAGCAAAAAAAATATATTGCGTACAGTGTAAATGGGATGAAAAAAGATAAAGTCAATGTGGAACTATATTTTGTGTACTATCTGAATTTGACAACATTTCCCGCCAAATTGAAGCCAGCTGTTCCGGGATTCCATCACTTGACCGGCTGTTCCAACGATCGTATAACATTTGGAAAAATAGAGTTTTATTTTATATGAACACTTAATTTGAATGAAATGGTCGATCGAAATGTAAATATAAGGAATATATACTTATTAGAGTGACTATATTGAGTTTCATACCTGTTGATCAACTGATTCATTAACACATAAAAAACTTTTTCCTTCAGAAAATGAAGTTTTTATAGAAATGACTACACTGGACGTTAGTCGTGAACGTAGCACTACAATGGTCGTCCTGGTACAGAACTATGATTACACACAGTCAAAAGTTTACATTCAATTTGGGACAAATCAGCCTTGTCTGTTAGAAGATCATTTGAGTTATATAACCCAGTCTATGGATATTGAAAACTTTTATGGAATTATCTGTAACACGACAGGATACTCACATTATATAAGAGTCAACCATATGTTTTTCAATGAAACAACACTCATAATCGCCACTCTGGATAATCTGGGAGTTATCAGCACGTATAATGTTACCGTCAATGCTATTCAGCATCCACTTATTGAGGATTGTTACCGAAACGCAACCATTCCCAACACCAGCACTGATGTCCTAACACCTGTCCAAATAGAGCGTAGCTTAATACCTCAATTTATCATCGATTGGAATCTAGACATGGACTGTTTGACCTCTTACGGCACTTTTGCATATGAAGTAAGTATAGTCATGAAAAACTCATTACCTTCGCCCTTGCTCTCTGAACAATATATCAAATGAAAATAGTTTCGAGTTAAATATAATCTCAATCTGAAGTCCAGTAAATTTACTGTACTGCTCTATACACAGATTTTGAGTGATACACACGATAGTAAATCTAGATCAGGAAAGCAAAAGTTGTTTAAACCTTTTTTTTCTCTAGGAAAAAAGAAATGTTTCAATATATATAACACACTTGGTGCCTGACAAAGTCACTTTTTTGTCCTTTGAAAATTACTAAAAATATGAATAGGGCATAGGGGAAAATTTGCAATGCTTTTAATTGCTAAAAGTTAAAGGTAGGTTTCGCCCAATGAAATATAAAGACTACGAAATTGAAATTTATCCTATACATAGATATAATCTTAAGATCATTTTCAATGCATACAGCAAACAATATGGGTGGTCAGTTGCCTAGCTTGACCAGGAAAATACTCCTCTAAAAATAGAGCGAAGTCAAGCTTTACATAGAACATGACGTATTTTTTTCCAAAACGAGGCCGCAGCAACAAACGGAAGCGTGCAACAAAATGTCAGATAGAAGTGACAGTCTTGCCACGGCATGTTTAGTTAAAAACAACAACAACAAATCGAAGTGCGAGGGACTGTTTATACATATCATATAATCTAAAACACTTCATGTTACTTACATACGCTCGCTAACTTTGTACACCAAATATAAATGTAGTAAGTCTGCGGCTGTTTGTGCGCTGGCATATGTGTTGAAATTTAACTCACCACGTGCAATGCCGTTACACGAGTCCCAACAGATTCCGGCAAGTTCCGCTTGAGATGTGGCTTCTGTTTCTTCTATTGCTACATGCCATCTCTGAATTTAAATCCCTATAGATATCCTAGGGTGCTACCGAATCCATTATAATTTCCTCCACTTTGTTGCCGATTCAGATATATTTTTTTCATCTCACACACTTTCGTTCAGCCATTTTGTTTACTTTTAGTGCGTGACAATGCGCATGCGCCAAACTTCGACAACGCAATCCATCGCAGCTTCATTTGCATATTATTTTGTCTGACGGACACCGTAATAAATCAAGGATTTCCTTCAATTTTGTATTCAAGACACATTTGTTCAATTTCAAACACATAAAGAAATTAAATTGAGATATTTTATTATGTTTTTACATCTTTTCTTCTGCTTATCGCATTTCACAAAAAAATATTTATTTGGTTGGGCGAAACCTACCTTTAACGAAGAAAATAATAAGAGAGCATGAAATTTTCATACTCCTCTACATATTCCTCCCTATTTCTTAAAGCTATAACCAGACCATTTTTTTTTTCATTTGTAACACTTGGAATGACAAATGTTTTGACACTTAAATTCGAATGTTCTACTGATTAAGCTTATTTTAAATCTGGTGACCGATGATAGACCCAGTCCAATTCTGCTAGCTCCCTCCTTTTTCAAAGTTTTCGCCACAGAACACACAACAGCCATTTTCTTACGCGATAGTATCAGGGGCCTGTATGTTTTCAATAAGAAATAATTTGCATTGTCTTTTCCTTGAAATATGTACCTTAAAGAAATCATATATAGCTCTTATTAGTTCTTGTAAAATTAAAACCTATGTATAGTAAATTCTTCTTGATTCGTGGGGATGAAAATTACTCCACATGTAACTTAGGTAATTTTTGTCTTTATAGCTAGTCAATCATGACTGGGCCGTAAGATATCATCACAAAGAATACTGTTGGGACGAAGGGAACACTAGAGTCATCGAAACATGGACCCCTGGTTTTGATATTCCTCCAAACTTCTTGCCAGTTGGATTTTATATCATCAATTGTAGAATTAATGGTTTTGTAAGAATCAATGGGATCCAAACAGCATACTCCAGAAATCTTGATGTGAGTTAATATATATAAAGGATGTGATGTGTTTGTACTTTGTGTATATAATAGAGGCTAATACTCAAATGGAGAGAATTGGTTGAGTATCATACCCAGTATATAGAGGCTGCTATTCAGATTGGGAGGGGAATTGGTTGAGCATCATACCCAGTAGAGGCTGCTATTCAGAATTGGTTGAGTTTCATACCCAGTATATAGAGGCTGCTATTCAGAATTGGTTGAGTATCTTATACCCAGTATATAGGGGCTGCTATTCAGATGGGGAGGGGCATTGGTTGAGTATCATACCCAGTATTAGAGACTACTATTCAGAATTGGTTGAGTATCATACCCAGTATATAGAGGCTGCTATTCAGAATTGATTGAGTTTATAATACCCAGTATATAGTGTATACTACTATTCAGATGGGGAGGGGCATTGGTTGAGTATCATACGCAGTATATAGAGACTACTATTGAGAATTGCTTGAGTATCTTACACCCAGTATATAGAAACTTCTATACAGATGGGGAGGGGCATTGTTTGAGTATCATACCCAGTATATAGAGACTTCTATTCAGAATTGCTTGAGTATCTTTCACCCAATGTATAGAAACTGCTATACAGATGGGGAGGGGCATTGGTTGAGTATCATACCCAGTATATAGAGAGAGACTACTATTCAGAATTGCTTGAGTATCTTACACCCAGTATATGGAGACTACTATTCAGATGGGGAGGGGCATTGTTTGAGTATCATACCCCCCAGTATATAAAGGCTAATCTTCAGATGATGAGGGGTATTAATTGAGTATCATACCCAGTATATGGAGACTACTATTCAGAATTGATTGAGTATCTTATACCCAGTATATGGAGACTACTATTCAAAATTGGTTGAGTATCTTATACCCAGTATAAGGAGACTACTATTCAAAATTGGTTGAGTATCTTATACCCAGTATATGGAGACTACTACTAATCAGATGGGGAGGGGCATTGGTTGAGTATCATACCCAGTATATAGAGACTACTATTCAGAATTGGTTGAGTATCATACCCAGTATATAGAGGCTGCTATTCAGAATTGGTTGAGTATCTTATACCCAGTATATAGAGTCTACTACTATTCAGATGATGAGGGACATTAGTTGAGTATCATACCCAGTATAATAATGCAATGATATGCTAGTAAATGATATCCACAGTATCAGACACCTTTGTTTTTCAGGATAATTAACCTTCTTCATTTTTTGTCCCGTCTCCAAGCAAGTGCATAAGCTTTTCACATTTTGAACTTCTCAAGTTCCACTGATGAGATAATTACTGGATTTTCTCGAAACTTCGCAACATGGTTAAATGTCTCAGGGCCTTTTTTAGCCAAGTTTGATTGGCACTTTCATTGGACCCTATTTGGCGGAGCTATTGGCCTTTGATTAATGAAAGTGGGGCGTATTAATTCCACGAATTAGCTTGTTTTATATCATTTTTATGTTAATTAGACAGAAATTTATATCAAAACACCAATTATTGTTCAATTTATATGATGAGCATCATTTATATTGTGTTGGCGGTGAAGCCACTTTAATCAATGCATTTCATTATGATAACTTTGATGATAATCATCATGTCCCATATTCAATATGATAACTTTGATGACAATTACCATGTCCCATATTCAATATGATAACTTTGATGACAATTATCATGTCCCACATTCAATATGATAACTTTGATGACAATTATCATGTCCCATATTCAATATGATAACTTTGATGACAATTATCATCCCATATTCAATACGATAATTTTGATGACAATTATCATGTCCCATATTCAATATGATATCTTTGATGACAATTATCGTCCCATATTCAATATGATAACTTTGATGACAATTATTATGTCCCATATTCAGTATGATAACTTTGATGACAATTATCATGTCCCATATTCACTATGATAACTTTAATGACAATTATCATGTCCCATATTCAATATTTCAGGGTTACATTGAGATAACCCCAAATAGATTAGTAACCTCTTTGGGCTCTGTATCCAGCTCAAATCAACTATATAGTGAAGTATTGGTGTTGGACGCTACTAGCACAACCGATCCTGATGGAACATTGACATTATCTGATTTCCAGTAAGTAAATACGGTAAACCAACTTTCTTTTGCATGCAATTTATATCCCCTGCTTTCTCCGAAATGGGGGATATTAATTAGAGTTCGTCCGTCTGTCTGTCCTTCTGTCTGTAACATTTTGTTTCCCTCCAATAACTGTAGCAAATATAAACCGATTTTCTTAACTTGGTGACAAGGTAAAATGCCTTAATGGCTCGACCAAGTTTGATCGTGACTGTCGATGGACCTTATTTATCTGAGTTATGGCCCTTTGAATTACTAAAAACGTCATTTTCTGCCATTTCCGTGCAATAAGTGTAACAAATGTAAACCAATTTTCTTCAAACTTAGTAACAAGGTTGAATGTCTTAAGAATTTGGCCTAGTTCAATTTCGACTTTCAACAAATCTTATTTAACGGAGTTATGGCCCTTTGCTTAAATAAAAAAAGTCAGTTTCTGCCACTTCCATACAATAACTGTGATGAATTTTAACAGATTTTCTTCACACTTGGTAACAAGGTTGAATGCCTTAAGAGCCTGGCCAGGTTCGATCAACTCTTTCAGCGGATGTTATTTATCTGAGTTATGGCCCTTTAATTTATTACAAATGTCATTTTTCTACAGTTTCTGTGTAATAACTAACAAATGTTAAAACGAATATTGTTAAAACTTGGTAACAAAGTTAGCTGCCTTATTAAGGGCTCGGCCAAGTTCGATCGTCACTTGCGACGGACCTTATTTAGCAAAATTATGGCCCTTTGGTAATAAAAAGTCATTTTCTGCCATGCAGACCCATACTAATGGCCCCTAGTACTATTTTCTCCTTTTGTTTTAGCCAAATTGATTGCTGATTACTTGAATATGCTATGAAAATAGATTTCATATATGTTAGAAAACACAGGTTTTGTTTCTCTTTTAATTCATTTTATGTGTTGTCTTTGAGTTGCATGAGATTTGATTCATTCTTATGGTGAACTCTTAAAGAAAGTTTGCTAAGATGTTTCCTGACTATTTTGGTTTGTCCAAGACATGTGTTGTCTTAGATGAGTCTTAATGAAAGTATTTTCTGAGTTGTGTTTTATTAGAAATATTTTCTGAGATGTGTCTTTAAATCGATAAAAGTATTTTCTAAATTGAGTATTTATTGCAGATTTGTTTGGACCTGTGTGATGGATGAAGTGCTACCCTGTACTATTGAAGGTGTAACTATCGACAATGACAATATCACTATACCACATTCAGGTAAAAAAATGAAAGAAAATTAAAGATGCTCCACTGCTGACAAATGATCATTTTTCACTATCAAACACAGGAGCAGACGATTTAGTATTTTTCTTCAGTTACAAAAGTTACTTACTTTACACCATAACCACAATTGAAAAGTTTGAGCTTCTAATTTTACTTCAAGTTAAAAATATGAAAAATAATTGAATGCATCCCGAAAAAATTCCGTGACACTATATCCTATATGGAATGAAGCACTGATTGCTCATGCACCAAAGGCAAAATAAATTACTTTATTTTACTTTTTATGTTAATGAGACTTATTTATACACAATTAAACACCTATTATTCTTTAAATGATGAATATCATTTATGCTCTGTCGACGGTGGAGCATCTTTAACAAAACATAAAATACTAAATTGGCGACTGTTTCACAGGGTACCCCATGGCTCGAAAGAGACCTCTTTAGCTCAGAATAATTACCACATACTCAAAAGAGATCTTCTCTTTAGCTCAGATGTTTTAGCACATGGCCCAAAAGAGATCTTCTCTTTAGCTCAGATATTTGACCAAATGGCTCAAAAGAGATCGTCGCTTCAACTCAGACATTTTCCCACATACCCCAAAAGAGATCTTCTTTTCAGCTTGGATATTTTACCACATACCCCAAAAGAGATCTTCTCTTTAGCTTGGATATTTTACCACATGGCTCAAAAGAGAAGTCTTCTCTTTAGTTCAGATGTTTTAACGCATGGTCAAAAGAGAGATCTTCTCTTAAACCCAGATGTTTTAGCAAATGGCCTTTAAGACAAATCTAATTCTCTTTAGGTCAGTTGTTGAAACATCAAATTTAATGTAATCCAGATTAAAGGTCGCCATTAAATAAATAAAAAATGGCATCCATTCAGTTTACGTTGAACCCTCCCTCCACCTCAAAGTTACCCTCACCAAAAGAAATTGAGACCCATTAAGGCATTTCATGTCATCTTAATAGATACACGACAAGTGACACTTTGCAAAGCTATCTTCATTTCCTTACCACATTGTTACATTAAACGTACAACATATGAATCGTCGCAGAAATATGTGTTTCTATAAAACGGCCGGGATTCAGCTTCATAAAGATTAAAAGTAGATCAATATAGAACATGAGTAGAAAATGTTGTAGAAAAGCAACATTTACTTCCATCCCCGCACATAACAGCCTAGCTGTCCCCCATCTTGACGTCTTGGTTGAAGCGCAACGTTATAATGACGTCATGTAATCGTGATGTCATGTACAATACATTCACGCTCAATTTTGCGCCACTTAAATATTGCCTGCTTACCTGGGCACCATTGCAAATAGTACTCATGTGTGCAGCCAATCAGATCCAGTATTCTGTCACGTGATGTACTAAAGAGAGATATTCTTAGCTTGGTGGGCTTTTTAAATGTTCAAACATAAAAACCAGTGTGTAATTGACAGATTGCTAGTTGTTAATCAAAACGCACATGACTTTACATTTTGTATTGTGCAGGGTACAATATTTTCTTTCATATTGACTATATAGGTACACATATGTTTACAAACATGAGGTGTAGATATACTGTCTGGCAATCGCTCAGAGGTCTCTTCAGGGACTTTGATCTCTTTACTTTAATTGTTTAATTTTTGTCCTCAATTTAGATTCTACATATGCCCTTGGTACAAGAACTCTCAAGGTCAACCACAATTTTACCTTTGAAGTGACTGTGAGTGCAGCTGAACGATTGGATGGAAAAGCCCAACGCCATGTTTCCGTTATAAATGACGTTCAGCCAGAGTTTGAGTTTATGTATTAAGTTACTCCTTCTTTACCTTATAACAATATTCAGTACAATTCTGATTTATTTGTTTGAAAAACTGCCAAGTATTAGTAGTCTATGCTTTTGTTAAGTAATGCATGTTCGACATTTCGTTACTTTTAAGGTATTCGCACATCAAGAAGAATTAACTTCATCCATTGTTTTAAATACACAATTATAATATGTCCCACAATGTTCCAAATCTCAGCAAAATTAAATCCTTACTGTGTGAGTATGACCAAAAGCAATCACCAATGCCAGCAAGTATTGGCAAATTTATGAGTTATTGAATTTTGAATTTAGTAAATAAGTCTTCAATAGCTAGGTTTTTTCAAATGTCAAGTATGATAACTGCCATTTAAACCACATTTTGCAATAAAATTCTTAACAAAAAAAAATCTAATTAAGATAACCTTTTTATTCACCTACTTTTATTGCAAATATGAAATATACAGAATTATATAAATTGAAATTAAAATACCAAATTTTTTAGTTTAATCATATTTGCTATATTAAACACAAATACAAAAATTGTTTTGTTGTTAAGACATGGATCTTAATTAACATAATTTGATTCAAAGCCAATATCTTTTAAGATTTAAGACCAATCTGTTTAAACTAGTGATGTTTTGCATGCCTTCATGTATATATCACTTCGTAGGTATACTTGAACATACTTTGTATTAAGTGTCTATATATGCATCCATCCTAACTTAAGATATTACTGTTGACTCATAGGTTTGTAAATTTTGGCAAAATAAGAAAAAAAATTGTACATATTTCTGTCAACAAATAGCCATGCCATTATTTACTAGTTTAGCATGTAGTAGATTTGAGCGGTTTTTTTGTGTGATTTGATTTTGAAAATGTAAATGTTTGAGTTATTTGACTATTTAATTAACAGATGTGTAAGCAACTGCCAGAGTAAGTTGGTGCCAGGTACAGATTGGGAAGTTTACCTGAATCAGATACAAGATCCGGAATTCCTGCATCCTTGGTCAAGTATAAGTTTGAGTTGGCAGCTGTACAAGGGGAACGAGGCTTTCCTAATGCAGAACTCGACATCCCTACTGGTGGATGGAAGCCTGTTGGATATCGACACTGTCTATAACATCTTTGTAGAATGTAAGACCCTTGCATCAATACAGTCTACAAGTCAATTTCTTGTACTGTTAACGAAATTTCTTTCACATGCAATTTACTTTCCCGAATTTATCGTTCCATGTAACTGCTCGAAATTTTAACCTCACGAATTAATAACTTTGATTATCATTTATATTGATAAGAATCCCTATTTAAATTTTTAAATCTGCGCATGTTAATTAATCTCCTTGAACTTGTTTTGAAATTAAGATCGCGAAATTTAGTAGCCGCATAAGAAAGTTTGTTTACAATACATCTGAGGATATCCCATGATTGATACTGGGGAAAAACAAATAGAACGTTTCACCCCTTTGGGGTGAGACAAGAAAATCTCAACCCGAGGGGTAAGATTCTAAATTTGTCAAACACAAAGATTTGACAGCTTAAGAATCTTTTGGCAAAAGTTGAGATCACATTCTCATGAACTCCAAAGAGTGAAATATATTTTCTCTTACCCTGTATACCAGTGATACTGTGTCCTCAAATAATGATGAGTCAGGATTGCGAGCAAGGCTGACTTAAATTGACCTGAATGAATTGTTGTTGCCCTATCAATTGTTGTCATGCTAAATAAATTTATTGTGACATCATGAAAAGCCGCTAGCAGTTTGTACCGCTGTCCTAGAAATCCTTGAGTCAAATTCCCTGATGTAATTTTATTAGGAATGTCAATATTTGAATATTCATTCGGTATGTTGGTACATGTATTCGAATAAGAAAAGGCTGTTTTGTCTAGGCGTCACAATTGATTTGCAGTCAATGAAAAGTCTCTCCAGGACAACACTAAAGTCTGCTGACATATGCAAAAATATTACACATATTAAGTTCCTGATTATCAGATGAAATGTTTGATAAATGAAGATTATGAACCCTGCTTTCTTTTATTCTTTCCCAGATCTAGTTGCTGAAATTACAGACGAGTTGGATTTGAACGGAACTGTCCAGTTGTTGAATGTCACAACCAATGACTTACCAGTCGTTGGTTTCTGTAACTGCACTCCACTTCGTGGCTTTTCTGATGTCACAAAATTTTCAATTTCCTGTACTGATTTCTACGATGTTGACACTCCGTTGACATATAAACTGACTTCAAATGGCATAGGTAAGAGAATATTTTAAGACCAAACAGCTATAGATAGGTTAAAGTTTTGTAAGACATCTTTTTATACCCCCCCCCCATCCCCCCAACTCTCCGCAATAAAGTTAGGGGGGTAAAGTGGAATCAGCTTTAAGGTTGCTAATGTCTGTCTGTCCGTCTGTCCGTCTGTCGAAGAATTTTGTCAGTACAACTCCTCCTAAACTACTGGACTAATTTCAATAAAACTTAGCAGTATTGTTTGGGACCATGTGACACATGCATGCAGGTTGGGTTTTTAGGTCATCTGACCCGAAGGGTCAGGTTGACCTATAGTCGTCATGTTTCGTCCGTCGTCGTCCGCCGTCCTCCGTGCGTTAACTTTTCACATTTTGAACTTCTTCTCAAGTTCTACCAGTGTGATTTAGCTGAAACTTACATGAAATGATCCTGACATGGTCCTGACAAAGTGTTGTTATTTTTCGGGTCAATCCAAAATTCAAGATGGCCGCCACAGCCGCCATCTTGAAAACACAGTTTGAACTTCTTCTCAAGTTCTACAAGTGCGATTTGGCTGAAACTTGCATGAAATGATTTTGACATGGTCCTGACAAAGTGTTGTTATTTTTCGGGTCAATCCAAAATTCAAGATGGCCGCCACAGCCGCCATCTTGAAAACACATTTTGAACTTCTTCTCAAGTTCTACCGGTGCAATTTGGCCGCAACTTGCATGAAATACTTCTGACGTGGTCCTGACAAAGTGTTGTTATTTTTCGGGTCAATCCGAAATTCAAGATGGCCGCCACAGCCGCCATCTTGAAAACACATTTTGAACTTCTTCTCAAGTTCTACCGGTGCGATTTGGCTGAAACTTGAAGAAATGATCCTGACATGGTCCCGACAAAGTGTTGTTATTATTCGGGTCGATCCGAAATCCAAGATGGCCACCACAGCCGCCATCTTGAAAACACATTTTGAACTTCTTCTAAAGTTCTACCTGTGCGATTTGGCTGAAACTTGTTAAAAATGATCCTGACATGGTCCCGATAAAGTGTTGTTATTTTTCGAATCAATCCGAAATCCAAGTTGGCCGCCACAGCCGCCATCTTGAAAACACATTTTGAACTTTTTCTCAAGTTGTACCGGTGCGGTTTGACTGAAACTTGCATGAAATGATCCTGACATGGTTCCGACAAAGTGTTGTTATTTTTCGTGTCAATCCGAAATCCAAGATGGCCGCCACAGCCGCCATCTTGAAAACACATTTTGAACTTCTTCTCAAGTTCTACCGGTGCAATTTTGCTGAAACTTGCATGAAATGATTCTGACATGGTCCTGACAAAGTTTTGTTATTTTTCGGGTCGATCCGAAATCTAAGATGGCCGCCACAGCCGCCATCTTGAAAACACATTTTGTACTTCTTCACAAATTCTATTGGTGCGATTTGGCTGAAACTTGCATGAAATCATCCTGACATGGACCCGACAAAGTGTTGTTATTTTTTCGGGTCGATCCGAAATCGAAGATGGCTGCCATGACACTATATCTAATTAATTTCCTATATGTTAAGGCCCTTGGGCCTCTTGTTTGAAATAAAATTTGTTGAAAGAAATTGAAAATGATCCTGACATGGTCCTGACGAAGTGACACCATATATAACTAATTTTACTATTGCCAAGTTAGTCAGATGACCGTTAAGGCCCTTTGGGCCTCTTGTTTTTTATATTTTTGTTCCCATATGGTAACCAGGTTACTATACACAGTCTTCAAAGTTCAATTATTCCACCTAACCTACTGGATAAATTTCAATGAAACTTGACAGTACTGTTTGGGATTATGTGGGGATGTGCATTCAGGTTTTTGTTGGTCAATATAGACAGGTTAAAATTTGTCCATACAACTTGTAAATTGTTGTTATGTTACAGTGCTACAAGAGGAAAACAGTGGATATTTCTCCAATGTGTTGTTGCCAACAGGATTTGCTCAGACAGATTACTATTCAAATATCACAGTCCAAGTCACAGACTCTTTGAATGGCACTGTTGCTTTTGATTTCATAGTGCAGGTAAGATGTTAGATACCATTTTTAACCAAATAAACGCTCAGGGCATTTAAAAATTAAAAAAAAAAGTAAGAGAGTGCTTCAACCGTAAGATTCAAGATGACACATATATATATATAATACCAAGAAAAAAAGTACGTGTCCATGTAGATTTGAATATATAAAAAAAAGTCAACGACTTTCCTCTTGTACATTCACCATTTTATGATGGCTCTCATATATATAATATTAATAGTCATCATGATTCGTCCGTCGTGTCCGCCGTCCACCGTGAAAAAACTTTAGAATTTCTCCATTTTTACAGGTGCAATTTAGCTGAAGCTTGCCTGAAATAATCCTGATATACAAGTCTCGACAAAGTGATATTATTGTTGTTTTTCTGGTCAATCCAAAATTAAAGATTAAAAGTTAAAAATTAAAATCACAGGCGTCATCTTAAAAACACAATTTGAAATTCTCAAGTTCAACCTGTGCCATTTACCTGAAACATGTCTGAAATGACCCTAATATAATCTCGGCAAAGTGTTGTTACATTTTGGGTTGATCCCCTAATGAAATTTACAAAAGTTTATGTAATATGTAGCATAGAACTGCATGATACTGTTTGGTACCTGCTCCTATTTACAAACACACCGATGAAATTGTATAGATGTCACGTCTGAATCGTCTATACTTTATATCAGGACCTTTCTGGGTTTTGTTTTATTAAGTATTAATGTCGGCACATGTTTTCTGAAACACCCTATATATTGTATTAATCAAATATAATGTTGTGACAGGTATACCCCTCACTGGCTGAGTACAAAGCCAGTATAAACCAACCTCCTGTCAATGTGTCTGGATGTGAGGTTAGTCCAGCCAGTGGGATAGCGTTACTGACCAACTTCTCTGTGGCCTGTAGTGAGTTCACAGATCTTGATCCCCCCATCACCTACAGTCTGTATTTGGAAGGTAATATGCCCTTAATACAATATCATACTCGTCATATGTATACGCTAATAAAGAGATTTATAAAGTTTTCAGACCTGGGGACTGTCTTCCAAAAATCTCACTACTCTGTATACTTAAAATATGCTGATAACGAACTTTTGTCATTCCTCATCAAGGTTCCTGTGATATATATGTAATATATATATAATGAACCATGCTTATGACAAAGAGATTTTGTTGGCCCCCAGAGGTTTGTTTAACGTGTTTTACCGTTTTGCGTATTGTAAAAACAGTACCATCCTCGATACTCCAGGGGTTCCGATCACTTACGTTCTCTACTCCCCTGGAATATTTCATAGTAAAACTGGAGGGAACAGAACAGAACAGGACTTTGGTTGACTGTGTGGCTTTGAAGTTGACATCGCTCTCTCTGTAGCCTTCAAAGTAATATTTTGCATGCCTATGATTTGTTCAAATTTGTTTGCCTGAGTTTTTTCCCTCAGTTTTACAATGAGATAGTCCAGGAGTATAGAAATTGTTTATGATTGGAACCCCTGGAGTATGGAGGATGATATGGTCCCAACCAGAAGTCAAAACCTCACGCCAACGGAACACTCAGACTTTAGTCAGTGGGACAAAGCCTTAATGTGGTAGGCAGGGTCATGTAGGCAGTAACGAAACTACTTAAAGTAATGCACATAAAGTGGTTTTTTTTATTCACATACCCAGTACTGTAAGTCATGAAAGTGAGACATATAGCAATTAATGCTTATGTCTGTCTCATATTAATCACAACAACAAAGATTTAGTCATTTAAGGTAGTCATCTAAATACAGAGGATTCTCGTAAACTTTTTTGGATTATATCACAAAATATCAAAAATTATTTCTGAAATTGAGATTGCTTTTAAGTCAGCCATTGTGGTTTCATTCAGAGACAATACATATAGTAACTAGAATTTATCAATAATGGGTGACAGATGACTTGGTCATTTTGGCTTAATCTGACCGCTCACCTTTGCGGTCCACATCATGTTTTTTTTAAACGTTTTCTGGAATTTTAAACAAAACATATCTTAATGAAAAATAAATCATGATAGTCATTTTAAGCCATATAAGTGTTTGGTTGTATTATTTCACTCGCAAACAGAGGTTCAAAGCATTGTGGTAGATAAGGTATATCTTCAGTGTCTTGCAAACAAGGCAAAAAATGACTGTTAGGAATATATTGATCATAGATATTCTCAAAAATATAACTATTGGAAAATTTCTTTAATTCATGTCCATAAAATGTTTTATTCATTTCAGATTTTCTACTCTATAGAGGGAATAAAACAACAACAACAGCTTTTGTTCTTGGTGAGGCTTTCGGGGAAAACAGTACAACTTCCTTATCGTTTAAGGCCAATGATGTGTACCATGCTACAACAACTATAGACATTCTTGTACAGGTATGTAAAAGGAATGGGTCAGTGTTGCATGCTTCTTTGGATCAGTCAGAACCGTGGATTTTCACAACAGTTTGGTTTTACAAGTTTAACGCCCATTAACAGCCATTGTCATTTAAGGACGTGCCAGGTGTCTGTTGATGGAAGAAAGCTGGAGTACACGGAGAAAAAACCACCAACCAACGGTTGGCAAATGCCCTGCGTACAATTTGAACTTGCAATCCAGAGTGACATGTATGGTACCTGTCAATTTCTTTATAAAGAAACTTTTCTAAAAGCCTGATTAAATTAATTTGGTAATTGAATAATTGATTGGTCAAGTTTATAGAGAACTCTTCAAACAATAGTAATACACTATAATGTATAATTACTCATACATATGGTTCTCTAGCCGTCAAAATTTGACTTCATCTTTATGAGTGTTGAAAAGAATTATTGTAACTAAAGGCAAGATTAAGTATCTTAGCCTATTATCTGGAACAGGGGTATTACTGCTGTTTATTTTTTTTTGGTATCAAAATATTTTTCTTCCACTTTAACAGGTGTTGCCATTTGAAACAGATGAAGACATCTTGGAATTTTTGCAAAACAATTTCATCTCAGGAGAAACAGGTACACATACTGTAATGTAAATATAAATAATTTTCGTGTAATATTTCTTAGTTTTGCATGCACATGTAACTTTTCACGATGTTCATATTTACGACAAATATAGCTTCTGACTTGTAGATTATTGTTTAATGTATCCATATACCAGTGTAGATGTCTTTACTCTGATCGTTTCCCTGGAGAAAGTGATCCGATGTTCTCAAAATCTTGACATCATATCATTTTTTCATTTATTGTTTCTGTCTTGACGTCACAATGAGTTTCCATCCAATGAAAATATTTCCAGCAGGTCATATTTCACTTATTTTTTTAAGTGACACTTGCAATATGATATCAGGCAGATGATATTATAAAACATAAGAAAATGTGTTTCCATATAAAATTTACCTTATTCTATTTCAAAGACACGTCCCAGCTGTCACTACAGACCATTGGAACCATTGGGAATGTTGTGAATGATGACTCGACAAACAACCACAGTACTGAGACTGAAAAGGAGGCAGCAGAAAGACTAGAATTAAGGACAGAGGTACAAATTTACAGCATATACTGTATTTACAGCATATGCTGAAACCATGCTTCTGTGTATGTCGGCATCATGCTTCAGATTTCAAAGCATGAATACATCATACAATTGCTATGCTTTATTTCAGCAGCATCAATATGCTGAGTTCATGCTACGATTTCATGATGTATTCATACTGACTATATGCTGTATTCATACTGAATATATGCTGATTTCATACTGAATATATGCTGACCATGCTTAAAATTTTTTTGGGGCCGCGGTGGCCGAGTGGTTAAGATGTCTCGACATATTACCACAAGCCCTCCACCTCTGGGATGCGGGTTCGAATCCCATGTGGGGCAGTTGCCAGGTACTGACCGCTGGTCGGTGGTTTTTCTCCGGGTACTCCGGCTTTCCTCCACCAACAAACCTGGCACGTCCTTACATGACCCTGGCTGTTAATAGGACGTAAAAATAAACAAACCAAACGCTTAAAATTTACTGGTTATTCCTATTGTGGATACGATGAGTAATAGAAAATTACATAATTCATTATGCCAGTTTGATATTATATAAATACTACCTGCATTAGAGGGTGACAGTGCCTATTATTATACTTCAAGTGAGAATCCTGCATTCTGATTGGTCGAGAGATATTTGGTATTTTACACTATAACACGGCAGGTAACATTACAACAATAAGAAACAATAGACACGTTCGTAGCAACCCCCTAGCAACGTGTGATAGTGTATTTTTGACAGTGCAAAATATTAACCGCCCGAAAAAGATGCGCACTCGTTTCTTTTTTCGACGCCATCTTTGTTTTTTTAAGCGACGCTATAAAATTTATCTGGAGCTATTTAGTAATAGTTTCGCCAAATTAGTCTATTTGTCCATAATTGTTTTTCATATTAAGGACGGAGCTTTCCGTTCACGCCATTTCGCTTACCGTCAAAGCGATATATGTTGGATTTTATGAACTCGTCGGTGATTAGGTGAACGGAAGACATGCGAATTCAAGGGTCTTCGTGACGTTGCTAATGTTGTAAACAGACGACGGGACGAAACTAAAATTCCTTGAGATTTACGAGATTTACAAAAACGTTGAGATTTTTACAAACGCAGGAGACAAGACAACAAGAATTTTTCACTAAATGCTTATTGTGAGTATTCTTTTTTTTATAATGCAATGATAGTTAGCGCTACTGAGTAGAAGCTGATATGCTATTCTACTGCTGACGGTGACTGTTCGTCTTTTGCTAAAATCAGTTAAATGTTTCGAACGTGTCTATTGTTTCATATTGTTCCAATGTTAACTGCCGTGTGATAGTGTAAAATACCAAATATCTCTCGACCAATCAGAATGCAGGATTCTCACTTGAGGTATAACATTGTAACTGATTTTAGCAAGAGTCGAACATTCACCGGCGGCAGTAGAATAGCATATCAGCTTCTACTCAGTAACGCTAACTATCATTGCATTATAAAAAAAAAGAATACTCACAATAAGCATTTAGTAAAAATTCTAGTTGTCTTGTTTCCTGCGTTTGTTAAAATCTTAACGTTTTTGTAAATCTCAATGAATTTTGGTTTCGTCCCGTCGTCTGTTTACAACATAAGCAACGCCACGAAGACGCTTGAAATCGCATGTCTTCCATTCACCTAATCACCGACGGGTTCTTTAAAACCAACATATAGCGCTGGACGCTTAGCAAAAAGGTGTAAACGGAAAGCTCCGTCCTTAATTTGATAAAAATATATTGATAAATAGACTAATTTGGCAAAAATATTACTAAATAGCTCTAGATAAATTTTGAAGCGTTGCTTCAAAAAACAAAAATGGCGTCGAAAAAAGAAACGATTGCGCATCTTTTTCGGGCGGGTAATATTTTGCAATGTCAAAAATACACTATCACCCGTTGCTAGGGGGTTGCTACGAACGTGTCTATTGTTTAATATTGTTCCAATGTTAACTGCCGTGTGATAGTGTAAAATACCAAATATCTCTCGACCAATCAGAATGCAGGATTCTCACTTGAGGTATAATAAATAAATATCTCATGCATGTAGATCATGTGACATGTATTCACATTACTTCATATTGTATAAGTCTATAACATTTGGTTAATTTGTCATGGACATATATATTGTTAACCAACTTATTTTTGTGTGTGATTTAATTTTGTATATTTCGCAATAAGATATCGCAAAATAAATTTGCTGTGAAAATAAGTCGCCACAAAGATATTTTACATACAAGTAAAGTAGTTTACCATGTATGGGAATCAACCCATTCTATTTTAAGAATTCTTTACTAATTGATTATTAACGTAATTATCCTCATTTAGAAAAAAAACAGATAAAGTACGTTTCATTACAAATATTAATGTACATCTTAGGACTTTAACACTTGCAGATATTAAATAATCTGTAAATGGTTTCTGCAGTTGTAAGCTGGCCAATTCAAATATTTAAAGATGCTCCACCGCTGACAAATGGTATTTTTTCGCTATCAAAAACAGGAACAGACGATTTTGTATTTTTCTTCCTTTACAAAAGTTACTCACTTTGCACCATTACCACTATTAAAAAGTTTGATCTTCTAATTTTACTTCAAGTTAAAATATGAAAAATAATTTTTTGCATCCCGATAAAATTCTCTTGCATTATTTTCTATATGTAATGAAGTACTGATTGTGCATGCACCGAAAGCAAAATAAATTATTTTAGATTATTTTTTCTGTTAATAATAGACATATATATACACGTTTAACACCAATTATTGTTCAAATAATGAATATGATTTATGCTCTGTTGGCAGTGGCGCATCTGTAAGTTCAAAATAAACTTTAGAGTTAATTTAAAACTGGATTTGTTTCTTCTACATCAGATACGGGAGTCATTAACAGAAACCCTATTAAGCATTGAAATAGCTCCTAGCATGGATGATGTCGAGCAGGTGACAACAATACTGGACTCACTGACGAAGGTCACGGAGGAGGTTTCCGAGAAACAAGAGGTAAACATTGAGTGATGAATTGCAGTATTGGTATTTTGAATATTTTTTAGAGTTTGGGTTTAATTAATACCTTTCTTTAACTTGATGTTTTGTTTTTAGCATTAACAACAATTAGTCTTTGAGAACTTATAGTGGCTGTATGCAGTGCTCCTGTTAATATGAGTACATGAGTAAAATACCCATTGAAAATATGTCAATTACCCCTAAAAATGGTATGGACCTATTCAAATTACGGCCCTACAGATATTTGTATTACCTTAAAATCAGTTGAATTTAGTAAATTTAGATTAAAGATGCTCCACCGCCGACAGAGCATAAATGATATTCATCATTTAAACAATTATTGGTGTTTAATTGTGTATATATATGTCTAATTAACACAAAAAATGATATAAAATAATTTGTTTTGCTTTTGGTGCATGCACAATCAGTACTTCATTCCATATAGGATATAGTGCCAGGGAATTTTTTCGGGATGCGATTAATAATTTTTCATATTTTTACCTTAAAGTAAAATAAGAAGCTCAAACTTTTCAATGGTGGTAATGGTGTAAAGTAAGTAACTTTCATAACTGAAGAAAAATACTACATCTTCTGCTCCTGTTTTTGATAGTGAAATAATACCATTTGTCAGCGGTGGAGCATCTTTAATTTAAGTCATTTTTTAAGGGTCTGCATCATTGGTGCTCTTATTTCAGATATACATTTGCGCAATTGCTAGTTTATCATTACTTTATACTATAACCACATAACTTTTATCTAATTTTTTCTGTTAAGTTTTGGGTTCGCACAGAAGTCAGAAAAGTGCGAATATAATTAACCACCCCTCCAAAAGTTATCTGGCTTAATTAACACTGCTGTATGTCTACATAGTGTTTCTAAAAGAGGCTGCATGATCATGATATTTCTAGTGCCTTTTGGTAGAATCCTTAGTTGAATCAGATACATTCAATAACTCATATAAGCAACGCACCATAAAAAATATCGCATTCTATATTGGGGTCATGGTGGCCGAGTTGCAAAGATGGTCCAGTATATATACCACATACCTTAAACCTCTTGATCTCAAGTTCGAAACCGATGAAAGAGTGTTACTTGTCAGGTACTGGTTTCCACTGGTTTCTCCAGATTTTCTCCTCTTACTAAATCTGTGATACCCTTGAATATCCCTGGCTGTTGATAGGATTACTAAACCATTTACCCATCCATTCAGTTTTTTAACTGTACATATTCATTTTTGGCAGATTTATACAATTATCTGTGCATAGAATTATAGTGAATGATCTGCTAAAGGGCTGATTACAGTGAATTGATGGATTTATTGATTGTAGATACCATAAACATGGTTGTTCTTTGGTTATTATTTTTGGTTGATACTTGTTGTTTCTATTGGGGATGCATTCAAATACATAAAATGTTAATGTGTTTCAGGAACTGACTATCAATGTATATGGAAATCTGGCTGAGACACTATCTGATTCCGAAATGACTGATGCCACGGAGAAACAGTCAACTTCAAAGTAAGTCTGGTACCTCTATCTTACATTCAGAGGGATAACTCCTCTTAGCATGGTTTTCAGATTAAGTCTGGCATCTCTATCTTACCATCAGGGGTGATAACTCGTCTTAGTTAGATATTCAGATTAAGTGTGGCATCTCTATCTTACCATCAGGGGTGATAACTTCTCTTAGGATGATATTCAGATTAAGTCTGGCATCTCTATCTTACCATCAGGGGTGATAACTCCTCTTAGTATGATATTCAGATTAAGTCTGGCATCTCTATTTTACCATCAGGGGTGATAACTCCTCTTAGCATGGTATTCAGATTAAGTCTGGCATCTCTATCTTACCATCAGGGGTGATAACTCGTCTTAGCATGGTATTCAGATTAAGTCTGGCATCTCTATCTTACTATCAGGGGTGATAACTCGTCTTAGCATGGTATTCAGATTAAGTCTGGCATCTCTATCTTACTATCAGGCGTGATAACTCCTCTTAGTATGATATTCAGATTAAGTCTGGCATCTCTATCTTACCATCAGGGGTAATAACTCCTCTTAGTATGATATTCAGATGAAGTATGGCATCTCTATCTTACCATCAGGGAGGATAACTCTTAACTTCTTAAGATGGTATTTGGATGATGTTGCGATATCTCTATAAAAAACAATTGTTTATGCATCCTGAGATAACTAAGGAATACAGTTACTAAATCTTGAAAATTCATTGTACTCCAAAAAAGCTGGGTTAAAAGTGATACTTATTAATATATATATGACAATATATACACATTTTGTTTGAACTTGACGTATTATACATGTATATATCAAATTTAGATATCTAAAAATATTGATATCTGATATAGAACATTGCTTGGCTCCATGGGGAATATTCTGACTGTTATCAATGACAGAAGCAATACCATAAAGAAAATTAACACCACAACTTCCAACCAGGTTACAGAAGAGTCAAAGCAAGAAAAACTAGAAAAGGTGAGTCATACGTTCAATTAATGTTTTTATTAAGTTTCTACATGTATGCACCAGAGTTCAAACGCTCCAAATTATGATATATTGTAATGTAAACCTCATTCCATATATGGCATTGTAAGTGTCATGTAACTTTTTCGGGATGCAATTATTTATTTTAAATACTTTTAAAATAAGAAGCTCAAACTTTTTAATGATGGTTATTGTTTAAAGTAAGTCACTTTTGTTACTAAAGAAAAATACTTATCCATCATTATAATAGATAAGAATTACCATTCATTGGCAGTTTAGTATATCTTTTAAGTTATATGTGCCGCATTTTTCATACTCACGAATCAAGAAGAGTTTTAGATATGTAATTCGCCACTAAACGTTACTAAACTAAACATTTTGAGAATTACAATACTAATTATGCACAGGTTTTAATTTTACAGTTACAAATAAGAGCTGAAAACAATTTTTGGCAGTACTGCCGAAAATCATTACATTAACGTCTACAGTGCAGCGAAATTAGTACACAAGGTCAGGTCATGCAGCCAAATTGTCTACAATTTCATTTCACATTTTAACAGTATTTCTAGTAATAATGTAAAGTGATTCCTGCAAGTATGTTTCCATGTAAACATACGTAAAGCATAAAACCGTGAATTTTACAATGCATAACATCTGTGTTCTTACTAATGTTTACAAGGCATCATCTATGTTTATCTGTCCATTTGCATGATTTTCACAACTTTATTCATCAATCCAGATGGTTTTTAAAAATGCTCCACCGCCGACAGAGCATAAATGATATTCATCACTTGAACTGTAATTAGTATTTAATCGTATATATATATGTAAAATTAGCACAAAAAATGTAATAAAATAATCTATTTTGCCTTTGGTGCATAAGCAATCAGTATTTCATTCCATATAGGATATAGTGACATGAATTTTTTTCGGGATGCATTTAATTATTTTTTATATTTTTAACTTAAAGTAAAATTAGAAGCTCAAACTTTTCAATGGTGGTAATGGTGTAAAGTAAGTAACTTCTTTAACTGAAGAAAAATACTACATCATCTGCTCATGTTTTTGATAGTGGAAAAAATAACGTTTGTCAGCGATGGAGCATCATTAATTGATTACTGAAGAAAAAATAGCACGTCAAAATTTTTGTCCAGTTACAGCACATATAACCTTAAGGAGTACACTACATGTATAAGTATGCTTTTATTCACAACTTATTCAGGGAACTACCGGTAAGCTTGCATGGGTAATCATGAATTTACAAATAGATACAAGGCATTTTGTTTTAACAGGTACATATGTACATTATACATTACTAATAAATCAATGTCAGCCTGTGACATTAACTTTTTCGCCTGTATTCATTTGGACTAGCAAATTCCAAAATATTACTAGTCCGACTATTAAATCTCTAGTCCAAATTAAATATACAGCCATTTTGCTCAGCACTTCAGTCATGATCAGTTTACAAATTTTTTTACTCAAATTGCAGTCTAGATGCTTTCGTGAACACAAATTCTCACAAAATAAATGAAGTAACTGCATAAAGAATGCACTCAAAATGTGTTGAAAAATGCAATTGACCACCGCTCTTGTAAATGTAGCATTTAAGGATATTAATCGAAAGGGGAACTACTAGTCCAATCGGACTAGTTCATAACAATTGGCACTAGTTCGGCTGTAAAATTACTAGTCAGGGGCATCAGACTAGTGCTTAAATTTGCAGATTAAGATCATTTGGTAGTTCAGATAATACATTGAATCTTTATTTTAATTTGTCTAAGTTTTTAATGGTGCATATACATGTGAAAAAATAATAAATTGAATAAATAACAGAATAAAATAATATTATGAATTCAATAGATAGAATGTTATTTTGTCTTGCAAAACCATTGATAATACCATAGTATCTGTAAAAAGCGCCCCTCCTCTATTCTGGACACCCCTACACCATGGCTTAAACGAAGATGTGTGATGCTTATAAAATTGACATTGTAATTAGCGCTCTCTAATAGATAAGGAGTTATGAAATAACCCCACATCATTGA
This sequence comes from Argopecten irradians, assembly GCF_041381155.1. Taxonomy (NCBI): domain Eukaryota; kingdom Metazoa; phylum Mollusca; class Bivalvia; order Pectinida; family Pectinidae; genus Argopecten; species Argopecten irradians. The sequence continues at coordinate 32,072,217 of NC_091144.1, forward strand.
TTAAACAATGTTTTACAACTGTGGGATGCTTATAACATTGTATTCCGTATTACATTCATATAATTCTTGCTATAGCATGTGAATTTACAAGTGAATCACGATGCATGAATGTATTCTAATGTGCCGCAAAGTGACAGATATCATGTCTACTGTAAGTGACAGAATAATGTGCCATGAAAAGAGCTTCAATTTGATGGTTTGTTTGTCTACAACTTACATTTTGGTTTCCTAATTATAATAAGCTTCCACTTTGTTACAATTTTTTAACACCCTTGACACTTATTACAGCAAATACAGTACAGATAATTTTTGTTTAAAGGTAAAGAAGAACACTTTGAAAATGATATCAACCGTAGAGACGATTGTGGATGTTCTCACAGAAACCATAACTGATGAACCAATAACCGTTGAAACAGCTGTCATGTCAGTACGGGTTCAGGAAATGCCTGCAGAGAATGACGCTGCAACAAATGTCACTGTGGGTGTCATGGCTGACAATTCTAGTGTTGGACTCTTTCTACCCCCGACTCACATCCTCACACAGTCGACATCAGGAGGAGACAACTCTTCTGTCTATACACAGGTAGATAGTGTATAGCGCTTCAAATTCAAAGAGCCCACATTTTGTAGTTTCGTAAACGGAACCAATTCACTGGTATTTTATTTTGTGGAACACCAATTCTTCTAAATTCTATATGCTAATATTCATAGATTAATAAAGTTTTTAATTCTGAGTATTATCACTTGAATGTAGTGCCATTTTGGATAGGGTACAAATTTAACAAAGCCTGATGATGGTACAATTATGTAGCAATTACTTCGCTGGTGTTTTCAATTGGCGGATTTCAGTAAAACCACGAATATAGCTAAATTAAACTACATGCGAAGTGTACCCGCTAAACTGTACAGCTAGATAGCCTTGACTAATTGCTGTTGACTAGATTTGTCATATCTATTTTTTGGTGTGTGTTTCTAAGATTGTGGTTATGAAGGACAACTTATATAACTGGGATGCTACTGCTGAAAGAGTTACTTCCCCGGTAGTGGACATTGTCCTCAAAGACAAACAACTCCAGACGATGACACTAACCAATATGTCAGATCCTGTTACTGTCCAGTTTGACATTGGTGGTATGAAGTTTTCGTTCTTCAACTCAAAAATGAAAAAGAAAATTATTCCCTCTCTCACAGATAACAAAAAAAAAGAAAAAAAATTTAGAGAAATATTTTTCACAAATCCACAACACCAAATAACTTAAAGTTGTAAAATGAGCATGTTACAATTGACATGAAAATTTATTTGTTCAAACATGTTAAAGATGCTCCACCGCCGACATAGCATAAATGATATTAATTATTTGAACAATAATTGGTGTTTAATCGAGAATATATATGTCTCATTAACACAAAAGTAATACAAAAATAATTTATATTGCTTTTGGTGCATGTGCAATCAGTAATTCATTCCATATAGGATATAGTGCCGCGGAATTTTTTCGGGATGCAATTAATTATTTTTCATATTTTTAACTTGAAGTAGAATTAGGAGCTCAAACTTTTTAATGTTGGTAATGGTGTAAAGTAAGTAACTTTTGTAACTGAAGAAAAATACTATTTCGTTGGCTGCTGTCTCTGGTTGTGAAAATATACCATTTGTCGGTGGTGGATCATCTTTAACATACATTTTACTTTAATGTAATCTTTGAAACACTTAATTATATTTTGAAACAGTCACTGGCAACACTGTAAGACGACACTGTAATGCTACTATATTGATGTTGGTGGTTGTGGCCATTGAAGAACTGTCAGGTTCGCCTTTGTAGAAGTGTTGGGTTTCCATGAAAAGCTAAAAATCGCAATTCATAAATAGGTTTAATAGTGATCGTATTTAAACTCTACCAGACATATGCATTGACTACTTAATTGGCCATAGAAACTATTGTTAACAGTAGATCCCCAATATCTCATGTTGTCCAATTATTATATAATAATATGATCATCTTTGGAGTAATTTATAATTTCCCTCATGCCTTTCTATTTTCATCTTAGACCAGAATTTGAAGTCGGATACTCTCAAATTCATCTATGACACAAAGACCGGTCAAGTCGTGTCCAGTAGTGTCCTGAAGGTCAGTTTGACTGACCTCCACCCCGAAATGACCTTAATGGTGTACATGAAGGCTGAGAAACTGGCTTTAATGGTGTACTACAACTCAACTGATAATGGAACTGTTTCTCCAACAACAGTTCAGCAAGATGGTATCCCTAAACTCCTCAATGCCTCAGGTAAGTAGACTCTCCGAATACCATCACAACATTTGTTGTAGTTTGTTTCGACACCTCAAAAACGTTTCATGAAAACTAAAATGAAAATTACGTACTTGAAGGTTTAAGGTCCTGTTTAAACTTAGTGATATTTTGTATGTCTATATATCGCCTTTTAGGCCTAATCTAGTGTATTACTATTCACTCGTAGATCGTTTTCTTGTTTGTAATTTTTGGAAAAATATTAATTTATTTTTTTACATTTCAGTTTAGTATTAGTCCACAGTGTTCAGAACATATTTCTGTCACCGCACAACCATGCCGCTATGTTTACTAGTGTCTATATTGCCAACAATTACATGTATTAGCAACACAACATTCTACGACTAAACAGTAATACCTGTTAGGTTAGACCTGATACATACTCATCTTTTATCAACTCAGCTAGGAAATGTTATATACACATACCAAATATCACTGGTTTAAACAGGGTCTGAAACTTTAAGGTAAATCTTATTGCATATATCCTCTGTCAGATGCAAAATCTCTTTTGAGACTTCTAAAGAGATAAACTACAGTTACTGTAGCTATTATCCGTTAAACCCTTGATATACCATCCTGTCAATAGCAGGATTCAACTCGTGAAACATAGCCTTAGATTGTACTGGCTCCCAGTAAGCTTTATTAGCGCTGTGAAAGTCGCCATGTGTTTGATAGCATATCCCCAAAAGTGTGTGAACCATCCAATATCTGTTTCCTCCTTGTTCCTGGTGAAACTGGACTTCCATCAAATGACACAGTGCTTCATCCCGACCATTGATGTCTCCAAGCCCGCGATAACACAGGAAAATCAGTAACATAATATATGGTAGAGGCGGAATGTAAATGAATCTGTGGGCCTTGCCCTATTCCAGGCAGAACTGAGGGAGATATGCAAGTCCCCGTGACAAGAACAAATGAAATTCGAGTACATTTTCTGGATCCTTTGTGACGGAAGGCCATGAAGTTGCCAATATAATGCATAGAAATCTTAGTTCAATTCTCGGTTTCCACTGTAGTATGATTTTAGCTTCGTTAGACCTTTGCTAATCCGCATTTATTCAATTTTCCTCTCAGGAAATGAAAAGTTGCCAAATGCAACTCTTCAGTTCCTGTGCTCGCATTGGGTGTCATCCAGTACTTGCAGCTCCTCAGTTTCAAGAAACTGGTCTTATTGCGCTTAGCGACTGAATCGCATGTTTTTTCAGAGATCAACATCGATGCGGGACACCTGAGATCGCGGACAATACGTAAAACGCTTTATTCGTGTTTAATTGACAACTCGTATACATTAATAAAGAATATCAGTGTCCTGATCCATGTTTGTCTCTTGTATAGGCTTTGTAAATGCAATTGCAGTTTGTATGAATGGATCGTTGAGTTGCTCCCAAATGGAAGACACGAAGAAGTTTCCTACAGATAGACACAAACATTTCATCTGGCAATAGTAGTACAATATGTCCAGAAGTATTTGCAAGTGCTGGCCATGGACTTTTCTCCTAAACATGTTGTTGCCCGGGAAAAAGTAATTGGGACACACACCTGCTCTGACCCATGCAATAAGAATGTTGAAACAGAACGCAAAACAATGAAAAAGGTTTTTGTCTTGCAAGAACATTTGGCTTGAATTCTCTAGTGCATAGAACATGGTTGTTTTCATAAAGTAGGAACACAAAAATGTCATCATCGCCAATTGTTCTTTAAGTGTCTGCTTTAGGACACAGGAAATATTTCAGCAGTATATACACTTTGTATTGTATGTGAGAAAAAGAGTGAACCAATTATCTTTCTGCTTCCGCGAATGAGATTCTCCATTGTAAAGATGCATCTTCTGAACACTTGTCACAAACCGGGACAAGATGGCAGCCACCCTGTGCTATCTTGTCTATGTATACGCCTATATAGATGGCCATATCCAGCGTTCATGTAATCCATTCGTTTGCTTCTTCTAGCCAACTGTTACACGGGAAACAGTAAACGACATCAAGATCATGGATTCCCTTCTTCATGTAAGAACAACTTGGTCCATAAGATTCACATTCCACACATGAATATGAATTATTACTTTAGAAAGTGACCCATTCCTCTCTAAAGATATCACTGGAAACAAAAGCTGGATTTCCTATTCTAACTAGTGAGTTAAAAATGAAAACATCGAATGGCTCTCTTATTTGACATATCTCTAAATGGACATAGCCAGGGCGGCAGTTTGCCTTTCGCATGCACAAGATGGTTTTGTTTGCGAAGTGTTGAGGAATACATTGACCAAGATACAAGACCGCTACTGCCTTGTGTTCGAACATTTTGTCCACGTCTGTACATTTTAGATTGCATCCTTTGCCAATGCTTCCTATATGTCTGATTTTAAAGAAATTCGAATTTATCAACCTTTCTTCTATAGCCAATGTTCTTCTCCTGGTGTGAAGCATCTCTGCCGTCCCAGCGATCGCTCCGTCTAAGAATTTAGATAAGAGCTCAGACATCCGCTCACCCTCCACAGAGGACATCATGTTTTTCTCTTCGTATTTTAATCTGTGAAAGAAAACCCGGTTAGACGACACAAATACGAAAACTATATAATTTCATTAGGGGATTTTGTGTACAGTTATCGATAGTACTGTAATTCATTTTCAGCTTCCATGAATATAGAATTAAATTTTAACTTTTTTTCAGACACTTCAATTGTACTATTACATTAAAAGATGAAAACAACAGGATTTGCGCTAAGATATAACAGAGTTTTTATGCCTGTAGTCGCGTTTTTCTTTAATTTTTTTCCAAAATGACGGGATATCTTAATTAGTAAATTGCAATTAAAGTCGAATCCAAGTATGAGAGAGAAAAAACTCCTTCACGTGTGGATATAAAAGATACTAATATTCTACCCAAGGGTCACAAAATGTTGTAAAACCCGAGGCTTGAATATATTGTGACCCTTGGGTAGAACCTTCGTACCTACATGCCTGATATTTCAGTTGCGAACGAACTTACCTGACTAAGTCATGAACATGAGAGTTGGCTTTTCTCCTGGACAGCATCAATGTGTTCTATAAACTGTTCCTACCACATCTGCTGCAATAATAGCTGTTGTAATAGATAATAAAACGCACTTACTTTGTAAAGGAATTTCCACTTAAATAACTGTTGAAAACAACTTCATACTCACTTGTCATCATCCTGTTACTCATGTCATGTAATGTTTATATGTGCTTCTAACAAATGCAGCAAGACAGAATACACAATTTCAAGTAGTGGTTTTATATAGGGATAAACTCACTTAAAGGAAATGAAGATACACCAACCTGTATTGTTCGTCTGCAGGGACATAAGAATACACTTGAATGCGTTGAGGATTTGGTTGATGTAATAATGTTCAGTAAACAAAAACTATTTGACATTGACATGCAGCAGAATTGTGCATTTCCGGTCATTTTTTTAAATCTTGTTCTCTTGACAATTAACTCTTGTGAATATGGATATACATATATATACATGTACGAGGAAGTATCTTTTTTTGGCCTGTGAAAGATGAGTGATATGATATTAGATATTAGTCAATAAGTCATGGTTCATCGTATGACTATTGCTAAATCAACAGTTTCTAATAAACGTATGAAAGTCCAACTGAACATATTCTATAAAACATTTTAGGAATAATTTAAGATGTTCTATCACCGACAAACGGTATTTTTCTCTATCAAAAACAGGAACAGGAGAATTGATATTTTTCTTGGTTACAAAAGTTACTTACTTTACATCATTACTACCATTAAAAAGTTTTAGCTTCTTACTTCAATTCAAGATAAAATATTTAAAAAAAAAACCCACATTAATTTTGCAATTTTGAGTTATTTAGACACATTTTAACATGTTTATACATCTGTTATTGTTCAAATGAAGGGTATCGATTATGCTCTGTCGGCGGTGGAGCATCTTAAAAGTTCGTCAATATTTAGAAAAAGCAATAACTACTTGTTATCGGCTCGTTAAATAACTAAGAAATTAAATTACATTCAGCTTTTGTGTACAAATTATTATTCCTTTTGGACATGTCTATGCTATCGTGTAACGATGTTGCCCTGCAGGTAGGGCGTTAGAATTGTACCTGCTGTCCCTATTGCATGATCGTAAAAGGCGACTAAATTTAGGATCTTATCTTTTCTTTTCTTCCTAACTGACTTTATCTTTCCTAATGCCTCCCTTGGCACCGCCTCACTTTTGGCCTCGAGTTGAGCGTTCGCCCCTGTGAGGAAGGCTCTGGGTTCTGTCCCCTGGCCGAGACACACCAAAGTCTATAAAAGTGGTAGTTTCTGCTCCTGCTTAGCGCTCAGCATACAGGGAGTGGGACGACTGGTTCGCCTGTTGTCAGTATAATGTGACCGGGTGGGGTGTGTTGCTTGGTGCTTCGGCGGCATGCTTCAGTGATATAGCACTATAAAAAGGGCAAAAGTTCCACTATACAAGAAGACACAACATGAATATACCGCAGTCTCCCAAAACACACACCTCGCACAACATACACGCAGCACACCGCATGCATGGGAGGCCGTCCTTACATGACCATAGCTGTTAATAGGACGTTAATTAATCAAACAAACAAACAAAAGTGTAACGATGGTAAACCAAATAAAATAACAGCCTCCAATATATCCGTCTCGTCTTAGCGTTGTTGTTTGGCAAACGACCTCACACCTGTTATCATCCATTTTGTTATCATACTTAATGTTCAAATACATATTTATTGCAGATGGTAGTGGAGATTTTCTGATACTAAGTGGAATCCAGAAAGTGTTTTTAAGCATCGCTGTTAAAGAAGGACAAGTTATTCCAGGAAATAAAACCGATGTTGGGGAAACAGCATCGAATGTTTCTGTTAGTATTGGAACCTACTCCACTATGTGTAGTTACTATAACAATGTAACAGACAAGTGGTCGTCTGACGGATGTGTGGTACGTATATTCTGTTTTTACGAATTTTTAGAGGAAAAAATATGTGAAGTCATATATACGTGATATAATTTACAACCGCTCTTTGCCTGCCTTGGTGAAAATGAATTGATGTGTTTGCTTTTGTGAAGTCAAATTAGGCCGAACAAAAGTTGGAGGCATCTGCTACACAGCCTGCTGGCACGTTTATTTGGTAAAGAAATATCACCCGAACCAGCTACGTTTTCTTTTCAAACGCACATTTTTTGCATGTTAAGTTGAAAACATAGCTAGCTGCTTAACAAATTACACTTCAACACTGAGGTATATGGATAGACAAAATGCGTTACGAACTTTGATCAATTCTGTTCTGTTATAGTGCAACACATTAATATTATTAGATTTAATTGGGCCAAATATTTTTCAGAATGCAGATCAGTTCACGGTTTAAACATCCAAATTATTATCTCCTGCGAAACGCGTTTGCGGGGGATATTAAATTGTGATCTATCCTTCCGTGCGTTCGTCCGTGCTTCCGTCTGTCACTCCGTGCGTCCGAGATTCTTTTCCGTGCTATAACTCAGAAACCGTTCAACGCAGCTCCTTGAAACTTTCTGTATACATCAGACAGGTGCAGTTGTTGTGCCTTTTGCTACTGCGGAGCTTCCATTTTTTTTTTATTTTCCGTTACCATGGAAACTTAGTCAAAATACCAAATTACAGTTTCTTTTTGTTTCTGGGCTATAACTCCAAAACAGTTCGACGTAACTCCTTGAAACTTTCTGTATACATCAGAAAAAGTGCCCTAGTTGTGCCTTTTGCTTTTGTGGACCTTCCATTTTTGGATTTTTTCCGTTACCATGGAAACTTAGTCAAAGTACCTTATTCCTATTTCCTTTTGTTTCCGGACTATATCTCCAAAAGCGTTCAATGTAGCTCCATGAAACTTTCTGTATATATCATATAACCGTTTCTTTTTGTTACCTGCTGTTACTATTTTTTAGTTTTACAATACTCGCATACATTTAAAGTTATACTTGAATAATTGTTACTTTGACTTTGATGTATTTGTGTTTTTATACCAACTTCGGGGCGCGGGAGATAATGCCACGCTTTGCGGCCTCTTGTTATCGCGTTCAATTCTTTATTACACTATCTTAGAGGAATATATTGCCCTTTAGATATATAGTTTTATCTGTTTTCAATGATGATTTAACGGCTAGTAGAATAAGCAGAGATTGATTTTTGCAGAATGGAAATATATTAGAATTTTTGTTTAATCTGTTTTTAGTTATTATTCATTAGCGGGGATACACTTTCGCCAAATCATTTGGATCGCAAAATTCACGAAAGTTGGTTAAGAGTATGCCGTTTCTCTGTTGAATTTTTAATTAAATTTCTCCTCGTATGACGTTTCCCTGGTGATTTCCCTATTCGATTTTTCCTCATCTGTCGTTTTCCCTTTTAATTTCTGTTCATATTTCTCCTCATATCTCGATTCTCTGTTGATATCCTTATAATATTTTTTCACACATATTGTTTCCTGTTATTAGGATTTTTCTTCATATGTCGTTATCACATTTCTTTATCATATTTCTCCTCGTATATGGTTTCCCTGTTGATTTCTTTTGATTTCATTGCAAGAAATTTTCTCATATGTCCTGTTGATTTCTTTTTCAGATTTCTCCACCAAAGGATCTAAAGACAATGGCGTGCAACTGTGACCATTTAACAGCTTTCGCTGCTGGTTTCATCATAATTCCGAATCTAGTAGACCCAATAGCGGACGCCGCTCTGTTTCTAACATTCTTCGATAATCCCGTAGTTGTTGTGACTGTGGTTATAGCTTGGGGCCTTTACCTGATCATGTTGGTGTGGGCAAGACGTAAGGACCGAATAGATACTATGAAGGTAAATCATGACTACACATTGTTGTGGAGGGCAGCAACCTGTTAAATTAACTAGTAAACGCCGATTACAAGACGGAATATAGCAATATGTCGTCTCAGTTGCAAGTGGTAGTCTTATTGTCCAGATTTATTCACAGTAACTAGCGTAACCAAGTGTAAAATATAACAAAGATTTAGCACGCAAAGAACCGCAAATCTTGTTACTCTTTTAAAACGACATTTGATAGACACGCTGTCCTACCATATCTGACTGGGTTTTTTTTCTATAGGGAGGTGTCAGCGTGTTAGAGGACAACTGTGCCGAAGATAAATATATTTATGTGGTTGGAGTTGTCACTGGATGGTGGAGACACGCTGGTACCACGGCCAATGTGTATATGTACTTGTGTGGGGACGAGGGCTACAGCTCGAAACATTTACTATCTGGTGGAGTCGCTCGACACTTCAAGACGGCTGACGAGGACTGGTTTGTACTGACCACACCAAAGAGTCTTGGAGATCTGCGGAGCATTGTTATATGGCATGATAATGCTGGAGAGAGTCCTGCATGGTGCGTGCGCACTCTTCTCTACTTAACGAACTGTGACTCGCACAACCATATTTTAAAACATCGAGCTTGTATTTTTTTTACCGTAACATTAATGTCATTAAATGCCATAAAGTTATGAAAAATCTTCATTTGCTTTCACAATTGGCTTAAGTGCAACTTACCGCAAAGAAAATATTAAACATGCTAAGTCATATTATAATATCTAAATGTAATACATAATTTGAAATGAGAAATATTTTGACTAGGAAAATTCAACTATACATTTAGTTATTGTCTTTTATTAAGGTTTTTGAAGCAGATTGTTGTAAGAGATCTGCAAGCAAACACGATATGGCATTTTCTCTACAATAACTGGTTAGCTGTGGACAGAGGGGTCGGGGAAATCAAAGCAGAGCTCCAGTCACTTACACAGAAAGACCTAGTCCAAAACTCAATGTACCAGTTTGGTCTCAAGTCTAGCAAAGACTTACAAAACAATCATCTGTGGATTAGCATCATATCCTGCCCAGCTTACAGGTGATTATTGAATCGCTAGTTTTGAATAGTTATGTTGATTTTAGATGACGGATGAATGTATCTACATCTGGAAAGGACTAATAGCAACTGACTTGTAGTAAATAGGTAAAGAAATGCTATATATAATATAAGGAATTAACTTGTCTATTTTGGTTTTTGTTGAACAATGTCAACATGACCTAACGTATGTATTTAACTCTACTCTAAAATAAATTGTGTAATGATCAACGAATTAGTTTATTTAGTTTTGCATCCTGGCTTTGATTCAAATGTTTTGCAAATTGTTACAGGTTATATTAAATGAAACACACATTCTTATGTATATTCTCTTTTATATAACATCACCTGTTTTCAGTCCATTTACACGTATCCAACGCCTATCTTGTGCCCTCTCGCTCCTCCTGACGACAATGCTGGCTAGTTTGATGTTCCATGGCGTGCCTACAGATAATCCTGAAGACCAGCTCAGTGCAGGTGGCATCTCATTTTCTCTGTCCGACATCATCATCGGCATAGAAAGTGGTCTCATCATGTTCCCTGTCAACTTCATTATCATGCAATTGTTCACTAGACTGGATTCAAGACCTTCAGACCGGAAGATGTCAAGTAATTACTCTTCAGATGAGGGGAAGGAGAAGTTGACAAATTCAATTCCTAATGAAAATCAAGTGAACGACAGTAGTAAAGCAAAGAAAAAACCCTTTCGGTATGTGCAGATGTACATGTAGCTTGCGTTGTCTTATGAAATGAATCGTATGAAATGATACTGTACATTAAAGTTCAATTGTTGCTTCTTATTTTTGCATGTTACGCTTTAAAATTAGTTGACGATGAATTATTTTAATCTTCCATGTAAAAAAAGCTATGAATTTTTTTTATGGAGATATTTTTTTATTTATTTTGATTACGAAATTCCAGACAGTAAAACACACGCTAAAACAGATTTACAGTATCTTTGTCTAACCTGTTAATTTATTGTCGGTATTTGAATGTTGTAGGTTTCCTTGGTGGGTGATTTACATTGCCTGGATATTGGTTGTGTCCACGACCCTGATTTCCTCTTACTTCGTCATGTTGTACGGACTGATGTACGGATATCAGGCTTCAGTTAAATGGCTAGTCTCGTTTTTCACAGCATTCTTCCAGAGTGCGTTTGTCACCCAACCTCTTAAAGTGTTTCTCATCGCAGTGCTTCTCGCATTCATATTCAAGAAACCAGTGGAATTTGAAGTTCTGAGCCAAAGAGACAATATAGCACTAGGTGATTATACAAAAAAAGTGTATGAATTTGATATATTGTCTATAAACGTTTGCATTATGACCAAACATCTCATTTAAATGCTTCATTTTAGCACTAGGTACAGTACCTGAACCGTTTAACGTTCCCAAATTTGCGTTTCGTTTGCGTTTGCGTTATTTCCGTTAGCAATCGTTAGCGTTAGCAATCGTTTATCGTTAATCGTTATCGTTTGCGTTAGCAATCGTTAATCGTTAGTTGCGTTTACAATCGTTTGCGTTAGAAATCGTTTGCGTTAATCGTTAGCAGGACCCACTTCCGCTAACGTTAGCCACTAAAAATAGAACTAAATGCCGGTGAGATGCTTTGACGATCCGGATATGATATTACGTCTACCGCTTCGTGTAGAAGCGATTATCATAACATCTATGAAATAAAAAAAAATATGAATAAAGTGTATTGTAGATCTATTGCATTTTATATCTCTTTTGGATGTATATATGTTTGTTAGATGTGGTTGAAATAAAATCAGTACAGTAACAAGATCGCATACATGACGTACACCCCTATCCGTGAAAACGTTCTGAAATACTCGTATTTAAATGACATTTCAAAACTTCGTGTGATTATCACTTTTTTTATTATTATTATCAGAAACATATATCTTATATATGTTTGTAGTTACTATGATTTCTGCGAAAGCAATTCAAATATTAACGAAAATGTCTTACAGAATATTAATGTCAAAAGCATCATTTTACAAAGAATCCACGACAACTGAAAGATTACACAAGAAAATAGCTAAAACAGATAATAAAAATATAAAAATGTTCTTACTGACACGCTGCATAATATTCTTCTTGTAATGTTAAATATTATCAATGTACGAAGAACGCAACAAAAAAGACTCTGGAGATTTGTAAATAAATTCGTGAACTTTAAAAATCATTAATATGACGAGTTTGAACACGGGGAATAGGTGAGATTTGGCATTTACATGTACATATTTTTAAACGCAATTAATTAGTACTTGTATCTATATGAAAATGGAATAAAATGATGTAAATGTTTGCAATGTACGAGTATACCTACAACTACATGTAGAACACGTGTAGAGAATTAGAACTGTGCAGGGGTACGTTACATTGTAAGCCTTCACACATACTGTACGTACGCGTGTCAAATCAGGCACGGATATACGTTTAAGCTTATATCAATAAAAACTGGACAGTCACGGGCACCTTCTCACATGTGTTGGTTGTTATTTGTACCTGGAATCTTTTCAATTCCCAGCATGACGCGCACGGGTATTTTACCTGTACAGGTATATAGGTCACGACTGGTGTTACCTTGTGTCGACCCCCTGTAGCTGGCCACGGGCGGAGTTCACCTGTAATTAACACCTTCTTGGGAGGGAGATTAACTTTATACCCAACTTACCTGTGCCCCGTACAAAAATGTACACTGTGACAGTACATTTCACGGATATATATATGTACTGTCGTATTTCAAAGTTTTGATGTGTGCAATATGCTTTCTTATAGATTACGTTGGAATGAATTAGCTTACACTTATACATTGTATGAAAAATTAATTTGCTTAAACTGTAAATTGAAGAGTTGCTTGGTGTGAAATGTGATCAAATAACTATATTTCTTACACCAGTTACAAATATACGTAAAAAATTGTCGCAATGCAATTTTACAGTTATCTTCAGTGTGCATACATGTATGCATGTGCATCACTATCTTCATCGTCGTTGTCATCAATGATTATGTATAATTGACTTAATTTGAATATAAATAACTGGAAGTGAAATATTTTCATTCTTCATCTCTTTATTATATGCATGAACTGTAAAATGAGAGAACTGCAAATGGCGAAACACGAATTCAAATGTTCAATCTTTATTTCAGTAGCTGTGGCGCGCCGGCGTATGTTGCATCGAGTACTGTCGTCTTTGACTTCATCGTGTCCATATAGTTTTCATAGGCAAATGTTTATATGATATACAGAAACTTAAATCCCGAACATACTCCAGTTTTTCTTGTACTTTCGTTTGTATTTCAAAACATCAAGATCCGTAATTCATTTACCGTCAAGCCGTGTCCGTGATTATAACAATGGTATTTCCGGTTTATCATAGCCGATCGTTTTGCGTTTTGCATTAATCGTTAATCGTTAGCCGGTATTGCGTTAATCGTTTATCGTTAATCGTTAATCGTTAGCGTTAGCAATCGTTAGAGTTAGCTAACGGACGATTTTTTTGCGTTGCGTTTGCGTTAGGTTGGGAACGTTAAACGGTTCAGGTACTGTAATTATACAAAAAAATGCATGAAAAATATCTATTGATTCTTTTATCATAAACACTAACCAGTCATATATCTCATCTAAATGCTTCATTTTGGCACAAGGTAATTATATAAATCATGTTTAAATTTGACGTGATGGTCTATTGATGTTCGAATTATGACCAGACAGGTCTAAATGGTTCTCATATTAGTTTTAATATAAAATCCTTTGATACGACAATAATATTTAACGGTGTCAAAAGAGAAAAAACAACCCACTTATGATATGATTTTTCAGAGCAAGATGAGGACTACTGCCAAACGGAGCTTCTGAAGAGACAGGGTATAACACTGTCCACTGTAGCTCCAGTTAAACAGGCGACAAGACCGGCCATGCCTAAACGGACACTTCAAGCTCTCCGGGAGAGACTCAAGTTGGAGGAGCGCATTACAACGATTCTCAGAGAGATGATCATGTATTTTACCTTCGTTGCCATAGTTTTAATCATAGTGCATGGACATCAAGATGTTGCCACCAACTACGGCGCAACAAGAAATACCGAAGATATGTTTGTGTATGGCGAATACACAAAAGTCAAACTTGCTCAGGTGAGTATATCATTAAAATGTTGAACTATGATCGTTCCACTTTTATGTGATTTCAAACAGTGTCATTGATTACTTTTATCGGAAAGAAAGACTATTATTTCGAATCTTGAATTGATTATAGCAATTTTTCATGGTATTGTTACGTGTGTGCTACTTCTTTCTTAATAGACCTAATTATATAATCATATCCACATCGACTATAGATTTTAAGCATCCCATCACTTCAGCTAATGGTTAACTGGGTAACTGGATGTATTTGACAGCACAGCAGGAAATACTTCCCGTGGAATATGGCTTTGAGAAGGAACTATCACCTGTGGTGATGACTTTAAACCAGATATTACCCTTAAGCTCTTCACACGTAATTGTAAAATATATGGTGCTTAAATAATTATTTTCGTTCGTATAATATTTTTGCCGTGTTAAGGTGAAGAAGGTTGAGGATATGTGGAATTACCTGCAGTCTACTGCTCTTCCGATGTTGTATACGGACACCGACAGAATGGCAAATGATGTTAGCTACCTAATAGGAACTGCAAGACTTCGACAGAAACGCATCGAAAAAAGCAAGTTATCTAAACTAGTAAAAATCCTTCATATATATAAATATTATCAGATCAAGGTATATGCATATGACTATTTGAAAATATATTTGTTTTATCATATTATTTAAGTTTATTAGAACAAAATATGTTTATTAGAACAAAAGAGGATATGCTTTAATTTGTAGGGGTTTTTTTTTCTTTCACAAATTTTGTGGTTTGTAGACAAACACAGTAATACTGAAAAGCTTGTAATATTTTCAAGTTTTAGTTTAATAAAATATGACCTTTTGCATGTGAAAACATCCAGCTTATATATCATAAAGAATTGCAATGAAATAAACCATTCAATTGGTAACAATGAATCCGTTTATAAATTTAACACAACGCCATAGTAATATGAAATATATAGTAAATAATGCTACATACAAATGCAAATATTAATTTTACATTATTTTTCTTTGTTTAAGACTCATCTTGCTACAGAGTAAATACAGAATTGTTCACAGACCATTTCCCAGACTTAGACTGCAAAGTACCATTCTCAGCCAGTGACGAAGAATGGGGTTCATTTAACAAATCATGGAATCAACCGCTTTCAGAAAATGATGGATCTGTGAGCAACTCTTGGAAATATCAATCGTCATGGGAGTTAAAAACCATCCCCTTTGTTGGAAGATTGACATCCTATTCAGGTGGCGGATATGTCACGGAGCTGCCACATGATAGCCACGATGCCAATGTTACTCTCACTAACCTTATATCCCAGCACTGGGTTGATAAGTACACTGGAGTTGTTTTCCTGGAGTTCACATGCTACAACCCTAATGTTGATATGCTAACTGTGGCGATGATCGTATTCGAGTTATCTAATGTTGGCAGTATTATGCCTTATTACACATTTTTCTCCTCAAAGTTGAACCACTATGACTCAGATATGGGGAAATTTGTTGCCGCTTGTGAATCTCTATTTGTTGTGTATCTTATCGGTTTCACATATTTTGAAGTTAAGAAATTTAGACGATTACGCAAATCTGAATATTTCACAGACACGTGGAGTTATTTCGAAATCATAATAATTGCACTTGGATATTCTACAATAGGATTATTCGTTCAGAGACTAGTTATGGTCGACAGCGTTCTGACAGATTATGAAAATAACGGACCAGACAAGTTTACCAGTTTCTATACGGCGGTGTTTTGGGATTTTGTTTTGACATACGTGTTGGCTGCACTCGTCATGGTAGTTATTCTGAAAGTTTTCAAGTTATTTCGCTATAACACAAAGACAACAATTCTCATGCAAACATTGGCCTCTGCAAAGGGAAGCTTGATAAATTTCGGATTCCTATTCTTCGTGTGTTTTCTGGCATTTTCTCTATTTGCTAACTTAGCATTTGGTTACTGGTTGGAAGATTACAGAGACGTCGGAAGTAGTATTATAACAATGACTCATTTCCTCGTTGGGGTATCAGACTATACTGGTCTTGAGGAGGCACACGCTGTGTTTGGACCTGCCTTCTTTTTCTTGTTTGCCTTCATCATTCAGTACATTCTTTTGTCGGTGTTTGTCGCCATTATTCTGGAGGCCCAGAGTCTTAGTAGAAGGACTAGTAGTAATGACGTGGCGCTCACGAAGTTCGTATGTGAACGCATACTTCTAATGATCGGGTTCATCAAGCGTTCAGATTACAAATGAGGACATCCATTAAATACAATAAGGTTCTAAAATTCCTGTTAATCACGAGGCTATAGCTCTATTATGTGAAATATCGAAAACTTGCATAATGATTATGTTATTGTTGTATTAACGTATTATGTGTAGACTATGGTCAAATGTACAAATGTATCCCATACACTATCGAGTATTATTGTTTTTAATATGAATTATGAATATTCATAATGCTATCATTTTACTCAAATATTCTGTGAATTGCGATAGGAAGATAGAAAAGTTCTTACCTATCCTACGAAGTATTAGGAGACAGTGTTGTAAATATGATTAATTTATGGAGTTCCATTTTGCGATTTCAATATGTTAAAGCGTTAGGAAACATTTGTTACCAAATCAATTTCATCATTTGCGCATATTCTTTAGCAATATTAGATTGTATGTATGGAGTGTTGATGTATTTGAAATGTTCATTAAGCAAACAAATTTTTTATTGATGCATTCAGAACTTTCCTTTTAAAATGTTCTTTTGATTTTAGACACCATGATTACTTCATTGTGAAATTAGAGTTATGGATTAATTAGAAATACAGTTTGTTTATAATGGTTGAAATATTTATACTTTCATATCTTGAGAAAGGATATAGTTACGCTATTTAGATTATGGATCAATCATCAATGTAATATTCAATTAGCATTTAGCTAAATTAATAAAAGATAATTTTCATTTCATGTCGCATTTCTCTTATTTCATTCGAAATATCCATACTTCTGTCAGCATGGATTTCTGGAATTAAAACAAATATTCGATTTATTCTATCTTATCGACTCAGATTTTTATGCGATTTAAGATTTGAACTTATAACGAGTAAATTTGCTATCGATTTTAATTTTTTTCGGCGATTTTGCTTTTTATGATTAAACATTTTTTTCAATATTCCGGGGATGAAATTTTCACGATCGTAGCATTGTTCCGCGAAATGAGGGAAAGATCCGCGCGAAAATAACGGGTAATAGAACATTCAATTTTCTACTCTTATGTATCCCTTATGTATTTTCTAAGTCGCATATCTGGTGTAATATTTTCGAGTGTGTCATTCACAGAACCGATGGTAAAAAGCTTAATAAATATTAAATGGTGATATAATTGATGCATAATGAATGTGTAGCAAATCGGAATTAAGAACGAAAGTCCATAGCATTTTAATAGCAAGCATTCCTGGTATAAATATACTTTTGAATGTTTAACATCCTATTAACAGCCAGGGCCATATAGGAATGTTCAGGTTGGTTGGTGGAGGAAAGCCGAGAAAATTCACTGACCAGCGGTAAGTACCTCGCAACTGCCCCGTATGGGATTCGAACTCGCTACCCAGAGGTGGAAACGCTTGTGGTATCGAAATATATTGGGACATCTTAACCACTTGTATGGGAGACTTTGAATTGTTGACTGGAATTAACGTTTATTGGTATTAGTTAGCATATGACATAAATGATAATGCATTTAATGCTAAAATGCTATTGATAGTATTACTTTTTGACTTGTAAGGAAACGTCAGATAAATCAACATCATTAATGTTGTTTAAATGAAAATATTACGTTGATTGAAACTAAGGGTCAGTATCCATGTCATATTACGCGTTACATATAGCAAACTTTTACTATGTATGTATAATCACAAGCTAGCAAGTCAAGAAGGAAGTGTTGAGTTGATAAGTGTATCAGTAACTACATGTACTGTGCTACAGACGTATTCACTTTGGGATAACTTTGCAAAATTCATTACTCAGTAGAATACCGGATTGAAAATAGGTCAGTCCTAAAACAAGCCTGAAATTTACTACCAAAAAAAATAATAATGGCCGCGGAGTTTACGATATGTCAGTTTCTGAATAATATGTCCTTATCTAGGAGTATACTTACATGCCATATTTCATTACAGAAGGAAATCAGGAACTTAATTTTTTGATAAAAACAAACTTTGAATACATTAAAATTCAATTAAAGAAAACTCTTTAGGACGCGAGCCATTTCCAAAAATAGCCGCCAATGATGTCGTGTGGGTCACTTACCAGTATGACCGCCACACACATTACCTTAGTACAATAACAAGTCAGAGTTATTATAATTCATTTTTGATATGAAAAATAATTAATTTGATTCAATTTATCTTTTAATTAATATCAAATCAGGTTCAAACAACATATATCTGTTAAATTCTAATTTGATGTGAGGAAAATATATTATAGTCCCATTGTCGTATTGATGCCAACAATGAACATTCTATAAATTAAACATCTCTGTATATTCCTAATAAATGTATTTCACTTATTGTGGTTTTTCCCCTTTTCACAGTTTTGAAAAAAAAACACAAAAAAAACCTCACCACCAACCTCCCCTCAATAAAAACAATACATGCTATATTAAATTATTTATAAAAAACGAACACGTGACATACTTGTCTCAACATGCCAATGTGAAGTTGTAGGGCTCACCCTCTTAACATTCTAGTTTCAAAATTAAAATTAATTACTTTGACTGGACTATGTACTTCATTCATACGACTGTAAGATTTCTTTTGTACGCAACAAGTGCAAAAAAAATAAGTTTTGATACGAAGAGAAACACCCTTAGATGCCTCTCTTGCTCCTCCACTTACATAGTGTCATCGTACGTGTAATTTGACTTTCAATATGTAACGCGCTTACTCGTTTCACATGACGATTTCAAGTTTTTGTATGAAGACTGTTAAAAAGTTAGATGGCTGTCTCGTACAAAATGTTTGTTTGCTGAACAGAGATATATGCAAATGATTTACTTTCCACAGGTAAAGCACTGCTCATTTCATATAACGATTCAAATATTATGATTTCAATATGTTAAATGAAGATTGTTCAAAAATTTAGAAGACTGTAAATTGGCATTGCCAGCCTGTCAACATTTACCAGTTGACAAACATATCTGGGGTCAAAGGTTATACCAAGCAGTCTCTGTAGTACTAGATTTATTTTTTTCCAGTAATCAGGTTAATTTAACAAAGAAAGTGTTGATGCGGAACATAAATGTTTTCTTGTGGCCCAGTTATACATATGAACTCGCAGTGTGAGAGGATGATACACGTGCCGCTGATTAAGGCGGATTTCCCATCGAGTACTTCTTCTAGTTAAACACTTGTGTCCATGTATGACCACTTACTAATTGTAAGCAAATCAAAATAGCATAACAATTGAAAGTGAAAGTAATTCACCTACGTCGTAGTAAATCAATGCCATTAAATGTTTTTTTATCAATTAATTTTCTCATTTTTACAATAATACAATTAAGCAACTAACGTATGATGAAAAAATTGTGGTCATTGAATATTTCATCATGCATGTTTTACGGCAGAAGACGGACAATTGGTTCTTTTATTTGTGTCTGATCCCATCTGTTTGTATGCAAATACAATATATCTATCAAAACAAATAGACATCAAACTATGTGAAAACAATGCGTTTTAAATTACACGTTTCTGCTTTCATAATATACAATGTGTTTTTTGTAGTTAGACT
Source organism: Argopecten irradians (assembly GCF_041381155.1). Lineage (NCBI taxonomy): Eukaryota > Metazoa > Mollusca > Bivalvia > Pectinida > Pectinidae > Argopecten > Argopecten irradians. Next base: position 32,092,326 of record NC_091144.1, read on the forward strand.
CTCTATACAACCCTTGAGGGGGAATCCCCATATACACTACTGATGGTGATAGCTATTCTTCTTAACTACATAATTCCAAGAAATTGTCTGTTTACTGAAATCATGATTCTTACAAACCTGTAGTAAAATACTCTACGAACTACTGAAGGAGCTAGCAACTGAAATATTTGGACAGTTATATATTGTATTTTTTTATTTTATTTTTTTTTGTAATCAATTAATTTTTAAATATTTTCTGATGGACGAAGCAACAATAATATCCCAGATACTTTACACCATGGCATTTTAGTTGGTACTTTCGTGTTTTGAAACTTAAGTGAGTAGAAATAATTACTCGTAGTAAGCTTAATGAATAATGATTATAATTATACGTTAAACAACGATGAAATCGACGATTATTTTACACGACGAACATTTCATGTAACAGTATGTTATACGTAGCATTGGACGCTTTATTGACATTAAAAACAAAGTGAAAGTAAATACACACGTATACTTACGCCTCACGGTGGGGAAACCGTAGAGAAAGTCCATCGCGATGATTACTATGAATAGAGCTCTTATGACTGAACCGTGCCCTGTGTAAACATTTCCGCGAACTGACTGGGAGGATTTCACTTCTGCGGTTGAATCATGGTGGAACAGTATCCCTAACAGGTAAGGTGGTATATCAATACTTTCTATTGACATCTTACTGTTTTACTTCAAGGTTTCGACTTCGCGTTTAATGTTGTAAACAAATATGTATTTTGATAATTACATAACACATATATTTTGTTGTTGCCAGTTTTCTTCACACTCAGTTTCGTTTTTTAATACTTACTTAATGTTTACAGAAAAAAAATTGAAGTGATTATTTCTCAAATTGATTGATTGACTTGTCATTTCAGATTATCATGTTTAAATTCACTGTTACATTACAGTCGAACTGGTCTTAATCAGGGCAGCCGATGATTGTTTTTGATTTTTAATGTTATTCTTTATATAAAAATCTGAAATGAATATCTTATTCAGAAACACAAAGGAATAAGATCCTCAACAGAAGGATATCACGAACTTTAATGGCAGATCTTTTAATGTCACAATTTTAAAAATTTAAAACTTTTTTAAGGAATAAATGATAAAAAAAAAAATAAGAATTTCTTGCATATTTTTTTTATTTGTATCACTATTTTCCTTTTTGAGGAAATTGTACACTCTGTAATATATTTTTAAATAATACATTTACTTTAGTTTCGTAGCAGTTCCTTAATACTTCCGTTTGTGTTTTAATGGTTAAAATCTTTTACAACCACGGCTTGATTTATAGTAATATCTACTACGCTGACCCTAGGTCAATATATATATATAACAGACTTGATTGTCAATACAAGGAAATAGTGCAGTTTGTATCAACCTACTGTCTGTACCAGTAACATGACAAGTGAATCAAGGAAGTTCACACTACCTGGACAACAAGGACTTGAGAATAAACTTGGTTTAAGTAAAATCTTATTTCTCCCCTTTTGAAACTAGATTACATCACACAGAGATTTGTCAATTGATTGTCTTTAGCTACTGTTTCTACCAGAGAATTTAGTAAACGTCAGAACAATCATACAGAGCTAGATCCATATACCTGGACTTTGTACTCTCTAGTGCCTTTTCTAGGATACCTGTGGATGAAACGTTTTTATTAATTTATTTTCATAATAAGTATAGCTGTGGGACAATCAATAATATAAATACGCAAAGTGTTTCACAATTTACCATTTTAACAACGTAATACAGCAAACAAAACTTAAATTTAGACCTTCAAATACTTCATCACTATTTTAAATATGTGGTCATTGAATTATTCTTCATTCATGTTTTACGGAAGACGGACAATTGGTTCTTTTATTTGTGTCTGATCCCATCTGTTTGTATCAAATAAAATATGTCTATCAAAAATATGTTATCACAACCAATAGACATCAAACTATGTGAAAACAATGCGTTTTAAATTACATGTTTTTGTTTCTGCTTTCATAATATACAATGCTTTTCTGTAGTTAGACTCTCTGTACAACCCTTGAGGGGGAATCCCCATATACACTACTGATGGTGATAGCTATTCTTCTTAACTACATAATTCCAAGAAATTGTCGGTTTACTGAAATCATGATTACAAACCTATCGTAAAATACTCTACGAACTACTGAAGGAGCTAGCAACTGAAATATTTGGACAGTTATATATTGTAAACAAATATCAAACAGAATGAACAAAATATACCGTGTAGAGATTAAAGCACTGTTCATATTCAACGGCCATTTTCATTTTACACTTCATTTTTACCTTGTCGTTACATGATATGAAAGAGTTAATAACTGAAATATTTGAATGATAAATTGAATAATAAATTTGATAATAAAATAGAAAAAAAAGCATTACAGCATAGATATTTGCATTACTGTAGCGTTTATAACGGCCATTTCGATTTTACACTCCACCTTATTTTTACAAAGTAAGGTAAGCTAGATTACCTCTCGTAGCAAATAACAAGTGGATATAAGGTTATATGTATATTATATGTACATATCTCGGTATAACACAATAGATATCTCAGTATAATTTTCTCAGAATCAAAATTTATTTTATAAACGTAACTTGACTATTGATTACTAGATATTCAAAATACATCATTTACATATTGTGTACGTGTTTGTATGAAGTCCAGTGAATAATTATTGTGGTTTGGATGATAGAGTTGATAATTAATCCTCGTGTGAATAATGCTAGTGGGATTTTGAAAGTCAAGTCATTGACAAGATGCGGATATCCCGTGACTATAATTGCTGTTGTGCGTCACAGTGTCTTAATACAGCAACGGGGTTTTCCCTGTACAAGTTTCATTTTAACTACGATCATTTTACACCACAGCATCAAACAATATTATTATTAAGCATGTAAATTTGTGTGGACTGTAGAATAGAAATATTTGATGCTTTGTAACCACTAGCAATAGTAGTGTATTATATACATATGTACACTATTGAAGTCTTACGCTCATATGATATGTAATCAAACGGTGATTCTATTTTTATTATTCCTTTACGCTAAATATCAAATTTGTTTAGTGCATTTGATTTTTCGTTGTGCTTCTATTGTTACATTCATATTCTTCGATTAAAGTATTTTACGGTAATTAAGGTAATTGTACTGATTTTGGCATTATGAATTTCTAGCGTAAATATGATTTCTACAAGTTAGCGCAACGATGAAATCGAACATTATAGCTTTACCATTTCAAAAAATCAATACTATTACTACAATTTATTTTAGCGCTAAGATTGTTTTGTTTGATACCACATGTTTCTATTCACTGGATGCACTGGATTTCATTGGGATTTTAGAGAATGATTTATAAAATGTTTCAAGAATGATAATTTTTCAAAATGTACATTGTTCTATATGAGGTACATGAGTATGTATATATACTGTTATGCGTCAATGTGCATTACATATGGGGCGTGTACGTTTATATATATACATTTAAGTAACTAACGTAAGAAAATACATACACGTACAATTTGTATCTATCTTTGTTTTGCTACGTCATAATATTTATGTGTTAATGTAATTAATGTTTTCATTACAAAATTATTGTTTGAATTGTTTAATGTTAAAAACGAAACAAATTACATTACAGGTACATTTGTTTCAATTCCGGAGCAGTCATGTGTTGTCCGAAACGTTTCATAGTTGTGGGGCTTGGCTTTATCGGACTCCTTGTATCCATTGGATATCGTGCTGTGTTTGCTCTAGTTATGGTGAATGTTATCAAGGGAAATACCACCCAGGGGAAGGTAAAACACTAATTGTTCAATAAATGATTTATTACTTAAGTAAAGGCCAACCATATTTCCGAAATGAATTTTCTTTAAAGCAGTAATAGCGTAAGAAAAATATAAATTGATGTCCTGAGATGAGGTTACAAGATTAGACAAATTAGATTTCTTCTCAAGTTCTGTAATCTATGTTAAAATGCCATCTGACGCAGTGATTATCAACTAACGCGTGGGAAGCCAATTAATCAATTATGATGACTGTAGCAAACATAAGACGATCTGCGGGTTATTGAAATTTAACATTTGATATACTTTTATTTAATTGTTCAGAATGTGATGTTAGTCGTAGTATTTACGGTAATCTAATAACGTTTGCGACTCAACAATATTATCAATTACTTTACATCCCCATTTCCAAAGTCGTTTTCCGAAAGGCAGTGGACCTTAAAAGCGAATTAAAGATTATATTGCATACACATATTTACTGATATTTAACACTAACATAAGGATATAGGCTAATATAGTGAAAACTACCAAAAACTTTTTAAGTTATTCGTGTTATAATTTCCATACTGATAAATCAAGAAGACCATTTAACTTGGTATTGTAAACGTATTTAATTTAGTTCAGACAAAGAGGGCAAATGCGAAAACCTGTTAATTAATATTAATAGCGTTAGTTCGGTGGTTCAATACCGAAATATTTAGCACTTCAAGACAATGTGAAATGGCTTAATAAAACTACAGCAAAAACAAGTACTTTTACAGTATTCTGCACCAAACGTTACACTCATTATGAGAATTACAAACCTTGCAATGCATACACCTGGATTAATATAGATTTACTGTGCAGTAAAGTACTTACACGTGAACAAATCAAAAAGGATATCGAAAAGGAGAAAAATACTTTTTCAGCAGATTTAGTGACATTCCTGTTTTCACATGTCTTCGTTTATGACGATCGTTTTCCAATATTTTGTTTCATTATCATCTCTGATTATTTGTTTACATGTCTAGTGCCCGGTGAACGAGAATGACACAACTAGATATCTTTCCTTAGCGGGTAAAGTGACTGTGAGTTTCTCACAGAATATGAATACCGCCTACTTCATCGGCTCCTTACTGACTCAAGCTCCGGGTGGATATTTGGCTTTACGCTTTTCTCCATCAAGGTATGTCGACTTTGCTTTTCATTATGGGATTTCAAATGTCAAGTTGGTGATCGGGCGGTGTAGTGGTTAAGCCGCTCGCCTTTCACTAGCCGGCCGGAGTTCGATCCCCGGCATGGACGTGAAAAAAGGTCAGGGGTCACCTGCCGGATCACGTGGGTTTTCTCCGGGCACTCCGGTTTCCTCCCACACTAAGATCCCTCGCGCGCTTACATCCGGGCCATCGAGAGTGATTTATAAAAGTTGTGTAACTTGTTTCTCAATCGATGTAAAATAAATAAAGTTTATATTTTTTAATGTCAAGTGCATCCCAGATTAAACTTGTATGATGATTGTATATGATTGATGCTGTAGTTGTTAGGATAACCATCCCAACATAAAATATACATTGTAAATAAATTATGCTAATAGAAATTATAGCCGATGGCCGATGCCAATCTGAAACACTGGAGCGTATATCCACATTTTGGTTTCACTGAACTCTGAACTGTGTCTTCATGGTTTCAGAAAATCTTATATTTGTTTATTCCATTATTCCTTCCAGAGAAACCTTTAAACAAATAAACCAAACATGACCAACTTTTCTAATGCGCTTCATTTATTATATCATGGCGAGATATTGTTAAAATCGAAACCGTCATCATTCCAGAATCTGCGGGATTTCCATTCTTCTATCCTCTCTCTTGATGTTAACCCTGCCATGGGCCATACCTTTCAACAAATGGTTGACCATTGCCATACGATTTGTACAGGGCTTTGTGGAGGTACGTGGAATACTTAAATATAATTTAATCTTAAACGATATATTTAGGTAGGAAAATATAATTCTGATCAATTAAGAGTTACTTCCCTTCGTTTCACTGCGCCAGTGATGATAGATCAGGATAGGAAAAGTATGCACGACCAATCACTTCAAATTTTCACAAAAAAAGTAAAAGTAATGACAGATTAATATAAAAATACGATAGTATGTACAATGTAAAACCATTGACGTCCAATCCTGTCATTAAACTTAAACAATGATGTATTCAAACAACTTCGTCAGAAATAAAGAGCCGAAATTGTTAACTATAGTAACGGCGAAGACGACAGTGAAGATAACGATGATGACAAAGATGACAATGTCGACAATGTTGATAATGATGATTTTTTTACGTTAATAGGGCGCGTCTGTACCTGCTTTAAATGGTGTTATAGCTTGCTGGGCTCCAAGGACTGAGAAAACGAGGATGATTACCATTTCTTACTCCGGTATGTACATACCATTTATTTATACATAGTATATCTTGTCTAGTTTCGTCAGTTCCAGTCGCCATATTTGTTCAAGCTGTTTATCTCAACAGATAAAATACTTAGTACTCTGAATTTAGAATTATTTCTAATTGAGCATGCACTTATCTTTCACTGAGACGTTTTCGAATCCATTCACTAAAGATCAAACCACATTGGCACGTAAATACTGTTTGGCCTTCTATCAGTACTGGGACATGCAGTACATCTAGCTACTATCATACAGGACGCATGATTTGCGTGCCCCTGTGATTTGGTCCCCATATCCAACCATGTACGTTTTTAAAAAGGAATATTCTACCATTCATGTTCAATTCCTTAACATGCTTCAAACTGATATAACGCGTTCTAATCGTATTATCAAAATAATATTTTTGTCAAACAGTTGGATCATTGGTATGCGAACAAGCATTTTTTTCCATTTTCAAAATATTTTATTTGTAATGTATCGAGTAATACTAGCAATTTATTTGAAATCATTAAAATCAATGGTTTTAAAAAGTAAGTCAGTTACCTAGGTATGTCAAATTAGCTTCCGCGTAGTTTTGATCTTTTTGCTTGAAGTCTTGAATTGGTCGCAACTCATGATCATTCTTTCTTAGCGAAACTTACAAGATTCTGAACGACAAAACAGCTATGCTGATTTTTTATTGCTGTGAATACATTTGGTTTGAAACTTATTTATGTCAAGTTTGTTTTTTGTAACTTCAAATCATGAATAATCTTTTTGATCTTGCAATCAGTGGTATGGTACAGCTAAATCTTGTATATATTGTCCTTTGCGAAATTTCCATATAGGGGCCTATCTCAGTCCAACCGTGGCTTTCCTGGTAACCGGTTACGCGTCATGTCACATTAGCTGGCACGCTAGCTTATTTATATACGGTAAGTAAATACATAACTTTTTTTTTCTTTTTAGTACTACAGTTTACGTTACTTTAGAATGCAAATAAGCTACCTAAGCACATTTCTTTGAAGCCTCTATTAACACACCAGATTTTAGAATTCCTGTCTTCCTTCATTTTCCATTCGACGAGATTAATAGAGAGTAATCTCCCTGCCCGTTTCCTTCCTGTGTTGCTCAGCTTTTATAACTTTATTTAGTACACATAATTTCTTTTTTACTGGAAATTACTTTTCGTATCATTTTTTGTATTGTCTTTTGTATTATTATCCATATCGATATATTATTCCCTATAATTCCCATTTTAATGGAAATATTTCAGTTAGAAAACCTTCTTATTTGTGCTCTATTTTTAATGAAAAGACATTAAGGCACACTATCTTTCCGAAACAAATTTTTTTTTTTTAAATCTTTTAAAACAACAATAACATGAAAATAGTTATATCGATAACCTAAGATGAGACTACAACACTAAATAAATGCAAAATCCCTTCGTTATCTATGTTAACAATGCAATTCATTTCTCTGTTTTGTGGTCTGGTGCAATGACAGTCAATAAACACGCGGTGATTAGAACGACGGCGGGAAAAATAATACGACCCACGTTATGTAAATGAACATAACTTATTCAGAAAGTGATAATGAGTGTAGTTTTAACGACAAGCTAATAACTTGTGCGACTCAATGATATTATCAATCTCATTTTTACATTCCATTTTACATTACATTCCATAGCGTCTTAATTCCAACGATAAACATGGATTACGCAGGGAAATTAGCATTTAATTGGTGTTGTAAGTACCTCATCTTAGGCTGTCGTATACATTTTCTTCTGTGAAGAAACTTTTATTTTTGTTTCAGAAAGGTCGTAGGCCTTTAATGTTTTATTGTTTGAACTGATAAAATACCTTAATATTTCAAACAGGTGGTTGTGGAGTCCTCTGGTCAATAGCATGGTTCTGTTGTATTTACGACTGTCCCGATGATCATCCCGGAGTAAAAGAGCGAGAGAAGCTACTATTTCAGGAAGAAGGTCCGGGCCACCGAGGGGGGAATAAATTAACAGTAAATATCAATATATTATTTGATAATTTTTATCATTAAACGTTCTATAACTTCTTCAAAATTTTTTATGCAGTATGTGTGCTTATTCAGGAATTTAACCTGTGAAGGTTTATTTTCCTGTCTTGTCAGCTTCGTATGCATGATTACGATATTCCGATAGCATAGAATCCTCAATTTGGGATAACTGCTGGTATTTAACAGAACATTACAGTTATAGCCATGTATTAAGCTCTGACTGTGACCCCAAAACGATCAGAGTATTTTCTAGCGAGTATATAAAATTTAAAGTGGTGAATTTGACATGCTGTTATTCATTTCTAGGCCTCCGGCATTCCCTGGCGGAGAATATTTACAAGTTTGCCGATGTGGGCTATCATTGTTGGTAGTTTTTGCCGGAACTGGATATTCTCTCTGATTCTAACAGAACTTCCACAATATTTCCATGATGTGTTTTCTTCGAGCGTAGATAATGTAAGTTACTTCAAATTCTACTGGTGGCAAAGTTGTTAGTTGAAAGACGTCCATACAAAATAACTAACTTGCCACCAACTTGCCACCTTTTAATTGGTGGCAAAGTGATGTAGTAACGTCATTTCCTCTGTATATGGGAGAAATATAATAATTACTTCCCTTCCCCCGTTACCCCCCCCCCCCCGCGATATAAGGGAAATTCCATTAATCTCATATTGTCTTCAAGTCCCAATATTCGTATCTGTCTTATTTTTTCATGAAAATTAAATAAATATTGAACATCGCTACTTTTTCCCAGAGTCCCATTTAATTGGTCAAACAAGCCGAAGTTAGCATACATTGTAACATCGTCATATGGCCACCGCAACTACGTAACGTCTGTTCGAACTCTTCCGAGAACGGGCCATGAATTTTCCGACTTCCATTCGACTATAATCGTATCTCCTAAGGCGACCAGTCATGTGTACAAGTATCGACTTTCAACAACTGTTGTACCAAACTTATTAAGAAATCACTGTAAATATTCTTTGATATAACTTATTTTCAACTACATCTACAAATACTAATAATATCGGGGTCGAAACTAACTTTTTTGTTGATATCTACGTATAGTATAGCTTTTATAACTGTCCACCTCTGGGTTGCGATCGCTAATTAGTTTAGGTGTCCGCGATTGTCACTGACGATATCTTCAAGTTCACCATTGTTGGCTACTGCTTCAGGTATCGAGGGCAGAACAAAACGAAACCTAAATTCATCGAAAAATATAACTGACTGTAGATATGCATACTTTTTTCTTCTGTTCAAAATATTTCAGTCTAAGGCTTATGTTTGAGCATAACTGACACTAAACGTTGGATAATTTAACATTTGCACTCTGAAGTTTATAGATTTAGTAGGATGAACGTCTGTAAATGCTTTTTGTTTACAGATTGGCTGGATGACTGGGGTACCAGAAGTATTTATGACGTTAGTAACGGTGACTGGAGGTGTTCTAGTGGACAAGCTGATAAAGGCAAAGACATGCGGTATCACCACAACAATCGGCAGGAAACTAGCTCAGTGTATCGGTATGTAACACGAATCAGAATAACAGTAAAACTAGCTCAGTGTATCGGTATGTGACCAGAATCAGAATAACAGTAAAACTAGCTCAGTGTATCGGTATGTAACATGAATCAGAATAACAGTAAAACTAACTCAGTGTATCGGTATGTGACCAGAATCAGAATATCGGTAAAACTAACTCAGTGTATCGGTATGTGACCAGGATCAGAATAACAGTAAAACTAACTCAGTGTATCGGTATGTAACATGAATCAGAATAACAGTAAAACTAGCTCAGTGTATCGGTATGTAACCAGAATCAGAATAACAGTAAAACTAGCTCAGTGTATCGGTATGTAACACGAATCAGAATAACAGTAAAACTAGCTCAGTGTATCGGTATGTAACACGAATCAGAATAACAGTAAAACTAGCTCAGTGTGTCGGTATGTGACCAGAATCAGAATAACAGTAAAACTAGCTCAGTGTATCGGTATGTGACCAGAATCAGAATAACAGTAAAACTAGCTCAGTGTATCGGTATGTAACACGAATCAGAATATCAGTAAAACTAGCTCAGTGTGTCGGTATGTGACCAGAATCAGAATATCGGTAAAACTAGCTCAGTGTGTCGGTATGTGACCAGAATAAGAATAACAGTAAAACTAGCTCAGTGTATCGGTATGTGACCAGAATCAGAATAACAGTAAAACTAGCTCAGTGTATCGGTATGTGACCAGAATAAATAAATCAGTAAAACTAGCTCAGTGTATCGGTATGTAACACGAATCAGAATAACAGTAAAACTAGCTCAGTGTATCGGTATGTAACACGAATCAGAATAACAGTAAAACTAGCTCAGTGTATCGGTATGTAACACGAATCAGAATAACAGTAAAACTAGCTCAGTGTATCGGTATGTGACCAGAATAAATATATCAGTAAAACTAGCTCAGTGTATCGGTATGTAACACGAATCAGAATAACAGTAAAACTAGCTCAATGTATCGGTATGTAACACGTATCAGAATATCAGTAAAACTAGCCCAGTGTGTCGGTATGTGACCAGAATCAGAATATCGGTAAAACTAGCTCAGTGTGTCGGTATGTGACCAGAATAAATATATCGGTAAAAACTAGCCCAGTGCATCGGTATGTGACCAGAATAAATATATCGGTAAAACTAGCTCAGTGTGTCGGTATGTGACCAGAATAAATAAATCGGTAAAACTAGCTCAGTGTATCGGTATGTGACCAGAATAAATAAATCGGTAATAAAACTAGCTCAGTGTATCGGTATGTGACCGAATAAATATATCGGTAAAACTAGCTCAGTGTATCGGTATGTGACCAGAATAAATATATCGGTAAAACTAGCTCAGTGTATCGGTATGTGACCGGAATAAATATATCGGTAAAACTAGCTCAGTGTATCGGTATGTGACCAGAATAAATAAATCAGTAAAACTAGCTCAGTGTATCGGTATGTGACCAGAATAAATATATCGGTAAAACTAGCTCAGTGTATCGGTATGTGACCAGAATAAATATATCGGTAAAACTAGCTCAGTGTATCGGTATGTGACCAGAATAAATAAATCAGTAAAACTAGCTCAGTGTATCGGTATGTAACACGTATCAGAATATAAGTAAAACTAGCTCAGTGTATCGGTATGGGGACACAGAATAATATATCAGTAAAACTAGCTCAGTGTATCGGTATGTGACCAGAATAAATATATCGGTAAAACTAGCTCAGTGTATCGGTATGTAACACGAATCAGAATATCAGTAAAACTAGCTCAGTGTATCGGTATGTAACACGAATCAAAATATCAGTAAAGCTAGCTCGGTATGTGACACGAATAAAAATATCAGTAAAACTAGCTCAGTGTATCGGTATGTCACACGAATCAAAATATCGGTAAAACTAGCTCAGTTGATAATTGGATATAATTAAACACAGGTCTAGGTCAAAATTTGTTTTCCATTTGCATAATTTGGTTTTGTTTCATTTTTAAGGATACAATTATTTTCGTGCACCGCTTAAATCTTTCTGACATCATCTGTTTCTTTGATATGATAATAATGGTGATTGAACGTTTATGTTTGCTCTCAAAAAAACCGTAAAATTTGTAACAATTAGTAAACAGTAACGGGAATGTAGTGAAAAAGTTTGCCACCAGATGGCGGCAGTAGTAAAGCACTGTAAAAGCGTCGGATTCTGTCAAGGCTAATAAGGAGTGTAATGGATTATCTTGACTTGACTTATCTTAAAGATGCATTTATGTCTAGATATATATGTTTTATATAATTTAGAAATCTAAAAGCTGTAAAATATCGAATGGTATTGTTTCGTGACTTCAAAACTGATTTAATTTTCTGCATATTCTATTGTGATCAATATAAGCCTTATCGTGCCTATGGACATTACCTCTTTCAGGTTTTGGAATTGAAGCGATTTGTATTTTCGTATTGGCTACTCTTGGTAACAAAACAGAAGATAGAACTATTGCTGTCATTTTACTTTGTGTTGGGGTGGGATTCAGTGGATTCGCTATATCAGGTGAGCATTTTTGTAATCCTTTCGAAGAACTATCTACCCTGGAAGAAAAATGAATAAAAGTATGTATCTATGGCATAGTATATCGTGCATTGTGTGAAGAAGAATGTTTTTTTAAGATTAATTCTTAATTTCAATGTGTATACTGTAGCAAGTATGATTGCACTTGGCAACGCGTTCCTTAAATAATATATTCATTTATTTCCATTTAAGTTCATACTAGCCTACCGTTCACGCAATCAAAATAAAGATCAATCCTTATATCTGCATCTCTAATTTATGACTGGGTGAAGGTACTGTGGTTTCTAGGCTAAATAGATTGCGTATACGCTAATGTATCTGCAATCAGACTTTACAAAGCTGAAGAAGAGAAAGATGTAAATATACAATAGTCTAAAATGTTTTGACCCATTTCAGGTTACCAGGTGAATCCACTCGACCTCGCTCCTCAGTACTCCAGTATCCTCACGGGACTGTCCAGGTGTGGCGCGTTGGGATCAATTCTAAGTACTGCTGTGGCTAGTACTATTATAGGCAAATCGGGGGTACGTACTTTACTAGTGATGAGGGCTGGATATCATAGTATAGCATTATGTCGACAGTTGTTTGTTGTTGTTGTTTTTTTGTTTTTTTTTGAGGGGGGGGGGGGGGGGGGTTGAATTTGTTTTACTTTCATTTCTGATATCAACAGTAGACATGCTAAATTTTCTAACTCGAAAATTTTGTTATATGCAAAATTACTTAATACATATTTTAAACGGTCTTTTAAATATAAATGAGCTTTTGTTTGGAAATATTTACCAACCATGTAGGAAACTGTAAAACTCTCTTTTATCTGTTAAGAAAGCAACACATGGGTTTTTCATAGAGTAACAATTTATTCTACCTGTGGATGTATTCACTACAGCATACCTGTTACGTGAATTTAATTTAATGAACATGTATATCTTTATACTGTATATATTATATTTATCTTTTGTTTTGTTTAGCGACTATGTTTAAGTTTCATCTATCACTTAATGTAGTATCTTTAAAACTAGACATACCGCTGAACACTTCTTTAGAAATATATGTACCGAATATTTATTTCTTTTCTAGAACGTGCATAACTGGCAGACTATATTTTGGATAGCTGGTAGTGTTCACATGGCAGGTGTCGTGTTCTATGGAATATTTGCAAAAGGAACGCGACAGGATTGGGCTGTCAAAGTTAAAGAGAGTGAACGGCTGATCAACCCCGTGAGCAGTGAGAGTGAAATCTACAATGAGAGACGAGAACGCATCTTTAGTCAATCGGCCGAGTACGGGTCAACAAGGAGTGATTATGAGGATATTAGCGATAATGACAGGATATTTTCTAAGTCCATAGATAATGGAGCACTCAGTCGCTCTGATTACGATGACGGAGATAACTGGTTTCTTCTAACTATCTAATACGAAATGTATATGATTTTTTGTCATCAATGTTTTGCTACGCATGTAATTTTACTTCTTCACATGAAAAATTCACGTGAAATTCACGTGAGCCGGTGCCAAAAATAAAAATGCCATCAAGCGAATGTACGTGAATTTCACAAGAATATAAATCATATGATCTTCATGTGAAGAAATATTGGCTGTGAATGATTCTTTACAATATAATCTTTTAATATCGCTTTCGTTAAAAAAAACTATTGAAATACTAGTCACGACTATTTGCGGACAAATCGCATTGCATTTAATGTATATGCATCATCAATTGAGCATTTGAAAAAATCTTTTTTTTAATGTATGGTGATATAAATTTGATTTTTTATTACGCAAAAAACGTGAAATAAAATCACTCGCGCAAATAAGTAAACTATTTGATAAAGTAATATTTATAAATATTGCATCGAGATATGATTATTATAAATATGAACTATGCTGTACTAATATGTCTTTCATTATTGTATAAAAAATTTGCCATCTAATGTGAAGTGCAAAATATGCTATTTATTGTGGTACGTGGATCTGATTTTGTTTTGCTTATGTGTGTAAATGTGGCTAGTTGTTTTAATACATGTATCTTGCTATTTTATAATCTGTTTGTACAGAACCTTGAATATGTCTTTTGAAACATAGATCTGTTTGTTGTTATCTTGGTGCTTACAATTACGTGTATACTGAATGTTTAGGAAATAATACTGGTAGGCTATTCGATATTGTAGATATTTTATTATTTGATATGTTACATAAACCTTCCTTGTATATGTAATTTGGTACCTAGTTATGTTTGGTTTTTTTCTGGCTTCTTATGCAGATCTTCTACACGAAACAGTGTAAAAAATGAATATATGCTTTGTGTTTGTTTTGACAGAAATAATTTATTTTTAAAAATCATAAAAAAATATTTATTTATAAAATATGTGCCTATAATATATGAAATATATGTAAAGGCCGACCTTATTCAGCCCTGAAGGCACATTGCGGCTCTTCTAAAGCAAAGTCTAGATTAGTCCATTATGAATTTTCTAGACTGAAATAGTTACTTCGTTAGAAACTGAAGGTACGTAAAACAAAATAATAAAACCAATCCATAACAAAAGCCAGAAATTGCATTTAATAGTATATAGCGCAAGAAATATACAAAATCCATATATACTAACATCGTTTTTACAATTTTATTATGAAGTTATTCCAACAGTGGTCCATATATGAACGTTGAACATAACAAAACGTAATTCCTGTCCGCCTACTTTACAGTAATAACAGCCTCTCCCAGAGGACTCAAACTGTTATTCAGTATTTAAATTGTTGGATTTTACATATCTAATGTGTCTCTAATTTATTTGTAATGCTCGTTTTCTAGTTTTTGCAGCTTCAGATGTCATATTAACCACACGAAATATGCATAAATTATAAAAAAAAGTGGAAATTTTGACCATTTTTGACGAGTATTTGATTTAGAAAACAAAGAGCGCATCCTTGAACAAACTTTTTATTTTTCATAAAGAAGATTGGAATTGCAGACATATTCCCAGTAAATATTAAGTTTGTTTAAGGATGCGCTTAATAGTTTCATAGACAAAAACTTAGCAAAAAAGACCAAATTGTCAAAATTTCCACATTTTCATACTGTATGCATATTTTGGATGGTTACCATGGCAACTACATATGCAAAATAAGAAAAAAATTATTATTGTTGAATCAGGTTTATTCCGAATTTGCATATTACAGAGTTATCTGCACTTGCGGGTAGGTATTGATTGTGACGTCATGTGTTTGGGAGCGTAACGTCATACGTTTTGGAGAAAACGACGTGAATTGCGCTCACAAAATAATGACGTCACAATCAATACCTACCCGCAAGGGAAGAAACTCTGTAATGTGCAAAGACCGAATACCAGATACTTAAAAAACAACAAAATAATTATTAAATAACAGTAAATAAAAAATCAAATAAAAATTTGATGGATTTTGGGGACAAAAAGGGCCAAAACCATACATAGTCCTTTACAATTTTAATTGTGACTTATTGACGTCAAAAGGTTGTATTGAGGTCATGTACATTATAAAATGCCGCTTTGGACAACAGGTTGTATTGCATTAGATAAACAAGTACTTCACCCAAGCATGGTTCGTTAGCGAGCAAGATGGCGAATTCACATTTCGGAAAGCTACATATTGATGAGTTGTACGTCAGAAAGTCAACAGCTAATGCATCAAACTATGGGAAGCAAACATATGTGACGTCACATCAGTACGCAGACATCTTTATGACGATACGGATTACATCCGTATCGATATTTAATTATGTAATAGAATATGTATTGCTTTGCGTAAGGCAAACGCCATTTGTTTATAGTGTCATTTTTAAACATATAATACATTGTATTTTTTGTAATTATTGATAGAATTGTAAGCGCACTTGAAAATATCTATCATTATTTTGCTTTTATGTCACCATCAGTCGTCTATCATTATTTGTCTTTGGTTCAATTTCTCTCTTTAAAAACGTGAATCATATTAATGAATTGGAATAACAATCTTCTGCACGCCACGATATATATACTCTATCTAGTGTAGCAACTGGTTTCTTCTTTCTGTTATAATCATTTAACAATATTTATTTTTTAGATTGAAGCTAGTTTACACATTCTTTCTTCGCATGGAAATGATTTCATAAGATACATGCATTATCATAAATTTGCCAAATTAAAGGACCATGCTGTGTATATGCCAAAATTCGTAATTTCTTCACTTAAAAGGACCCATATAGAACTTATGATGTTTAAGTCCCTAATAACGGAAAGCAGACAAAATTTGTCTTCTTGGTTAAGTGGAGGTCAAAGGTACTGTTTGCCATTGTAACATTAATCTAGTTTAAGATTTTGCAATTGTCTTTTAGGTAGGGTGTTACTATGATACCTGTAGCCTTCATTGCATGATCGTATAGTGCGAATTGATAGGTTTTTTCTTCCTTCTTTCTAGCGTCTTCATTGACATCGCCTTAATCTTAATTCTGAGTTGAAAGTTCGTCCCCTATGAGGAATTATATGGGTTTTTGTCTCATGGTCGAGCCATGCTATAGTAACTATGATAATCTCTGCTCCTGCTTAGCTTTTAGCATAAAAGAACCGAAATGGCTGTCATGGTTGTTGTCATTATGTGTTCAGATTAGGTGTGTCTTTTGTGTATTTAGGCTGCATGCTTCAGTGAGATAGCACTAAAAAAAGTTTTCCCCTTTCCCCTTTTTTCAGTAAAGCTCAGTTTACCAAAACATACACATATCCACACATACACAAACGATTGCATTCATTGCATTCAAGGGAGGCCATCTTTAAATGTCTTCAGCTGTTGTAATATTTCTTCTGATATTTCTCCAGGGGTTACTATCACTGACGTCATATCCACCCTTGGAACATGCCATGGCAAAACTGAAGGCAACATCTAACACACAGGTCATATAGTCATTTGATGTACTTCAAAAGAATCAAATAACGGTACACTGTGGTTAAGTGTGTGGCTTTGGATTCGGGCGTCGCTCTCTCCATTATCTTCAAAGGAAGTACCTGCAAGCCCTTGATTGGTAAGCTGTTTTCTCCTGAACTGCCTCCAGTTTTACTATAATGTATTCCAGGAGTGGATATGACGTCAGTGAAAGTAAACCCTGGAGTATCGAGGATGATGTCACAGTTACTTGGTTTTTGTGCGCTTTCCAAATAATCCTCTAACTCGTGCACCAGGTTTGTTACATTGAGGTCAAAGGTCAAAGCGTATTGTTTATGGTCAGACTGACATGAGAATAAAACACTTACCTATATCCTTTCGTCTCTTGTTCCAGGCGAAATACTATAAATATAACGCCAATAGATAGTATATATTCAGGTCAAATAGTTCATTTATCTGACCATTTTATTACAAGATGGTCAAAAACCGTTTCCATTTATTAACTTCTTTAACTAGTGTTGACGTCACCAAGTTTAATAAACGGAACAGCCATAGCATCAGCTTCTGAATCTAGTTCAACACAAAACGGTTTGAAACAAGCGAACAAATGAAAATTATGCGATGATATTTTTTAATACATGCTATTTTGTAAACATGATAATACTTTTAGATTTCATAGACCGCACATCTTTAAAAGCACTTTTTAAATTATTTGACCGTTATGTATAGGCGTAAGTACATACAACTGCAATGATACATTGTATACGGAATGTTGTCCATTATACATTGGTTTACAACGTCTGTCGAGTTTAAATTCTAATTTTACCATTTCATATAAAGTTGCAGCACTGAAAATATTTTAATTATAAAAGTAAAAAAATCTTTGTAATTTGTACACGTGAAAAATAGGCTCGAAAGATGCCGAATCATTCCGAACTCTTCGGAACATCGTCGCGACAATCTCGGGCGAGTTCACGTGAAACTCGCGGGTTGAACGGGTTGAACTGAGTGACGTAAATTCCTATTTATAGACCCAAGTTCGAGAGTCGTGAACAAAATGCGTTGGCCTACACCGAGAGAAACTCTCCGAACCCTTGGTCTGAGCTGGGGTAGACACGGATAGAGTTCAAAGTTCAAATTACGTAACTCGAGTAGAAACTATCGCCGTTTTGTTGAAACACACGCCGCTCATGTTAACTCTAGAACAGGAGAGTTGTGAAACCAAGTGAAAATATCAACAATTTATCATAAACAAAACATCTGGTCGACCTCAGCAGACTGGATCTACAAAGAAAATAATGTTTGCATATTACAATATTTTATAACACAATGTTTTACGGCAATGTGTGAATTAGATGTTTCAAATACTCATTCTGTGGACATATACTAGCATGATTTGCTCATATTAGCCAGAAGGAAAACGTAAACAAACACATGTGCGCTTACGCTAGTTACGTATACGTGGCTCACCACATGCAGGTTGTGTCGACGTCAGTCACGTGGTACGATTCGGAATCCAACAAAACCCGAAGTCATTGAACGTAGCGGTGCTTGAAGGCGCTTTCTTCAAACCAGGAATATATGATCCCTAGATTTCGGCTCTCTTGGAGACCGACAAATGCTTTTCAAATATCAAATGTTTAAGTGACATATCGTTACAGTGAAATTAGCATGAAATATAACTTTAAAACAATGATGTACAAGGTATAATTTTGTGAACTAACACGGACTTCTTAAGCTACTGTAAACATCTATATAGCATTTTTTTTTTTTTGCCTAATTGCCAAACCGTGACCAGCTAAGTAAACAAATTAAAAACTGTTTGAGTTTAAGACGTGCTTACTAATGCTGTCTTCCGGACACGCATTTCATGACTGTCCATGCGATTAATACGGCCGATATCTTTACAATTTCAATTTCTTTAGATAGAAATTAAAACCTCTAAACAGCCGTTTCGGTTGACTGAATTCTATCGATTGTAAGGACTGAATGGTCAAGCCTGAATCTATACTCACATTCTAGAGGCTACAGCCAGTACGAGAAGCAAGGCCAATGGAAATTTTATAAACTTCAGAACTACGTTTCTTAGCGCGAAAAATGACAGAACAAGGATATATCAATGCTACAACGAAAGGATCAAACATTTGGAAGTCAACAGCTGACAAAATTAAGTGTGAAAAGCCTATTACTGATGAGCTTGACAGACTAACCTTCAGGACAACTACAGCCGAAGATTACGATGACGTCATATCAGTACGCAGACACCTTTATGACGGTACGGATTACATCCCGTACAGATACTGTGAACTACTCGAGCATAACACGGGGTTTGCCGGGTTTATTGACAGTACTATGGTAAGATTTAATGATGTTTCTTTTTTTGTGTGAAATTGTTATTCGACTTAGAAATCATCATCTTAACATGCATGCACGTATAGGAATATTAACTGATACATACCTTAAGTCACAAGCAGATCACCTCACTATATTTGGAATGTTGAAATAACAAAGGCAATATATCAAGCCATATCACACTAGTGACATATTAAAAACTCCTTAAAATAATTTCTCGACATACTACCACGAGCCCTCCACCTCTGGGTCGCGAGTTCGAATCCAATGTGGGGTAGTTGCGAGGTACTGACTGCTAGCCGTTGGTTTTTTCCTAGTATTCCGTCTTACCTCCACCAACAAACCTCGCACGTCCTCACATGACCCTATCTGTTCATAGGGCGTTAAACTAATTAATACCCAAACCCTTAAGTCACAAGCAGGTCACTTCATTATGGGAAGATATTTCAGAATTATTCGAGATTAAGTAGTGAACCACATGGATTGTAATAAACTCTTCACGGAACATCAACACGGTTTCATTTCGGGAAAACCATGTACAATGAATCTATTAGAAATGATGGAGAAATTGTTGATACAATCTATTCAGTACGGCATTTGACACACAACCACATAGTGAAAAAATGTAAAGATTACGTGATCATTGGAAAAGTAATGGAATGGAGAAAAGACTTTCTGACAGACCTAAAATAATGTGTAGCCATACGGGGTGAAAAGTCCAGTCTGGTTAAGGTAACTAGCGGTGTACCCCAGGGTAGTCTTCTAGGTTCAGTCCTATTCTTAATATATATAAAAGATCTGCGAGATGTCGTTAGTCATAGTGTTATGAAACTCTTTGCTGATGACTCTAAGCTGTTAAATACCAACAATGATAGCACAGGATCACCAGAATCTGATATGAATAACACAGTCAAATGGACTCAAGACTGGAAAATGTCACTTCACATAAATTCAAGCACCTCAATATTGGTAACCTAACACAAAATCCTGCTTACGTATTTCCTCCAGGTGAACACATACAAAAAATATTCACAAAGACGTAGGCGTGACATTTACACTTAGAATTCAGCCAACATGTAAGTTAGTCAGTCAAAAAGCAAATGGCATCATAGGGCTAATTTTTAAAACTGTTTTTATAAGTGAAAATAACAATGTTCTTATCACTCTACAAAAGTCATATTAGGCCCCATTTAGAATATGCAACTCAAGTGTGATCTCAAACATTAGTGAAAGACCAAATATCTATTGAAAATGTAAGAGTACATACCATACAAGACCTGCCATACAACGAAAGACTTCAAATAAACTAGGATTACTAATATGAGAGCATAGACGAAAACGAAACGATGTTGTAGAAGCATATTGTGACAAGATGAGATCTTGTGTTTCTGTGATCTGTCACGTTTATTACGATATTATTTCAATCTGTAGGAATATCAGAAAATCTGCGAATAATTATTAACTAGAAGATACTAGGAAACGTAATTCAACCATTGGTAAATATATACCTGATCTTTAATGCATCGTAACCGGTCGATATTCAGATAAAGTATGAGCGATCCGTTGAGAGAAAGCGTGGTTAGTTACAGGAAGTGTGAACCGGAAATGACGTAGTACGCAAGTTGTCGTGTGTGAAATATTCCTATTTTTAGTACGAGTGAGTATAGCAGAGTTTCGGATGTAAGTACAGTTCGTATGCAAGTTATAACTAATTTTGTAGGTTAGGATGTGTTTATTTATAACGTATAATACAAATGTTGCAAATTGTGTACGCAACCTTTTCCAACAAGAATCCAGCAATAGAATAATCTCGCGTGGTTACTATGGTTTTCCAGCAACGCTCCAGCAAGGTTTCGTTACTTCGGGGTTGGGATTTCACTTCTGGTTTGGGAGTCAAGGTGTGAGTACGTCTAGTGATGTTTCTCTGTGTAACTTTCCGCTAGGGATGTAAGAGGTGTTTCCTCGATCCCGATGCGGTTGTCTTGTCATTGTATTGTGTATGTGTACATGTGAACGTGTTAAATGTGGGGAATTTTCCAGTATTTTTATAGGATTTTCGTAACTAGGAAACTTAGATTATTCTGTCATTATTTGGGAATGGATTGTAGTCAACTTAACTGTTCTGATTCTAGAGAATCGTTTTGTGGAAATAGTTATTATCCAGTGATAGATTTTTATATAGAGGTACATTTTTATTCAGAAGTATTAGGGAATTATTTTTACATTTTTTAGATGCTGGAGATTGCTGGATTTATTGGTAGGAAATATTGTAATTTAACCATAGGATAGCTACTGTGAGAGTGTGTTGAGCAAGGAATAGATCTTCAGGATTGTATCATTGTTTATTGTAATATATTTCAAACATAATTAAATCATTTAACTTTATTTAACTCTTGGTTGTATTTGATTAGGAATCACAGTCTCGGTGACAGTGATTATTTGGTATGAGAATCTTGGAACCTCACACCTATGTAACTAAAGTTTGTTATAAATTATACCTTGTACCTAATGGTCCAAGGGTAGACAACTCCAGGAAACCTTGATACATGTTTGAAGACTGAAATGAATAATTGGTGCTGCAGATGCTGAGACGAAGAAGATCCCATGTGGAAGAAGATGCCTTACAAGAGACTTTTATGACTTATAATAGATTTTAATGAGATAGTCCTTGACCATTAGTCGAGTCCTTTATGGACATGGTATTAATCAGTTTGATACCCAACCTATGTAACGGTCAGACGCGCTACCTGAATTATAGTGGTTTTGGTCATACCACTTGGCCGTTACAATATCAAATATTAAACGACTTGTCAAAATTAGAAAATAACAAGCTATGTATATAGTCAGTCCCTAGAACTAAAGGAAACTCTATATGAGATAATATTCATTGTCGCCGATTCCTATAGAAAGCATGCCAATTTCAACGAGAAAGTTTTTCAATTTCTCTTGTTAAATATATCTGAAAACCAATTTACTTGCTGTTTGAGGCCTGATGAGGGCGTTAACCTATTATTCACAATTGCTTTGTGTGCCTTTTAATATGCAACATTTTTACATATAAGTAATCTAGATTTGAATTGCTTCTAATTTAAAACCTTAATATATTAATTAACCCATTTGCATATTCACTAATCAATATATTAAAAAATAAAACTGCTGGTTACAGTGACATTCAGTTTTAGAATATGTATACTGTGTACAATGTTTACTGCGGTATGCTTGCGTCTGCATCAGAAGAAATATATTAAAAGTGTGAAAGTATTTCATAGCTAACCATGCGGATTATCATAAATCTATGATGACATTCCTTGTTGTATTTTTTTGTGTGTGTTTTCTTTTGCATTTTCATATCTTTTTATATATTTTCTGGGGTTTTCATGTGTTTCGGTCGACTGACTTTGTGAACTATATAGGATGATACAACCGGCTTTCCAGCTACCACGACCTTAATAGTATGTGCGAATGACGAAAGTAATGGCGGATTTCAGTTTGAGGAGTAAAGCATATGCTATATCAACCTTCGAGAAATCAGGAGTTGATGAAATAAGCTTCGAGAAGGCTGATAATGGTAACACAAACTTAGAGAAGGCACGAGTCAGTGAAATAAATTTCATGAAGTCAACAGCTATGGAAAAAAAACATCGGTGTGTCAAAGGCGGCTGAAGAAATACATTGCGGTAAGCCGGCAGCTGATGAAATAACCTTGAGATATTCAAAAGGTGAAGAAATAGACGTTGAGATGTCAATTGCTGATGACTTTGCTGGACTAACCTTCAGGACAACAACAGCCGAAGATTACGATGACGTCATATCACTACGCAGACATCTTTATGGCGGTACGGATAAAATTCCGTACCGATACTACGAACTACTGGAACATAGCACGGGGTTTGCTGGGTTTATCAATAGTACTATGGTAAGATTTAATGAATTTTGGTGATTTTTCGTAATCCACTCTTAACATAATAGGAATATTTACTGATACATGACTTAAGTCACCGTGAAAGCCAAGTGGATAAGATGTCTCAATCCTTTTGCGAAGACAGATGTTTTGATTCTCAATTCCATAAGATTCTTTTTGGAATTATTGAAAAATCAAAGTTTGCCAATTCTGTCAACTTCGTGTTGGCTGTCGCTTGGTTTTGTATCTTTAAGCGACTTAGATTTTAAGTCTTTCTTTAAATTTACACTAAAGAGCTATACAAAATACAGTTTTTCCTATTATTGGTCAAATCTGAACACTCAATTATTTACAAAATATTTTGAAAATCATAAGCCTTTTCTGAGTGTATTGAGGTCTAAATTAAATGTACTTCTGTGATAAATAAATTATTGTTTTTTTTAAGTTTATTGTAAGTTTAATTTTTATGTAAGAAAGAGGATATTATATGATCATTTGTTCCTATTTAACTTATCGAGTATATATATCTTTCCAGCTATATTCTGACTAATCTTAGCTGCTGTATCTATTACTTTGTTTCAATTTAAATGGCGTGATAGTGTGTAAATGTGAATATACATACAAATAATTTACATGCAATATGGTTGTATTTCGGTTTGAATGTTTTAAATGCATATTACAAATTCGTATATATATATTAACTCTTGAATAAAATTATTTTTTGGAAAAAAAAGATGTCTCGACATATATCTACAAGCCCTCCACCTCTGGGTCGCGAGTTCGAATCCCATGTTGGGTAGTAGCCAGGTTCCATCAACAAACCTGGCACGTCCTCACATGACCCTGGCTGTTAATAGAACATTAAACTAATAAAACCCGTAAATCACAAACAGGTCACTTCATAATATACCTGTATAGAGAATGTTGAATTGTCAAAAGTAATATAACAAGCCATATCACACTAGTAACATATTCAAAAATATTCCTCAATAGAATTGTTTAGTGATTGTCAAGGAGTACATTCTTCACGTAAAAAAAATCGTCGCGTAAAAAATGCGCCATGTAACCATGTTATTATAATGTAATTGAATATCTACCAAAACGATTTTAGGGGTAGTTTATAACTATGCGTAGTAAGCACGAAATAAAAACATAATAATGCATCTACGGTTTAGCTTCCATTAGCGTATGTCTTAAAGACGAAATCAGCGATGAGCGAGACTGTATAAAGCGTGTTGAATGTGAGGTTTTACGTGAAGAGCAAAGATTATATACTTATTTCTTTGAATGGCATAGACACGCTAATGTAGATCAGTTCAATAGACAAATTTCTCGTCCATCCTACAGTGAACAATTGGATACCGATGGATGATTTCATGCTGCGTACTTATACTGAATCTAACGAATAAGCAAAATCTAGATAAGAAAATGTCGGATGTACTATTATACTGGAATTCGGACGATTTAGACAGTTTACTTAATCATACAGTCTTTATAAATAGGTATACCTCAGTATTTCTAAGATTATGTTGATTCTGATAAAATTAATTCGATATCATATGAAATGGAAATGTGCATAATTTAAGTTTTTTTTCTTATAAACCTGATTACTGTGAAAAAGTTTATTTTTGTTGGGCTCAATTTTCGTGGATTGTAAAATTTGACTCTTTTAATGGCACTTTAATTCGTAGAGAAAATCTTAACAGTCACAGTCAAAAAAATCGGAAGTTGAAGTTTTAAAGCTGACTCAGCAAAAAAGCAAACAAATAAATAACATGAGAAAGTATCATCTTGTTACGATAAATATAATATGTTTATGTTTAAATTGATATCTTTACTTTCTATTTGTTTCAGGTGTGTTTTATGTTCGCCGCCATCATCGATGACGGTAAAAGTGTTCTCATACAAGCAATCCGGGTCCGCAAAGAATACGAAGGCAAGGGAGCTTACTCTCGATTGAGGGCATTTTGTATGACTTTTCTCGATTTATGATTGTGTTCATTTTTTTCTATCCCCTTTTTTTCATCTTCTTTCTTTCATTTTTTTCTGGTTTTTATTTTACTTGTTCTTTCGTGTGATTAAGGGTTAAGTATTCAATTTCTTTAAAAATTGTATCTCCTTACCATATCGTCCTGTAAACGTGTTGAACTAGAACATTTCAGATAATATTGTATCAGCACTTTTTTTTTAAATTTAAAGACATTTCATTGCAATGCTATTGAACAACTTAACATATACAAAATATATTTTATGTCGCAAACATTATTTTTTTTTATGTTCGAAAACTTCTTTAATGGAATGTTTTTCTTCAAACAAAGAGCACTTTTGAACTAATCAGTCATTTTTTCTTCAAAGAGCACTTTTTCAGTCCATGACCTTATTATCACTATCACTGTCCATACATCTGTAGTCCATAGTTTACACAAGTTCAGTTGGAATAAAGCTTGAAATATCAAAGGTCGATCATTTCCTGGCCTTCTTAGCCTTGCCTTTGGCTGGGGAAGCCATTCTTTGCTGAATCATACCTTGGTTGTCTTTCCTTTGCGGGGGTTAGTCTTTGCTGTTGCCTTGCCCTTTTTCTTCTTCGATACTTTCTCTGGACTGCTTTCTTCTTCACTTTCCTCTTCATCTTCATCTTCCTCATCCTCATCATCTTCATCCTCATCCTCTTCATCGTCATCTTCCATATATTCCTCCTTCGACTTCGTTTGTCCTTTCGATGACGGTGCTTTCCTCTTTTTCGTCTTGGCTGGTTCCTCTTCCATAAGCATTTCATCTTCATCTTCTTCAGTTTCTGTACAAGATTCATCCTGGCTCATGTTTGATTCATCTGGCATATCCACTAACTGCTGTGCGATTAAATGAACTGGACAAGCACCTTCTAAAAGCTCAAAGACGACGGGATTTTCATGTCCAAAACTTAAATCTAAATTACACATGTCGTTTCTTCCCAATGTTTAGGAGAATGCCGGATGTTTTATAATTCGTTTTCAAAATTTTTGGTCTGTACAGAAACTAGATTTCGTTCATCTTTCAGTGCTGCTTGTCCAAGTACTGCCTGTTTCAAAAATAATGTGTGAATTAGAAAATCTGTGTCCTCTTTCTCCTCCTCAAATGTCCAGGTTACTTTGGGGTTTTCTTTGTTCAAAACACATCCCCAGAAATATTCTCTCGAAACGTCATTCTTTGTGAAAGATGAGTAAAGGCAGCGAGATGTTGACTTGGAGCTTGCGACTCAGTAGACGTCCGCAAACATTCATCCACTCATTCACATAAAAAGTTTTCTTTTTTACTGATAACATTGCCTATTTTTGTATCAGCACTTGAGGTTGTGAACAACAGAATAACACTGATAATCAATATGTAGATCAACTATGTTTGGATTTCTTTTCGTGTACATGTATTTCAAACCCAGTAATTACTATGTGCATTCACATATAGCGTATTTCGAAGGCGATGAACATTAAGAGCCGCAAAAACATATCAAATACAGAAACATAACAATTATATAAGTCCTAATCTCGAAATTATTGTGGCTGTGGAATAATCGATAGAAATGAATACATACCTTTTCTGCAATTCTTACAGATACTGAACTACTTTCCACTTACGTGCCGGAACCGGATATCTACTCGGAAAGATCTTCGTCCATGGTTTCCGCATTTACTCTCGACCAGTGTGAGGCAGGAACTGTGATTACATTTGATTTGTTCGGTGACATTTGTAATGAAGAAGTTATCACAAATCACGTACATACCCACCTACAAGGAGCCCTCGATAAATTCGACGAAGTCCTGGTGTTGTACATTTCGTTCCAGGAATACCAGGATACCAATACTCTTTTACATGTCCTGTCAAAATATGGCTGGAGAAAGGTCAAAGATGACGTCATGTATGGCGTGGAAAAACCAATTTAAGATAATATGTGACCTTGAAACGATTCAGTCTACTTTTTACAGAATTGTCTCTTTCTCTCATTTTTGTTAATTATGTATCAAAGATGCTACGCCGCCGACGAATGGTTACTGTTATCTATTAAAAACAGGAGCAGATAAATTAATATATTGCTTCTGTAACAAAACTTACTTACTTCACACTATTAACATTATTGAAAAGTTTGAAGTTCTTACCTTACCTCATTCTATTACCTCAATGTAAAAGTATTTAAAAGGATATATTGTATCCCGAAACAAATCCATGACACTATGCCCTATATGGAATGAGATACTGATTGCACAGACAACAAAAATAAAACAGACGTATATGCACACGATTTATCTATCAATTATTATCCAAATGATAACCAATATTTTATGCACTGTCGGTGATGGAGCATCTTTAAAAAGTAAATTTCTCACAGCAACATGTGATGTTTTAATCAATGGATAATATTTCAATTTTGACTGAAGTTGGATTCATTAAAACTACTTAAAAATCCGTTTCATTTGCTCATGAACTTGGGTATCTAAACATCGGTTTTCGCGCAAGAAAATATTTTATCTATACCTACGTTTGCTTAAGAAGGCGTACAAATAGCTTACTACTAGGCCTACGCATATATCTAAACAGCGGTGGTTTAAAATAAAATGCAAATACGGACATATTTTTACAATTTTAAAAGCATTCTTATGAACTCCTGTTTTACTGACTCTTGTGTATCGTTCGATTCAGAAACATTGCCCACCGATAAAAATAAAATTGATTTACCTTTAATTTAATTGTTTTGCTCTTGAAACAAATTCAACATGAACTGCTTCGCAGCAGTACTGAAAGTTATATTGAAGTGCTTTGATTACCAGTCAGTCTGTGTAAAGCGCACAGGGAAAATCGGTACACTAGGCCTCTACATTGGGAAATATGACTTGCCGCGGGTAAACTAAGCGTCATGTCTCCCTACTGTCAGGGCAATTAATTGCTTATTATACCGAAAATATAAGTTATTCTCTAACCAGAATATTTAAGTTGTTTGCTCAAACACTGTTGGGCTAACGTTACAATTATCTGTTAAATCATAAGTTAGACCTACCGTATCTTTCAGCCCAAATCAGCTCCCTTTAGCAAGTTACATCATATAAACATTACATCGAGTGTTATTGTGCTATCTTTATCTTTTATCATAAGAATATTACTAATTTCCTCGGTCAAAGGCAGACGGAAGCGTCGTCTGCCATCCATTTTGTTTGTTATCGAAATACCTCGGAGAGTTCCGTTACACTGGGGGAAACATGATTTTTGAACATGACGTTCAGCGGGATACACAATGTTTTGTTGGCTTCACACGTGACGTGTCTCGACCAATCAGCGACTGTGACTCATTGGTGAGGTATAATAATAAACTTTGTATTAAAACTTTTGAATTTTTATTACCGGGTCTCGTCTTGTTGTTTGAAGATACGTCAAGGAATGAAGCATTTTGAAAATCTTTAGTTTTCGACAGTAATATAACATTATAGAAGCAATTAGGTAAATGCAGATGCTATAAAATCTGTGCAATTTTTCTAACTGGAACAGATTATTCACAAAAATTTCCGTTGTTACATTAAAATTGAAAATTAAATGCTAATTTATAGAGTTACAAAAAATATACGATTAACAATTATATCTTTCTTCATCTAGGAGTTAACTCCCCCTATATTCATAAACCTCACCACGTATATACGTTTTTATATAATTGTTTGTTAGTACCACCAATATCAGGAGAAGACTAACATATATATAGGCTATGCCTGATGTATAATCCTATCTTCACTTAACATCTTTTTGTCAATAAAAATAAGGAAATTAACCAAGTTATTCGTTAATTTCAATCCTAATTCCAGATTATTAAAATATGTATTCAATACTTATTGCATTCACTATGTTTATTCTACATGAATATCATAGGACACAGCTTAAGGTTTAAAACCTTTTATTTCATCTATTTTCGATTCTTTGTCCCGCATCACCTAATCGTATCCTATTATGTAATCGTGTTCGTTTTGTATGTCTTGATTAATGGGCAGATCGCCTCGAAAATTTGACAATTTGTTTTTGTCCACACGGTTGGAATTACTTCCTTGTCCCATATTTACCATTTGAAGCAATTCGTATCCAACAGACTTACGTTTGATTGGATCCCGTGTCATCTGGAAAATCCTGTTGATATTACTTCTTTGACCCTTATTTTCAATATGTTAAACACTTACCGAAATATGCCTCAATTGCATGTGAGAAACGTAACAGATTAAATATGAAGTAAAAAAAAAAAAGTAAGTCAGAGTACCCGGAAAAAACCACCGACTATCGGTCATGCAAATTCTGCCAATATTCGTATTGAGCTGCAATTAACTTTGTATAATTTTGTGCTAGTATACACTGCAAGGGGTCTTAGAGTGGAAGGAAACCGGAATGCCCAGAGGAAACCCACCCAGGTAATCCCTGACCTTTTGCCGTCCGTACCGGGGATCAAACCCCGGCCTGCTAGGTGAAAGGCGAGTGGCTTAAATACTAACGTCACACATTATTTACAATCTCGATGATTTGCTTTTTAAAGTGCAATATCTTATTAGATATCATTAATCTAGATATGATTTTCTCTTAAAAATTAAAAACTAGATATGTTAATTATCACACATGTGTTTCAAAACAAATATGCTGGTCATAGTGATATTCAGTTTAGATAGTTTACACTGTGTACAGTGTTTACCTTTGTTTGATTGAGTTTGTATCACAAGGAATACACTAAAAGTGTGAAGGTATTTCAAGGTTAACCATGCGGATAAATCATACATATTTGATGACATTCATTTTTTGGCATTAGCATAAATTGTTTTCATTTTCCTGGGGTATTCACGTGTTTCGCCCGACGGAATATCAGAATCATACACTGCTATAAAATCACATAAGTAATTCATAGCTAACCATGCGGATAACCATAAATCTCATGATATTAATCTTTTTTTTTTCTTTTTTTTTCATAATTGTATTTTTTTTTTATTTTCCTGGGGTTGTCACGTGTTTCGGCCGACTGCCTGTGAATAATCTGCGGCTAGAAGGATACACCCGGCTCTCCACTCACTCTCTCTATATCATATACTTATATAACTGCCACAACATTTACATACTGTATGAATACAGAAAGAAATGGCGGATTTCTGTTTGAGGTTTATTAACAATGCTGGACCTTCGAGAAATCAGAAGTTAATGAAATAAGCTTCAATAAGGCGGGGCATAACAACACAAACTTCAAGAAAGTTAAATAAATTTCATGAAGTCAACAGTTGAGGAAAAAAACGTCGGTAAGTCTATGGCGGAAGAGGAAATAAATCGCGGGAAGCCGTCAGCTGATGATATAAACCTGAGGAAGTCAAAAGGTGAAGAAATAAACTTTGAGGAGCCAACTAGTGACCTTGCTGGACTGACCTTCAGGACAACTACAGCCGAAGATTACGATGACGTCATATCAGTACGCAGACATCTTTATGACGGAACGGACTACATTCCGTACCGATACTACGAACTACTTGAACACAACACAGGATTTGCCGGTTTTATCGATTGTACTATGGTAAGTTTTGCTTGGGGTTATTTTTAATTACTTAAAGATGCTCCACCGCCGAGAGAGCATAAATGTTATTCGTCATTTGAAAAAATAATGGATGTTTAATCGTGTATTTATATACCTAATTAACAAAAAACAATAAACAAAAAAATGAAAGAATACAATGCGCAATCAGTATTTCATTCCATATAGGATATAGTGCCACGGATTTCTTTCGGGATGCAATTAATTATTTTTCATATTTTTAACTTGAAGTAAAATTAGAAGATCAAACTTTTCATTGGTGGTAATGGTGTAAAGTAAGTAACTTTTGTAACCGATGAAAAATACTAAATCGTCTGCTCCTGTTTTTGATAGTGGAATAATACCATTTGTCAGCGATGGAGCATCTTTAAATATTTTGCACTTTTATGAAATAAGTTGTGAATGATGGAGCAAAAATTACCATTTAAATGGTTGAAAATTCCAAAAGAATGCAAATGGGATAGTTTGGGTTCGTTTTATAACGACCTACACAATGTAACTTCGATGACGTTCCAAAATCCAAAAACCGACTTATCAACCCTAATGGTGTAGGTTATATTATGTATTTAAGGATTAAAGTATATTTCTGGTATTTCCACCGAAAGATAAAGTTGGGTGTGGGAATGAACCGTTTTTGTTTCTGATGAGGACCATCATATATTCATCCACGTGGCTCCAAATTGCGCGTGACATGCTCAATCTATCGAGAAATAAAGTTGAGTACCATTTGGTTGAATTCAATGGTGTTTATAAAAATCAATTAACCAATAAAGGTTAATATATTTGTATTATCTTTCAAAAAATGATGTATGGAACCATTGTTTAGGAATAACGATCAACCTTTATTTCTCGTATTTGTTGTGTTTCTTTGAGAAAATAACAGGAATTGATGATTCATATCGGTATCTAGAGACCGCGCTATTTTGAATTATTTTGTATTATAAAATGTTCATGGAAATATTAAAATTTATGATAAGGTTAGTATTTGCAATGGAAACCTGAGTAATTCCAGCCACATCCATCAGCAAGGATAAACAAACTTTAAATTATGATGCGTGCATCATTATTCCTTACAATTAGACTTTTCTATGAGTCATTAACTCACTAAATGTATCACATTTTAATTGCCCAGGTATTCGTGACAGACGGCCATAGATAATATCACATTATGTATTTGGCTTCTTGAAGTATACCACACGCATTGACGACTATCTCTTTTTATCACTGAGATATATATTAATTTAGATATATAACTACATATCCTGAGAGCTGTTTGGTGACTTTTCTGTTTTTCTGGTTTTCTGCCACCTGAACTTTGCACGTCCTCAAATGAGATATCATCGGATAGCAAGGAGAGAGAGAGAGGGGGGGGGGGGATGAGTGATGTTGTTTATACCCATATGAAATTAAAAATAGTGTTATCTATGCTTAGATTAACGCGAAATTCTATGGTTCTAATTATCATTTAAGCATTGATGTCACTATATTTTAACTTCATCAGGGGTACGAAAGAAGTTTTGTTTGCAAGCTGTGTGAAATTTATTATTTCAAACCCCGTTGAAGTTAAAAAATAGTGACATCAATGTTTATAATTATTTTTCAGACAACTTGATAATATAAAATACGTTTAGTCGTACGATTCCATTGAATTCCCAATGGATTATATTTTTACAAATCAAAACGCAATGTCGACGTCTCTATTGTGACGTCATGATAACGTCGGGTTTTCGCGCCATTCTCGGATTTTTTCTTCAAAGTAGTAAGAAGAAAAAACATCTACCAACAAGATAGTCGTATTGAACATGGAAACAAATAAACGTTAATTATAAAGATATTATATATATTAATCTGTTTTAGGTGTGTTTTATGTTTGCCGCTGTTATCGACGATGGGAGAAGTATTCATATACAATCGATTCGTGTCCGAGAAGAGTACGAAGGTAGGGGAATTTACTCTCGACTGAGGACATTCTGTTTAAAGAAACTCAACACAACTGCAAGGAAATCTGTCTACGTGATAGAGTCACCGACGAGTAACGATCAACTTATAAAAAAATCAGTAAACCTGGTTTTCATCCGGGTACGTATTCCGTCATTGTCTATTACAGAATTAGCTCCCTTGTGGCTAGATATAGATTGTTACGTCATTATTTTGTGAGCGCAATTCACGTCGTTTTGTCCAAAAGTACGCATGCAAACATATGACGTTACAATCAATATCTACGCGCATTTATCCTGCAACTGTCTCACATACTGACCGATATCTACTGCCGGATAAACTTGTGCTTTATCCGTCAAAACAAAATGCTTTATCCGTCAATACAATCACATGAATGTGTTCCACATCTGACGGAACTTTTTCTAACTTGACCTTGAACTTAAACCTTTCGGTGAATGAAACGTCATTCAGACCCTCTAAAAAGTGACGTCACATTCACCGGAATGGCGTCATTTTTACAATATCGAAAATCTCGTATGGCGGCATCGTCCTTTTTTTGGGTCATGGCGAAGGTATGTACTGTAGAGAAATTCTTTGATGGGTAATATTGTTTTTCATTATTATGTATTGAGTATTTTCATCTTGTTTCAGCGATCTTACACAAGAAATAGAATTACTGGTACTGTTTGCGAATGCCCATATATATTTCCCACTGTAGTAAAAATGAGTACACTCTCATTCAGTTTAGTGAATGAATCTTTTCATCCGCATCTAAGAAGCGTCTCACTTTCGGCACCGACACATAGAAGCGAAATTAAAATTTTAATATGCCACGAGCCTTTAAACAAATCCTCTATTTCTGAAATACAGTGTATTGTTCTTGGAGAGAATGTTTCACAAAAAATGTATATGTTAAAGGCTCTTTCCGAATATGATTGTTTGCCTAAGGGGCCGCGGTGGCCGAGTGGTTAAGATGTCCCGACATATTACCACAAGCCCTCCACCTCTGGGATGCGGGTTCGAATCCCATGTGGGGCAGTTGCCAGGTACTGACCGCTGACCGGTGGTTTTTCTCCGGGTACTCCGGCTTTCCTCCACCAACAAACCTGGCACGTCCTTACATGACCCTGGCTGTTAATAGGACGTAAAACTAAACAAACAAACCTAAGATGTGTATTATAGTTTACGATTTATGAGTACCCAATGTATCAACTCATTTCTTACTATAATTTTGGATCGCCAAAATACAATACCTGTAGCTTTACCTCTGTATTTTAAAATACACATAAAATATCAATATTTGTGTTAGTTTCATATTGAAGTTGTTTTTGTCTGTTTATTTAAGAAAGTCTTCTCTTCCTAAAGCGCTCGTTGAAGTTTGAATCTACGAAGGGGACTCTCCGCTCAATGCTTGGACCACGACATGCGTCTTCCCTAGAGAAGGTGGATGTACACTACTTGGTAGATTTATTTCGAGACAAGTCGGCAACACAGTATCTGTTTCCAGAAAACATAATAGTTGTTTATTGGATTCCATACGAGCTGGTACCATCGAATATTGGACGCATGTTTATGGGTAACGTTAGCTCATTTTAATCCTTGAAAAGTGGTGGTATACTGGTGTTTTCTTTCCAATTTGGTGTTAAGTTGATGATTTTATTGCTCTTTTCGAACCTGAATCTTTTTGAAACATAATTTAAATGACTTACGAAATGTTTTATCTTAAAGGCCCAATATCCGTATATTTTTTATTCATGATTTAGAAGAATGTTGAAAAAAATCCTGTTGTAAATCATGCAGAGACAGGACTAAATCGAAGTCAAGATGAGCGATTATGATTCGGAATATTTTGATAAAATTCAAATAAATATTAAACATCGCTAGGAGAGTCCCACATAGTCAAACAAGCCGAAGTTAGCCGACATTGTAACGTCGTTGCCGAAAACGTCATGTGACTACCGTAACTACGTAACGTCTGTCCGAAAACGGGTCATGAACTTTCCGACTTCCGTTCGGCAATAATCGTAACTTCTATGGCGACCAGTTTAAAATGAAGGCATGTTTACATGTATTGACTTTCAGCAACTGCTGTACCAAAGTTATTAAAAACATTATAAATATTCTTTAATATATCTTAATTTCAACTACATCTACAAATACTAACAATATCGGAGTCGAATTTAACTTGAATTTTTGTTGATAGTTACGTAAAGTCTGGCTTTGATATCCAGATTTGCTGTGAAATCCAAAGTATTTTGTAATATCTTCCGTGAACAATTCACTGACAGGCTCTTTTTAATATCAGTTAAGGCTTTTAGAAGAGATGATCTCCCTAATATTAGTAAATATGACCGAGTGGGGTGTACTGTTCGTTATCTTTGGTGACACGTTTCAGTGAAATAACACTATAGAAGCGGCAAGTGTCCCATATATAACGCAGCCTCCCAAAATATACAGACACCCATACACGCTATGTAATTCATCCTTGGGAGACTGTCTTAACGTTAAGCCTAATTAAGGAACTTCACGATATATTCTGCATTTCTTTTTCAAACTGTTCTAATACGTTTTTTAACAACCCTAACAGGTACCAAAATGCTTTCCAGTGTGACGCCCATACAAGATCCAAACTCCAAAACTGTGCCTCCGATGATTTCTGCGATTACTGTAGACCAGTGTGAAGCGGGAAGTGTGATTAAGCTTGACTTATTTGGTGATATATCCAACGAGGAGATAATCACAGACCATATATATACACAGCTAGAGCGGGTCGTGGACACATGCAGTGAAATCTTGATCTTGTACATTGACGTCCAGCAGCATGTGAATACCGACACGCTTCAACATGTCCTCTCAAACATGGGGTGGAAAATGGTCTACGATGATGTCATGTATGGCTTGGAAAAATACATCTAAAATGATAACGTCATGTATGGAGTGGAAAAATACATTTAAAATGATGACGTCATATATGGCGTGGAAAATACATTTAAAATAATGACGTCATGTTTGGCGAGGGAAAACATTTAAAATGATGATTCATGCATGGCGTGGAAAAATACATTTGAAATGATGACGTCATAAATAGAGTGTAAAAGTCCATTTGAAATAGTTTGCAACTAAGATTTCTGAATCTATTCGTTATTAAGTGATGTTTGGTCTTTAGACCAGTATTAATCGCCACATCATTTTCGTCTTTGGATTTGAAAAAAAATTATGACATGTTACTTATGTTGGTACCCAAGATATAGCTCGGCATAATAAAAATACATATCTATATTTTAAAACCGCACAATTTATAGCAAATACAATGTATACAAAATGTAATTCACAATAATTGTTTCATTGTCATGAATCAACATTTAGAGAGATATTTTAAAGATTTTGCTTCTATATCCAATCTGTTTGCTATTTGTTATTTTGACATCTGTATAAATAAAACACAAAATAAAATTGAGTAATGAGCCTTTTATAACCTGTTCAGTTAATATTTCAAATCTACCTCGCTATCTAAAATTGAGTTAACGTTACAAAACATATAGAGAACAACCAACTAAATAATTTGACATAGACCACAGTGTTACAGTTTGTTAAAGTTTTGTAATGTATTAATAAAACAAAAGAATATTAGTTAGCTATTGCGTTTTATAACTAAAGTCTAGGTTCGCATATAATATTAGATAGAAAAACTCAAACTTCAACCTGTGTAGCCATGCTAAAATCAAGATCATTTTGCACTAAAAAATGCTTTCATGTATTGGGGATATAACACACATGTCTTCTAGGTTTATTTAGAATACACTTATTTTGTAATATAACTCCATAACAATACATTATATTCAAGTTAATCCCTAAGTAACCTAGAATATATCTTTTAAACTGAGACATTTTGTCTTCCGTTGTTGTCCTGGAGATTAGTCCGTCAGCCATTGACTCCTCAAAGTTGTTCTCATCTGCTGCTTCCCACACTTTAGTTTATCAGTTGTTGATTTTGGAGTTCAGCTGATCGATATGGGCTTTTCCGAGTTGCGAATAGGAAATCTAGATCGCTGACGATTTAATTGCCACAAATAGAAGGCTATGTTGTCTCCCATACTTGGGTGTAGCACTGGAGTATTTCATGCAATGCATCCGAGTTGTCCGAGGCTGCATACATTATCTTCATTATTGCCCATGCAATACAGCCTTATCACACGAATGAGTCAGCAAAAATTTTAAAATAACGATGAGCTATGTCAATATGAAGGATCGGTGTATTCAAGCCGAGCGACACAAAATGTAGCAAAACCCAAAGCTTAATCCAACTTTTATAATTCATAACAAATTAAATACAATTCATGATAATGCCAAAAATGAATTCATCAAATATTTATGATTTATCTGCAGGGGTAGTCATGAAATACCTTCACAGTTTTGATGTATTCCTTGTTATGCAAACGCAGTCATACAAAAGTAAACTTTGTACAAAGTATAAACTATCTTAATTGAATGTCACTGTGACCAGCATATTTATTTTCAAAGACATTAATTCATGAATATGCAAATGGGATAATTAACCTATTAAGACTTTCGATTAATGAGCCATTCAAATCTAGATTTATGACGCCTAAAATATTGCACTATAAAAGGCACATGTGGAGACTGTAAATGATAGAGTGAGGTAATATATATGATGTAACGTCCAGATGTCTCACTCATTAGACATCAAACAGGACTTAAGCTGTATTTTATATATTTTATCCTTATGTTTAGGGTTTGTTAACAACTTCAATAAATATAAGACATTACCAAGGAAGACAATATGCTATTTTACAAGTACTTCATTATTTTGAGCAAAATATTCAATACATTGGAATACAAATTAGGCACTTTACATAAAATAGGTACACATCCAATAATGACTTTTGATTTCCTATGATTTGAAATCAACTTGACATTGCGTTAATTATAGTCATAAGGTACTTGATGAAAATATGTCTAGGTAGTGCATTTCAAAACGACATTGTGTCAAAAGATATTAAGTTCCAGATTACAAACTGAACATTCAGGAGTCGATTAACCTTCTTTAAAAAAGTCGAAAGAAAAACCATTGCCTTTTGACAGTTTTAAACCGTCTAAAGTTAACAACACAAATTTAATAGCTTTCTTGTCGAAAAGGTCATGCTTTCTATTCTGTATTTGCATATTACACAGTTACCTGCCCTTGCGGTTAAGTATTGATTATGACGTCATGTGTTTGAGAGCGCAACGTCATACATTTAAGACATGAATTGCTCTAACAAAGTGATGACGTAACAATCGAAACTTACCCGCAAGGAATCTTACTCTGTAATATGCAAAGACCGAATTGGATTCGGCGAGTATGTTGGTTTTCAGATAAAAGCATAACTAAAATATTTAACATGCTGGTGGATAAGAATGTGTTTTGTAGTGTCCATTTACACTGTGTAACGAAGAGGTTGAACAAAATCTGGTCTTACGTTGTAAGTGTACACGGTACAGAAAAGTGTATTTTGATATGTTATTTTGTTTGATCTACTGACAGGAATGTTGAAAACCGCATTAAAACTGACCCCTTCAGTACCAAGATACCGCCCTCCAAAGTGCTCGAGTTTTACCTGTATATCGACTGCTGATCAGGGAATCGGTCCCTCACGCTAATTTGGGGAATAACCGAATGTGACGCCATAAGTGCAACGGATGTGAGCTGTTTGATTGTGGAATAATCATACTGGTAGATCAAGAACTTTTATATGTTATTCACCAGATGTTATTAACCAACCTTTCGGAAATCAAAATGAATTTTCGCAGTATTTCCATAATTTCAATTCACTCTAAAATAAGATGAAAACATATAGTTAAATTAAGAGGCAAATTACTGAGTTTATTTTAAATTCTACAGTGTCATAGTTTGCAATTAATTTCTTATAGATATAGTTTCACCAAAACATCACAAAACCATCAAAACAATATTTTTTTACTGTACATACAATCTGTGTAGTTACTAAATTGCAATGTTTTAATCAACATACGTGTTTGTATGTGCCAGTGTTTGTCGTAGCTTAATCTGATCAAGTATATGGGTTTCAATACCTAAGAAAAATACAGGTGGAAATTTTACCCATGTACACAAATAACTTTAAATATTGTTTTAACGCCTCATGTAATGTCGTAAATTAGTATTTCAAGCCAACTTTTGACAACACATTAAGAAAAATACTGGTACCGTGGTGTTTCTTGAAACTAATATACAAAATAAAGATATCACCAAATCTGACAGAGACTTTTTCTAGCAGTGTATATATGTCACTTGTAATTATTTCTTCATCAGTGACCATGATTGCACTTTACAATGGGTAAGTGTTACACTATTACAATAATACAAAACAGTTTTGTCCCATCTCACTCCATAGTTGATCCTCAAAGCGAAGTATTTTGTCTATTTTCTACTTGATTTTTCCTAGTAGTTTTTAGTGTTTTTACGGCCTTCCAAGACGCATGTCTGACAGGAATCCAATCATACTCATTTCTAACGTCGATGAAAAGTTCGAAATGCTTACAAAATTTTCTATATGATCGGATGCGATATAATTAGTCATAGACCGCGAAAAACGAATCAACCAGTGTTTGCAAATGGACTTTTTGTGATTTACTTATTGTTTTTTTTCTGAATAAAAGTAAAAAGAAAAGATAAAAATACAGAACGACCGGTCTGTATAACGACTAGATTTATTGTAATGGTCGAGATCGGTAACTTTCAGTACCCAGTTCGTCATCCTGTAGTTCGATAACTGTCATGAATATTTAAACAACTGCAGGCGAAAAACTGTTGACAATTTGCTTGTTTTCATTTGATTCACTCATTTTTGTATCAATAACATTTAGAATCTAGCAGTTTATTTGCAATTACAAATGTCGTCCCGATTGGCATATGACAATATGGAAGCTGTTAATCTCGCCATGATAACGTCGCCAATTTATATGAATATCATGTAAAGACAAATTCAATTTAAATTTAAATCTTTAGCTTTAAATGGATTTTTCCACACCATATACGGCGTAATTGTCGACCTTACTCCAGCCAAGTTTTGACAGGACATGTAAAACAGTTTTGGTGTCTTGGTGTTCCTGGAATATGATGTATAGCACCAGGATGTCACCGAATCTATCCAGGGCTTTTTGTAGTTGTATATAGATATGGCCCGTGATCATTTCTTCATCACATACATCACCGAACAAATCGAGCGTGACTACAGTTCCAGCCTCACATTGGTCTACATTTATTGCTGATATCATCATTTCGGATTTAATCTTATCTTGTTTTGGAACAGCATTGGAGAATACTTCGGTACCTGTACAATTAAGAAAAAATAATTTGATATAAACACCAAAATGAATGAACGCCATTTTAAGTCCTTATCGAGTTATTACTGAACATGATATGAATTCTGCATTGACTTAGTCCTCCGATTCTTTTATGGTTTTGGAGTTAGTTAAAGTAGTGCGATTTTAACATCATTCCAGCATGT
Source organism: Argopecten irradians (assembly GCF_041381155.1). Taxonomy (NCBI): domain Eukaryota; kingdom Metazoa; phylum Mollusca; class Bivalvia; order Pectinida; family Pectinidae; genus Argopecten; species Argopecten irradians. The sequence goes on from NC_091144.1 coordinate 32,132,841, forward strand.
TAATGGGTCAGAGAAGTACGTATTTGACCAAAAGTCATGGATAATGCAATTGGCAGACGTACATTTATATATGCCATTGAATCAATTTGATAATACACCTGTCTCTCCGAAGGTATATGTGAGTACGTTGATACGAATGACCCCCTCCAACCCCAAATTCGGAAACCGCGGAAATGTCAACTCCGCGAAACTAGCTAGCCATCCGCTAATTTCTTACCTGTGCTGTTATAATACATTAATTATTAACTTCACAATTGGCTACTAATGATGAGACGAAGGTAAAGTATTAAAATCAAATCAAAAAGATGTTTGCATGTTACGCTTTTTTATAACATTTAAGCACCAATTCTAAAGAGTAGTATCCATCAGAAATAGATCAGACGATTTCATGGTTTTTATTACCTCTAAGCATCCATTCTATATTCGATGGCACTAGTTGATATGGTATCCAGTTGATTAAGACTCTGTTCTCTGGGAATAAGTATTGAGTTGCTGTTCGGTTGCGCAGTAATTCTCCTAGGAAGGATGAATCAACTCTTTGTAGGAAAGACTCATCTCTTAATCCAAGCAATCCACGAAGACTTTTCGTCGTATTTCCAAACATCATTGTATGCTTGTATAAAAAAAAATATTTTAAAATAAACTACTTAAATATGAATAATGACATGAATATTCGATATAATATGAACATAAATTTCTGAAAAATGAAAGATGTCTTATGCATGGTTAATTACCACCTTAAACATGTAACACTCAAATGCAATCATCTAGGATTCCGTGTAGAAACTTTTAAAAGCATGACTATCAATAACTCAAACAAGTTTAAGCCGAATATCTAATTAAAGAAATATTAGATAATAGTTGATTAAAGTCATCTAGTTAGGCATTTTTTATATTCTAGTATCATTTGAGTTTTCCATGTTTAAAGCAAAATATCATACCGTTCATGCAACAGAGATTAATGACTATACAATATTGTTTAAATGATTGATACAAACTCACTATTCCTTTTACGTGTTACGATATATTGTAAAAGTATTTATTTTAGTGGTAGTTTCATTTTAGCGGTAGTTTTATTGCAGCGCTTTTCGCGATGTCATTAAAGCACTAATTAATGCACAATGCTAAATTTTCCGGTATTAAACAACGATATTGCATTAAATATTCGCGCTCATAAATATTTTTTTTCATTCATCTAAATTTTGACTGCGCTAAAATAAGTACATTTACGGCATGTTTCAAGTTAAAAGTGTGATATTAGCTGCTGTTATTCACAAGGTTTTTGTTTTCTTTTTTCATAAAAAAACTAGACAGTTGAATAAGAATAATATTCGATATACGTACTCGAGAGAATACCAGCTTTGCTGATCCTCTGCAAAGTTGTTCAAAATGGGTCGGCGAGCTTATTAGGAAAACAGCTTTGTTGGCAGTATGAGAGAGGTTTTTCATACAAAACGCTCTCAGGCGAGTATAAACTCCTTTTCCTTCATATTCGTCACGGACACGAATTGATCTTAAAAGAATACTTTCACCATCATCGATCACGGTAGCGAACATGAAACATACCTAAAAGTAGAATGATACTTTTTGAGATCATCATATGCGTACATGAATAAGTAGCCTACTGTTTGCACACGGGCATGTAACTTGGGTTTTGATATATACACACATGTATTAACCCGATTTTCTAAAACTTATGTTACAAGCCTTTACGATCATAACTAAACATATAGTAATTAATTAAGCCAATAGATCTTATTAAAATAAACTTGCATATACTCTTATGTAATGGAGATATGACACAAATGCTTTCGTAGTTTATTTAGAATTTTGGCCTATAACTCCATATCATAATTTTTTTTATTAAATAAATCTATTTAAATAAATGTTTTATTGGAAGGTTATGGAAAAGCTTTTGAAAGATTATTAGATGTCTAATAAAATATAATATGCTTCATTAAATATTTCATTATATGAGATATGAGAGTTTAACAAAAACAGATATGTTTTATAATGAAAGGCGATATAAAAACAATTCAGTTGTATTTTTGACAAGTATTTCTCCATTAATAGTGGCATTTGCCTTACTTAAAACAATAATATTCTTTTCTATAGCTAAAGCAAAACCAAAGAATAAAGAAATAAACAAAACTTACCATAGTACTGTCGATAAACCCAGCAAACCCCGTGTTGTGTTCCAGTAATTCGTAGTATCTGTACGGGATGTAATCCGCACCGTCATAAAGATGTCTCCGTACTGATATGACGTCATCGTAATCTTCGGCTGTTGTTGTCCTGAAGGTTATTCCAGCAAGATCATCAGTCATTGGTTTCTTAACGTCTAATTCTTTTCTCTTTGACTTCATCAAGTTTATTTCATCAGTTGTTGGCTTCCCAAAATGTATGTCATCAGCTGCCGGCTTCCAACAATTTATTTCCTCATCCGCCATGGACTTACCGAAGTATATTTTAATCAACTGTTGACTTCGTAAAATTTATTTCATGGGATCGTGCCTTCTGTTAATATCCTTCGCTTTCTCGAAGCTTATTTTATCAACTATTGATTTCTCGAAGGTAGATTCAGCATAATTTATACTTCTCTAACTGAAATCTACCATTACTTCCGACGTTACTAACCCCAGAGTATTAAAATTAACAAAATTCATGAAAATAAAAAAACCAACGTATTTTGATCCTCATGATTAGCTATGAAATACCTTCAAACGTTCAATGTCTTTCTTGTGATACAGAGGCAAGCATACCGCAGTAAACATTGTACACAGTGTAAACTTTTAAAAACTGAGTGTCACTGTAACAAGCATATTTATTTTCAAACACATTAATTCATGAATATGCAAATGAGATACTTAACACATTAAGGTTTTAAATTGAAGTACAATTCAAATCTAGATTAATGATATCTAAAGATGTTGCACTATAAAAGACAAATATCAAAATTTTGAATAATAAGGTGACGTAATTAAAATGACGTGTACGTCCAAATACCTCACTCATTACACACCAAACGGGACTTAAACTGCATTTGATATATTTTATCTTTATTTTAAAGGGATGTTAACTACAAAAATAAAGACATTACCAATGAAGAAAATATGCTATTATAATTATTGAATTTCAATATTTGTACAAAATCATATGATAGTCATAGTTCTACTAATTAGACACTTTACACAAAATAAGTACTCATCAAATGGCATTTGCTTTGAAACCAACTTGATGTATTTGCCTGTTTGTCTAGTACTTGGCTAGAAATTGCATTGTTTGAACTTATAGGGAACTTGTTGAAATATGACTAGGTACTGAATTTTAAAACGACGCTATGTCAAAACACCCTGACTGCCAGATTGCAAACTGAAAAAAAATCCCCCTGAAAGAAAACCATCACATTTCGATTGTTTAAAAGCACCTTAAACTAACAGCACAAATTAATTAGCTTTCTTGTTTAAAGTGTCATTTTTCTATAGGAATCGGCGAGTATGGTTTTTTTCCTGATAGAAAGAGAACTTAAATACTTACCATACCTTTGAATACGAAATAAATGTGTAATAAGCAATTCTTGAACTTTGGTTCTTATGATTTGTTTTCAACCCAACCGAATGTTTTGTAGTGTCCAATAAAAGGGCGTAAAGAACAGTTTTAATGAACTCTGATATCAATAGGTCTTACAGTGTACACGGAACGGAAAATTTTATTTTGATATGTTATCTCCTTACAAGAATGTTGCACCCCGCATCAAAATCGGCCTCTTCAGTACAGAGATACCTCCCTCCGAATTGTTATTTCTGCTAATGGAGCAAAGAAAAGTTTGTGCAAACCATTATTAAAACGTCTGTATGCATTTTATCTTACTTGTTTGATATCAGTTACCTACTAGGCAATAAATCTTAACCTTATAAAATATCAAATTCACAGTGAAACATTTTTTTCCACATATACATATTTTGGTCTTTTCTAAAGAAAATTATACGGCAAGTCTACAAATTATGAATTTTACGTCTTATGAGTGGTAAAATAGATATTAAGAATGGTCGTTGTTTCTTCTGGACTTGTATTGAACTATCTAGGACTTCCTTACCGATGAGTGTACATGAACTAACTTTTTTTTATTGGCAAAAGGGTTTATCATATGCAATAATAACAATTAAAGCAAAATCAAAACACAATTCATTATAAAGCATATTAGCCCGATCGATTTTTTTTCTTCAATTTTCAATCTCCAGTTGGACCCATTGCCGAAACGTAATGGAGAACAATCGCCTACTACACGCTTACTTAGGAATTGATGTCACAATGGTATTCATATATATATGTAGGAACTTAATGAGTGGTCATTTTATATGAGATTATATGAAACGAGTCTAAGAAGTTTTAAACGACGTGGAGACCAAACGCCTAATAAACACAAAAAATGATATAAAACAGCTTGTTTGGCATTTCATATAGGGCATAGAGCCATGGACTTTCTTCGGGACACAGTTATTTTAAATATTTCAATCTTGTCGTAAATTTATGAGAGACTTAAAGAAATTAATAGTGGTAAAAACGGGGAAAAAACCCACAAAACGTTTCATAACATCTCATATAAAATGAACACCTATTTAGATTCACTACCCCTGAAAAACATTCAGTGGAGGTCTTCAAAAATCTTTCTTTTGCAACTTTAAAGTAACCCAACTGCGACGTTACAATCGGACTTAACGGAAACATCCTCCAGAGATTGTGTCCATTGGGTATATATACAAGTGCATAAAGTTAGAATTTGATATGATCGTTGATTGATTCTTTATTTTATAACCGAGCTTAGGACACTGACACCATTCTAGTCCGTCACTTATAGTTTTGTAACCGTAAGTAGGTCAATGCTATTAATAGAACAATAATGTTTAAAGCTCTGCACTAGATGTGTGTATGTGTGTATATACACGACTGTCAGCTGATCTTTTCTTTGTCAGGGATAAACACACAGCTCACGTACGTTACCGATTTTTCTGATGCTGATGTAAAAATACACGGTTAATGGATCCAGCCACGTAACAGACATGACCTCTTCCGAGCTAAGAAGATGATCGACTGAGTTGAGAAATTGAGCCCGAACGATGAGCTAGGTATACTTCTTGTACAGACGTACGACGCAAATACACATCGTAGTTGTTATATAAACCTGTTTATTTACATTGGTGTGATTAGAACTCGGTCTCGTGAGGTTGTTAATTGCTGTACTAACGAGTGACAATGATCTACGAATGTGTTCCATCGATGCGTGTTCTGTGCTTGTTAAGGGTTCGGAGAGTCCATCGTACTACCTGTGTATGAAATATTTCCTACAGGTGCACGGATTTACAATGGAAACATGGCGGGCTGTCGCGCAGAGCAAGTACATTTAACAACGAACTGTTTTATGCTTGACTTAAATATTGATGCCGTTTTGGTTGTGCTTTATTTGTGCTCTAAAGTTGTAACCTAGCTAGCCATTGGCCGGATATTTGTTCCCTTGTTGAGTTGGTCACGAATGCGCGTAATCATGAAATTAGAGGTATATTTGTCCTACCCGCCTGCACTACGCCGCCCATCTCGATAGCCAACCCTACCTCTCTATCGCATGTACCCAGTCTGACCACACGTCTAACCCAAATACCTACATTTATAATGCTTATAAGAAATGAAAGTTATTTGATAATATGATGTATACGACTGTTCCATTCGACCGAGAACATCACCTTTATTATCAAGAACATAGGATTCTTGTTGTTTTTTTTTTTTTAAAAACCGGCATTAATATTACTTTTAATAATGTTACAATCGCATGACGAATACTGTGATAGGCTTTTACCCAATGTGACATAAGCCCGGGGAATAGTTAAGGCAGCTATTGTCCCCTATGTATTGGGAAAAGTGTGGGAAGATATATTACCCCTAATCTGGAAATATTTTAGTTTCTTATTGTCCCCTGTTTAACTGAAACGCTGAGAATAATTTTGTGAGTGATTAACATCAGTGGTTACTACTAGACCCTATAGACAAGGGATTGCATGGTTAGCTATTACACCATATAGACAAGGGATTGCATGGTTAGCTATTACACCCTATAGACAAGGGATTGCATGGTTAGCTATTACACCCTATAGACAAGGGATGGCATGGTTAGCTATTACACCCTATAGACAAGGGATGGCATGGTTAGCTATTACACCCTATAGACAAGGGATGGCATGGTTAGCTATTACACCCTATAGACAAGGGATGGCATGGTTAGCTATTACACCCTATAGACAAGGGATTGCATGGTTAGCTATTACACCCTATAGACAAGGGATGGCATGGTTAGCTATTACACCCTATAGACAAGGGATGGCATGGTTAGCTATTACACCCTATAGACAAGGGATTGCATGGTTAGCTATTACACCCTATAGACAAGGGATGGCATGGTTAGCTATTACATCCTATAGACAAGGGATGGCATGGTTAGCTATTACACCCTATAGACAAGGGATTGCATGGTTAGCTATTACACCCTATAGACAAGGGATGGCATGGTTAGCTATTACATCCTATAGACAAGGGATGGCATGGTTAGCTATTACACCCTATAGACAAGGGATTGCATGGTTAGCTATTACACCCTATAGACAAGTAATAGTGTGAATAGATATAATACCCTATTGACAAGGAATAGTGTGGTAAGCTATTTTCTCCCATACCTACACGTGTAAAACTTGCTTGTCTAGGGCAATATACTCGTGTCGTCTGAGGCTGTATTGCATAGCTACCCATGCAATAAAGCCGTGTGAAGTCACAGCGTCAATAAAATAACTATTTTCTAGGTGCCATTTTAAACAATTTTTTTTTCAGAAACTAGGGTGGATTAACATTAAAAGATACACACAACGGAATTTGCGTTGAAAATATCATGCAATTTTCATGTATGAAGAATTGAATTGCAGTTACGTTTTCTTCCGAATTTATTTCAAAATGGCGGAGAGAAATAGTAGCAAAATTGCAATAAAATGTCGAGGTATGAGAGAAAAATACTCTTTCATACGTGGATATGAAGGATAGGGATATTCTACCCTCTGGATCACAAAATGTTGCAAAACCCTCGGCAAGCCTCGGGTTTTACTACATTTTGTGACCCTCGCGTAGAATATCCCTATCCTTCATATCCACCTATGAAAGAGTCTTATAATAACCTATAGACAAGGAACAGTTTGGTTAGGTATTTACATCATAATGAGGTAAAAACGGTATAAAGCTAGCATGTAAATAATCCAAAATAAGGCCAAAATAAATTCGAAGTAAAATAAAAAATCATTTCTATGGAATATATATTCAGCCACTATAGGGCCTTCTTCAGTCCAAAATAATACTAACACAACGTGTTCGTCTACATGTTTGTTTACATCTATTGTGCGCGGGTATGAAATACTATTTCCATGTTGGTCTAATACATCAGGAAAGTGTTTGTGAGCTAACACCCGATATGTTACTAACAATCTTAGCTTTTCCAGTACTAATACATTAGTGTCGACTCACTAAACAACTGCATTAATTTATTTATAGTGATAATTTTATTTATGTGATGAACTGGCATCCTTTGGCTAACACAATATTTTGTTAAACTGTCACCCTTTGTTTGAACAAACCATTAGCTTGCTGAACTTTTGAATTTTACTTGGGAATGTTTGGTTGGCTGCTACCCTTTGCTTGACGTTATTTTATTGAAATGTTGAACTGTTATTATACATGTATCGTCTCTGATTCTCCTGAAAGCCCGCATTGGTAGATATATTTTCTTCAAGATCTCACGGTAGGTCAGCTTCTTCCTCACCAGTAGATAAATCGTAGCCCTACATAAGGAACCATCTACGTTTTCAATTAATTTTGACGATGTGGTGATAGTAATACAGTTTGATTGTCGGTTTAAATTAGAGTCAGAGGAAATGTCGTCCTTTTGTTTGACTACCATAACTAGTATGGTGAGCTGCCATATTTCGTTAAATTTTGGCAGGTTAAACACTATCTCTTTATTTTGCTTACGTCTGTGAATAAGTCCGTGACATTTGAATATTTCAATGAGCTGGTATTGGTATGGTAAGTTTTCAACCCCAGTATAAATAATACCTAAAAGTAAAATTGTTTGGATGAAAGCCCCACTCACAGCAAGTATGATTATTTAAGTCGGAGTATTATTGCGATGTGTTGCTTGTGTGAAGTGCTTACGTGTTTTGGGAGACTGCAGTATGTTAGAAACAAAAATTGAGTAAGCTTTAAACTTATTTTGGATAAACACCTGTTTAATAGTTATAATAAGTTTTAATAATTTCTTTTATTCTCGTTGACCCGTAGCTTGAGTTGCTTAGCTTTGTTGAAATATATGTCTGGTGTGAACACCCATTCTCACTTTACGACAATTTGAATGGCATATGTGAGAGTTCATCCATTTCAGTCATTTATATACTTACAAGCGTGAATCACCAATTTGAGACTCAAACCTTCAATGCTATTACTATATAAATATTTCAATCTTGCATGAAACGAGTATTTTCATTGGCTGGGAATTCTCATAACGTAAAAATGACATTGACTTTTGCACATCACTGAGGTAATTAGACGAAACATCGGCGGGATGAGTTCATAGAAAAAAATATATTGAATTAAAAGGAGTAATTTAGTATATGTTTATGCTATGGGGAGAAGTCCCAAAACAAAACAAAACAAAAAGAAACTCTAAAAGTATAAATTACCAAAACACAAAAACCATGTGGTATTAATAAAAGTTGATATGATATATTTTGTCTACACGCTGATTTTTGTTCTAGCTCAACAACATGAACAATTCTTCACATGAATCAGTAAATGGAATAGTAAGAGATCCATCACTATATTATTTTTTTCCATTATTTTCATTCTAAATCTGAATTTATGATTGATAAATTTATTTTTCATACCTGGAAAACAAAATAAGAAAACCCCCAAAAAATCCTAGAATTGGGGTAAAACCACGAAGTTTATCGTCATGTCATGTGACAATAGAGACATTGAAGTTGTATGTTGCGTTGAAGACATTGGAATCGTACATCAAAAAGCATTTTATTTTGTCGTTAGTACGATAAGCATTTTCTTTTTTAATTTCATAGCGGCATGGAATACATTTGTGAAAATCCGTTACGTGGATTAACAAAATTTTCAAACAATTATTATTTCATATGAAATTTTAAAAAAATCGTAATAACAAGGATTAAATGACGAAATAACCACAACATATAGTTGGCATTTAGTTTTGTTTTTGATATTTTTTGTATTTGGTTTTGTTTTGTTTTGATACCAATGCTTAAATGACGAAATAACCACAACGTATAGTTGGCACTTGGCTTTGTTTTCTAGGAACTATGTGGACAACCATAGAGATATGAAGGGGAGTGACGTTCCGTTCAATATCTCGCTGCCTCTGCTAGGGATTGGGCTACTTTCTCTCCTCCTCAGCTTAACATTCTGCTGTTACATGTGGAGGTATGTAGTTATAATTTATAACTCCTTAAAAAGAAAAGCAAATAGTGAGATGACTCATTAAAAACTCAAAATTTATGAGATAACTCATTAAGAATTTAAATTTAATGAGATTATTCATTAAAAATTCAAAATGAAATAGTAATAAGATAACTCATTAAAATCAAATCAATGAAATAATTGATCAAAAATTCAAAATTAATGAGATAACCCAATAAACATTTAAAACTAATCATACAACTCATCAAAAATTCAATATCTAATGCAATAACCGATTAAAATATCCAAATTTTAATAACAAAAAATAATTATTTAATATTTACTAAACATTATCACAAATTATAGATTTAAGGAAAGTTTGAAAAATGCCATTTACATAAACGACTGTGTGAAAATAACTTATTACTCATCAGAAATATCAAAGAATAAGTCATAAACCCATGAAACTGCTGAAAATTAGATGGTAGTAATATAAGCCAGTGTCAGGCCTTATTAATAATGTTGTTATAATCTTGATACAAATGTTAGTACGTTTAAAAATTTTTTCTAAAGAACCAGTTTCTTTTTTCATACTGTAGTGATGATACCAAGGAATTGGTTGTTTCTCCAGAATCCAGCATTTTTATACAATAGATTAACCTTGAAATGTGGGTCAAGGTCATTAATGGGGTAACATTGAAAAGTAGGTGAAGGTAATGCCTGTACACTTAATAACCTTATCAACTTTCCTCGACAGTGCATTGTAGTTAGGTTATTCTGTCCCATCGTGTAGGTCTGCCTGTCTGGGCATTGACACGATACAACCTAAATATATCTGGTATACATGTAGCTGCGAAATGTATAGAATTGTGTTGGTATATTCTGGTAATATAGTATATGTATTATATGTAAAGAGAACAAAATAAGATGTTATTATAGAATGAAAATTTCTGATTGTATAGGGTAAGTTATTGTATGAAAACTCTTCAGATTTTATTGGCTTACTTATTGTTAAGTTATTGAAATAAAACTCTTCTGATTTTATAGGGTAACTAATTGTTAAGTTATTCAATGAAAATTCATTTGATTTTATAGGGTATTTTATTGTTAACTTATTGAATTAACACTGATTTTATAGAAAAAAATAATGCTGACGTTATTGAGAGAAAAATCTCAATTAATCAATATATTTCATAATTAGATAAGCGTTTAACATTTACCACAATGCAAAAATCAGCATAAAACCACAAAAATAATAATACCACTAAACGTTGTATGTTAACAGTATAAGAGTGTATTGGTGGATGTTTTAGGATAAGTATGGTAGGTTGATGCAATATAAAAAGTGATGGTTATTCAGGACGCATTCTTGTTTGTCAGGTTGCGATGTAAAGCTCGCCAGGAACAAGGTTACCGTAGGGTAAGTATGAACAGAGCTCGGTACCATGTCCTTATCATGTGAACAGCATGGACAAGGGATGATCAGCGGTAGATACAGACTTAGTGACTGGCAGTATTCGGTAACTTCTGCCAGTCAGACGAGGAGTACGTTAAGTACAGAAAAAAAACTTCCTGATTGCATAGTGTACTTATGACACAAGAGCTTCACGTGCCCAGTGACATTACTATAGAGTATTCTAGAATAATGTATTGCCGGGTATTTACGCGGGTTAAATTTTTGGCGAAACGAGAATTATGCTTTATAGATTTATATTATATATTTATACATAATATTTTTGGTAGTTTAAAATTTTCGCAATGTGGCTTTCAGTGTATAAATCAACCAATTCTCAATATTCTCAAGACCTTTTTTTTGTCTCAATTTCAAGCAATTTTATTGACAAAAACAATATCAAAGGGATTAGACATCTAACAATCCTTAAATTAGTCTTATCCTGATCTTAGCAAAATCCCGCGAACATCGCGAAATTATCCTCCCCTTAGAAATAACAGGCAATACGGTAAATAAAATGTAGAATGTAGAATGCCTTTGGCCTCTTTGTTGATTGCTTGTGCAGTGGGACTTCATTGCAATTTGTAAAATGAAGATATACACAGGCATTATGTCTTCAGGTAAATTCATGTGAATTTCATGTCAATTCCAGGTTTAGATTTTTTAGGTTAAATTGACCTGAAGACATATTGCCAAGTAAAGCCAACAAGTTGTCCCTAGATCCCTAGGTGAAGTATGATCCCATATTTCCGTACATTTTATGTTCATGGCTTCTTTATCTGTACCAAGTTTAGGTTTGCTATATTCGAATGGTGACCGCAAAATGTACTCTTGAAAATACATAGAAATTCAAATTCGTAAAGCAGAACATCTTGTGATGAAAATGTGTTTGAAATGTGCATTTAGTTTATTCTTTTTAATTGTAGATCAAATTCAAGACAACTAAGAAGAGAAAACTACCTAATGATGTAAGTACGATAAGATGGTGTTCAACATATAGGGATTGGATTTCGTTTTTATGTTAACCATGCTTGTATGGAGCAATTCCTCTAAGAATATATTCTATGGGGCGCGTTAGCGCCCCATATTGAATATATTCTTAGAGGAATTGCTCCATACAAGCATGGTTAACATAAAACGAAATCCAATCCCTATATTTACACTCACACGACTTTTTATTTATATTTTATGCTATAAAATCGTCATTTGAAAGTGACGTAATTATTCAATAAAAGTCGGTCAAAAGTGGGAGGAGCTTACTCAATTGAACAGCGAATGATGACGCTTCACGTAAGGTAGAATTATTCATCCGCGACGACAAAAAAGTTCAATATTTTAGTGTAAAATAAACATGACAAACAAAGAAAATTTCAGAGATAATTTTATTTAATCAGATCAGAACTTTAAATATATATTCAAGTTTGCTAAAAGTTAATATATAGCGTAATAACATAAAGAATTTGTACACGGCCACATGTGTGAACTCGGTGACCGTTATTGTGCAGCGAGGCGAAGCTGACGCACGCTTACACACTTTAGTTTGCGGAAGTTGTGAAAACACCGATTTTCAAGTAGCTCAATGTGTTTGAGATGTCGTCTGACTTGACGATATTACATCCTTGGGAGCCATGTGATTATATAATCTACGCTTAGATCCATATCGCCATCGATAAATGAAACAAATTCACTTGTGTTCGATGGATACAATGTATTTGTGGTGACGCGGAACTGTCAACACGTGGATTATTAGCGGTGCATGTTTTATAATACACATGATTAAATACTCAAAGAACAAAGACAAGAGGATATGTTTATAACTGACCTCTATCAGAGGGTCTCACACCCGTCCACCCCAAAGGCTCGATCGTAGGACGAACATAGGCACAGAGGTAATGTTTACATTTGACACCCATCATTTTTAACAAAAATGAAAGCACGTCGCCCCGGTCGGAATATTTTTCCGTTTCTTTATACAATTGTTAATTTAAAAATTGTTTGAATCATATATAAATATAAAACATGTATATATTGTTTACATTTTTCCAAAATTCTATGAAAAACAACAATATACACGTTATGTTTCGTCAAAATGTAAACAAAGCCATATGTTTCTTTTAAAAAAAGTAGTCCTTTTACGTTGCACAGAACATTTCCTTACGCAAGTTCAAAGTTCAATGTTACCATGCAGTTATGGTAAACAAAATCGGCTAGTATTAGCGTATAGTGACCAAGCCTAGCAAGTGTAAATATAAAATAATGATACATACCCCCATCACAAATAAGACCAAGGCAATAGAGGTATACTCATGTGTGGTTTGATTAGTTTAATGTCCTATTATTGGTGGAGGAAAGTCGGAGCATTCGGCGGAAAATCACTGATCAGCAGTCAGTTCTTGACAAATGTCCCATATGGGAGTCGAACGCACGATCCATAGCGGCAATGAATCGAGGCTCATTACATTCGGAATACCACGGCTTCCATAGCAGACGATGAGTTCCGATTAAAGCAGTTGTTGATGCAGAGAAAAACAGATATTTTGTAGGAAATTAAGAAATTTTGACAAAGGGAAAACTTTGAACTGACACAGAAAACTGAAAGCTTAAGGAATAACGTTTGATTTTGTTAAGGTTATGATAGAAAATGATATTGGAGCACGGATAGATTCTAGAGCAAGGTTCCATAGCTTTACACAGGTTCCGTTTCCTTATTCACTCATGACCTTAACAAAATCAAAAGTTATTCCTTAAATAATATAATGAAAACACTTTACATAGTATATTTTTACAAAACGTAACAGCTACATGTATGGCGTACTATTTCATTGATTTTAATGCTAGTTTTTCAGTGTCTTCACCAATTTGTTACAGCACCTGTACTATATTTTGTTAAATTATTTTGTTATTTTATCATACATTACTATATTTTATGTTTTTTATGTTGTCACAGACCTGTCCGGTGTGTATCGAGGAGTTCGAACAGTCCGAGTATGTAGCTATTTGTCCCTGTAACCACTGCTTCCATATGAAGTAAGTACATTATCAATACTTTGCTTATTTACACCAATCTATGTAGAATTTTTTAAGGTCAAACCATATAATTTCGTCGAATCATGTATGTTCAAATCTTAGCGAGTCCAAGTACAAAGAGATATAGAAGTTTTTCGATTATTTGATGAGTCACCTAGGAAAAGCCAGGATACATGAGTCGTTAAGTGGAGACCATAAAAATACAAATTCAATACGGGGGTGGGGGTTGAGATCCCAAAACGACGAGGGTAAAGTACAATTTACCGTTGATTAAGTTCCACATTCCGGTGATTATGACGTCATCATTTCGTGAGTTCCGTGACGTCATCATTATCACCGCTGAAAGGTGAGACTAACCGACGGCAAATTTTACTTTATCCACGTCCTTTTAGAATCTCGGAGCCCCTATTACTATAAACTTCCGCGGCGACTTAATTTTGCGATCTAGATTCTAGACTTCTAGACTAGTACTAATGCTTTACTTGTACTTTAAAGATGATCCACCACTGACAAATGATATTTTTTTCTCTTTCAAAAACAGGAGCAGACAAATTAATATTTTTCTTCTGTTACAAAAGTTACTTTAGGTAACTTTTAATACTTTACACTATTACCACAACTGAAAATTTCGAGCTTCTAATTTTAATCCAAGATGAAAATATATAAAATAATTAATTGCATCCCAAAAAGTATTTCTGTGGCACTATGTCCGATATGGAGTACTGATTGCGAATGCACCAAAAGCAAAATATGTATTTTTGCGGTACACTTTGTAATTAGACATACATATATACACGATAATATTTGATATTTTATCTTGAAGTAAAGTTAGAAACTTTTCAGTGGTGTTAATGGTGTAAAGTGAGTACCTTTTGTCACTGAAGAAAAATCGCCTGCTCCTGTTTCTGAAAAATTCCATTTGTCAGCGGTGGAGCATCTTTAATAAATTATGTCGATAGCTTAAAAATTGTAATTTAATTCTGTTTTTCGCCGTTGTAATCAATTTATTTGTAATCACATGCACTGGTCCAGATAGAGAGACGTTATGATGTAATATTTACCAGTGAAGGTGATATGCCTTTACATATGAATTGTACATTGTTTTCTTTGTATTGTTCTTGCTTGGCACACTCGTACAATTTACCATATTATTTGTCTCTGTGAAGAAGACTTGTTCTTTTCCCTGGATAAGTCACGTTTGTTTTACATATGGGATTAAGAGTAAGGGACGACTTATTTTATTGTAGTTCACTTTGTCATATTGGTTATACTCATCATGTCAATGAAGATTTGGAAAGGCGCATATCGTTTGTTAGCAATATATTTGCACTTCATTGCAACAAATATTTTTGCGGAGATGATATTTTTGCTATATGTAATGGTCGCGAACATTTGAACCGCGAGGTGTTGAGAAGTGATTGAATCATATAGGCCCTTACAGCGTAAACACAAAAAATTTAAACTGCGAAAATCAAAAAAGTTTGATCAGTGAAAATAACAGGTTATACGGTATTTTATTGGTAGAATTATGAAACCTTTTGTTGTTATAGTGATCACACAGAGACATAGACATTTCATACCAAAATGGAAGACTTTTACTGATCCACTAAAGACATAACCTTCATTTTCGATTAACATTGGTTTATTTCAGGTTAATACATTGAACTCATTTAAGGCCTATACTTTAATTGATTCTGAAATTAAAGTAAATTCTACTCTGTTATAACAGGTGTCTTTTGGAATGGCTGCGATACCAGAATGCTTGTCCGATGTGTAAAGCACCTGTCCAAAATCTGCCTTCACCAGGGGAGAGAACTGGCCTCGTTCCAATCGACAGAAGGACACAGGATATCGAGAGGGCAGCATCATCATCCATCGAAGCAGTTTAGTGAATTTAGAAGTACAGCTGTAAATACACCTTATATCTTCATTGTGATATTATGACGAAAGCAATTTGAGAGTGCCAAGACATTTTCCAAAGTGCTGAAAGTCATCATTCCCGGCCTTTCTGTCGAGTTATCCCTAGAGAGAAACAAAGGGAAGCAATTCTGATATGTTAGAATGGAGGCGATCGTGATTAGAAACTGTGATAACCAGATATTATCACATAGTTACCATCTCTCAAGTTTATTAACCTGCCAAAGATGAGCATGTTGCTAACAAGAAGCCTAAATGGATTCCATACCATGTGATAATATGATTAATTGTTATCAAACGATGCCTTAATTGTATGAACGTTAGAGCATATGGTTTCAAGGCTCTAGGTTCCAGTATCCATCTAGTTGTTCATTTATTCGGCAGCTGAACCACTATGGTGCCTTGTGAGAGTCTGCCAGGAAGGTGTGTTAGGGTCATGTAGAAGGAATGATAATAGACCCCAATAAATTAGAAGGAAGGAATCAGTAAGTGTGAAATTAACACTCGGTTCCTCCTTAAGCTTTAGAATGTGTTCAAAATAATAATTGTGATATTCTGTGATTTTTTTTATTGCTATCGCTATGATTTTGTGGTGAGGATTTTGAAAGATTCAATAGCGTTGAGTATACTGTTATATATATAAATATGTATATGTTACTTAAATGCAATTCATCTTATGCACCAATGTTCTAATTACTGCAAACCATCTTATTTCCGCGTTCGATTAATTCTCGGGTGTTTCGCGACCGAGACCTGAAATCAAATTAATGGCTAATGTATTAGTTACATATTTGATTTATATATTTTGACATGAATGAAGACGTTCTTTTTTTGAGAAATGAAAATTCTCTTTCATGTATAAGTAGATTTGAATTTTTTTAAAGCTTAGACGTCTGAATTATATGTGTCATAGTAAAACTAATCTTCTATTGTTTGTTTGGTATCTAGCTGTGCATATTATATGATCACATCTCCTTCGAATTACACTATCCCGTCTTTGCATATTACAGAGTTATCCACCCTTGCGCTTAGGCATTCATTGTGATGTCATTAATATTTTGTGAGCAAATTTCTATCATTTTTTCTGAAAAGTATACGTTATGCTCGGACATACATGACGTCACAATCATTTCCTACTCGCAAGGGCAGATACCTATGTAATATGCAATTATAGAATTTCATTGCATTACTATATCTAGTTTATCATTGAGTATATTTATATGTTTAAAATACAGTATATTCTATGTAATCTTTAAAGTGTTTTATAGAGTAGACTATTTGTTCTGTTTGTGGTATACATATACTCCAATGTGTTCACTTTAATTATTTCAACTAATTTTACTATTGACAAATTGCAAGACCCTATGAAGGAAAGAAATAACGAAGCTTCTGGGTTAGGTAACTGAATGCTATGCTACAAACGGCATTGACCATTGGTTATATTCTGAGGCGATAACAGAAAGTTTAACCAATAAAGCCCTGAAACAAATGTGATTCAATTGTTGCTTAAAGATGTTACAAATATTTCATATTCATTTCAAAGCTTGTGTGAATTATGCTTATCTTAACATTTCCATGGCAAAGTGTTACAGTCCATATTTTATCAGAGTTGTTATTAAATTGTTGTAATTTTTTACTCCATGATGTAAAGTAGTCCTCCATACACTGCCGATTGCAACCTCAATTATTCATGAGCAAATGCTTATTGTATGAAAAGTGTGTGTGTGTGTTAAATCTTACGGCCTTGCCAATGCATGCGTATAAAGGTGCTGAACATTCCTCAAGCTCCCCCTACACAGTAATCTGCCTAAATATGTGAGATAGATATTCATCCTGCTGCGTTTGTTTTTTTTAGTTCTGAATTCATTATTTACTTGCTTGCAATTTAATAGTGATATTTTACAGTCCACAAATTAAATGGTACATGCTTATTGTAAAGGCCAATACCTTTCCGAAATAGATTTTTTTTAGACTTTTCAAATGGGAATATATAATAGGATAATTTTGTAGAATCGCAATAATTATTAGCTTATAGTTTATACAACACCTATAATTACGTTCTGAATAATTAAATGAAAGTAAATTAAATATTGATTTTCACTATGTTCGTGGTCGTCCTAAACGCAATGCGTTAGTTAGCACTGTGTCAGACGGCAAAACAGCGAAATGAATCTTAATTGTTAGGGTAGAGTACGTAAGGAATCTTGTATTTGTTTTGTGTTGTAACATCAGCTTAGGTCATCAATATACATTTTCTTACTTTATTGTTTTTAAGAAAATTTATGTTGCCGAAAGGTAGTGGGCCTTTACGCACTTGTGTCTTCTTTTAAAACATGTATCTAAATCTACTTACAGTACTGTAATTGCCATGTCAAAAATAAATAGATAAATAAATAAATAAAATTCAAGTATAGAAAAAAAAATTCTGGAACAACTTTAAACTTTTCCTTTTGATAAATTTACCTATGATGTATAGAATACATAATCAAAAGTTTATGGCATATGGGAGACGACTCTGTTTGTTTTATTTTGACATTAATTCAATACACAGAGATAGTAACCCGGAGTTTCGAGAATGAATACCTGTATCATATGTTACCGAGTTTTGATTTCTTTCATTTTAACTTCAAATACATGTGACGTACTATTTGCATATTACAGTCTATTACAGAGGTATTTGCACTTGTTGGTAGGTATTGATCATGATGCCACGTATTTGCTATAATGTAAACTATTCTCGCTCACATATAACGTTACAGTGAAAACTTATCCATAAGGGAGGTAACTCTGAAATATGCAAAGATGGAATAAGGACACTTACATTATACTTTTATTTCCGGATGTCACTGCTGTTGTATCCACGACTGTAACCCATAAATTATTAGGGGTGGAAAATTAATTATTAAGTTGATGTTTGCAGCAACATAATTATTATATCAAACGAGAAAACGGTAAATATTTGTATGTTGAATATTACTAGCTTTTGTATTATAGCCTGAAATGTTTTGTTACATCACTTTGTACATAGTGTTTGTCCTATCTTCAGGTGCATATATTTCATTTATACAAAATGTTGCAAATATATATAATGGTGCCTTTAATGTTATAAAATATTACTTATATAAAAGTGAAGGTTAAAAAATCCGATTGAAAATAAATGTGCTAAAACTTTAATGGCTAATATTGTTTTCACTTTAAATCCAAGCCTGTTGTCCAAGTGTTCTCCAAATGTGAGAAGATGTAGTTAAGTTGATGTTCTTATCAATTCCAGATCTCGGTTTTTCTGGTCAATTTCAAATCTTGGCTCAAAATAATTTAGTATACTTCTTATTTTCGGAGATTGACGGAAATTTCTCCAAGATGTTGCGATTGACACATGGGTCGTTTTCGTTTTATTCGGAATAACTGGTTCGACAATTTGGACATTAAGAAATTATTTCAACAATAAATCCTGACAGGCTTGCAGTTTTGATACAGGCCTATTAGGGCTGTGTCAAGTCTCGTCTGAAAACAAGATAAAATCGCCTGTCCGTCTTCATTCCTAAACGAACAACTACTTTATGTAGGTCCAACCAGTCAAATCGTTTAATCGAAACGACCCTGCTCATGAAAACAATACACTTTCGGTAATACTAATAGAGTAAGCTGGGATGGTACGGAATCATCCGGATGTTTTCATCACACATTATGTAATATCATGCAAACCGAAAGAAACTGCACAAAAGTTTTGACAATGTTGATTTCCGTATGTGTGAGACACAATGCCATTATTGCACCATCAAGGAAAAGTACGAAGTACAACCCTTTATCTTTTAAGGTATGTTTTAGTAGTGAAGTCAAAGCATGCAGTGGTCGAGTCGTTTTGATGACTTGAACGAAATCGATTTCGAGCATCGAACTTCGACTTTCATTTCAAATACAACCATACTGTCTGACCTGAAGAACGTATTCAGAACACAATTGAGAATAAATTTAGATATATTTGTGTCCTGTAAAGCATGAACGGATAGCGAACAAATCCGAAAATAGGAAAATACAGTAAGATCAGGAAGTTGGAAGGGAAACATAAGGAGGTCAGATTGATGAAAATTGGACTGGGTGTGAGACATATAAACAAGTCATTGTCAACTTTGGGATGGCTTTCGTATGCGAGTAACTTTATATAGAAACCAGATTTCCACACACACCCTTCAAAATAATATAACACACAAAGACATGAAGGCTTTTGAAAAGATTGAACGAAAGAAGAAGGACAGATGTTTGACAGGAGATATCAGTGCCCCAGAAATGTAAATTGATTATAGTGTGTTCCGTACTCTCAAGCAAGAGGAGCAGTATTGAATCGACAATCATAAACCACAGAAAGACATATCTATTTTGCGTTAATGAATTGACCATCTGAATGACTTTAAAACATAGGAGTCAAAACGTCCATTGAGAGATGTACCCTGCTGTTGACATTTGTGAAACTATAATACAGGGGACAGAACTTACATAAGCACTGCCTGTTGTTTGATCCCATTTCAATTTATTTGCAATAATATTTTGTTGAAATTGAATACAGGTCTTGTATTATGTTAATTAGTATATTAATCAACCACATTCTGTATTGAATGAAAAAAAATGCACGGAGTAGAGACGTTCGGAGGTAAATGACATTTAAGTAAAGATTATTGCCGGATTTACAATTGGTCAGTTTCCAGACGTACACACTAAAATCTTAATTTTAATACTAGATATGAATAAATCCCAGGAGTGATTCGTGAAAGGCAAAGGAAGAAAATCGTGTCTTAAATGTCCGCTAGTACAAACAACGAAAGAGCTCGTTTAACATACATTAAATAACGGGAAAGAAACTGTAGAAAATTAAATACAAATGGTAAACATTGTCCCTGTCTCGTAGGTCCATCAGATGAAAGAAAAATGATAACCTCATTTGAAACAACATCAGTAAGAATAATTTGTTTTATTTTCTCTGTAAAAGACTTGTGTTATGGTTTCACGATATAACCAATTAATACAACGTTTGTTTGTTTGATTGTTTGTTTGATTAATTAACGTCCTATTAACAGCTATGGTCATGTAAGGACGGCCTCCCATGTATGTGGTGTGTTGCGTGTATGTTGTGCAAGGTGCTTGTTTTGAGAGACAGCGGTATATTCATGCTTTCACGATATAACCAATTAATACAACGTGAATAGTATGAATGGAGCGACATTATAAAGTGACCCGGTGAGTGTACACATGTACATTATCACACTAACATTACCTTACGGGGTTTTGGGGCCGCGGTGGCCGAGTGGTTAAGATGTCTCGACATATTACCACAAGCCCTCCACCTCTGGGATGCGGGTTCGAATCCCATGTGGGGCAGTTGCCAGGTACTGACCGCTGGTCGGTGGTTTTTCTCCGGGTACTCCGGCTTTCCTCCACCAACAAACCTGGCACGTCCTTACATGACCCTGGCTGTTAATAGGACGTAAAAATAAACAAACCAAACCTTACGGGAAGGTATTATTATGTAAATTTGATTTAGACAAGGAAGTTTTAAAAGTACGAGTTATCGTTCTTCTTGTCTATAGCAACCAATGAATACCAACAACAGTGATCAGTTTCAAGCACAGAAATATTGAAAATATTACACAGATCAGGACAGCAGTCAAACAAATGGTAATGTTGATATAATTAGACGTATTTAATGACTTAACGATGAATTTCTTTATAATTATGACGTATTTGAGATAAAAAAAAATTACTATGTTTTTGTTAGTTGTTATTCTACGCGAACCGAAAGTGACTTCATAAAAATTGAAAAGTTGGTATGAAATGATAAGAATATCACGAGATTATCGTCAAGGAGTTATATAATATGTGCCACAAAGAAACATTATAATATGATATTTCATAGCATTTAAAACAATCTATATATGTTGCCCTATAAATCGATAATAAAGTCAGACATTGCATTGACTTACAATGTCGTCTAGCGTGGTAACGTTGGTATTTTATACTCAATCAATTCACTCTGAACATGTTATTTAAATCAGGACTGAAGTCCAACAAAAAGTAATGTTGGTATATTAAGATAACTTAAAAGCAAGTCAAATTCGGTATTAAATTATAGGAATGTTGGCCTAAATATTGATAAAGTGTCTAGACCGTTTGGCTGGTCGTTTACAACTATAAACAGTATCTTGTCTTACTCCTTCGGATTTAAAGACATCAGATGAGGAATTATATGTAGTTTTATTTTACAGTGTAATTATCCTAGAGTCCATATACAATTTATATTTTATGGATAAACAGTAGTTATATGAGTTATAAAACTGTACATTTGTTGGTGTTTGAAATGCATCTACGAAGATTTTTCATATATGTACCCATACTTATCTTTGATTAATGAATGATTCTGTATATTTCAGATCTACCAATAATTCGTCTTTTGTTCAAGACATGGCAGAAGCTGTACAGATACATAAATACAGATGTCTCATCTGTACAGAGACATACATGGAACCCAGACTCCTGCTCTGTGGTCATACCTTCTGTTGTCAATGTTTGTCATCATACATCAGCGCGGAATACGTTACAGCAGACGAGAAACTCTACTTCCCATGTCCAGTGTGCGAGATACCAATCTTCAATGATGACGTCAATGCGGACATAAGTGCCTGGACGACATGCCTTCCGAAAAATGATTTCCTTGCTTCCTCTACAACACAAATATCTGACGCCCAATTTTGTGAACCGTGTCTGCGAGGAAATGAATCAAACCTTGCCGAGGTCACGTGTGTTGAATGTGATGAACACCTCTGCAAACACTGTAAAATCCACCATGAAAGGAGCAAACCATCGGCTACACATCACATCACCTCTATCTCCGGAAATGTTGGACAGCTTGCAGGAGTTTATGAAATCTGCCATCAGCATGATGGGAAACCATTGGAACTCTACTGTATAGACCATAGCACGATGTGTTGTAACACCTGTGTGTTAGTGTCACACAGACAATGTAACAATGTAAAACCAATGAAGGATGTGATAACGAAGAGTAAAGCTAAATTGCATCCTGTTGAGGCAATATTGAAGGAAGTTACAGAAGAAACCAAGAAGATGATAGAGGAAGATGATTTAGGGATAGCAGCACTAAACGCAAAAGAAAAAGAGGTTTTGACTGGAATGACAAGCAGGATAGAGAAGGCTAAAGACAAACTTGATAACCTTAAGAAAATATTCCAATCTAACATTGTTGGTAAGTTTAAAGAATGTAGGGAACAGATATTGTCTCGACAGAAGTGTGTTCACGTATTTCGCATTAACGCCGAAAACTCACACCAGTTGATGTTGGATGTAGATCAACATTTACCAGACCGTCACCAATTTGCCATGAGAGAACATACAAAAAATCAAATATCGGGACATTACCGTCAAATGGATAAGAATACCAAAACAAAATTAAATAGATTTGACGTCACACTGAAGATTGATGCAATGATTGATACAATCATGACAATGACTTCAATTTGTGATGTTGAAATCATCTCGTCGCTTTCGTCTGCGTCACAAAAAGCAAATGGTCGGATAAGTTCCTTGATTGGAAGTTTACTTTCGACAACCTTGGTTTCCACCTGTTTTGATCGTACTGTGAATGCCGACTTGGTGGGATCTCTGCAGAAAGTCCTGACTACCACAGTAACGACACCGGTGGATGTATGGACGGGCTTGGTATCCTGTGCACATACAGTTAACGCCAATATTCTTGGAATAGAAGATAGACCTTGGTTGACGGGAGGTATCTTCACTGAAAACAATGAGTTACTTATCACAGATCATTCTAACAAAAGACTTCTACTGCTTGATGATAATTATTCCTTCCAAAGGGAATACAATGTTGACGGTAGACCTACAGATATAGCACGTGGACATACACCTGATGAGATATTTGTGGCTGTAAACCAGACCTCCATACTGAGATGTACACTACGGAATGGTCAGCTGTCCGAGATCAGCAGGATCAGTGGTCCACCCGATACCTGGGGTATAGCAGTACACGGGGATAACATCCTGGCCGGTACTCCTGGTAGTGTGAAGGTCATGTCTGTCGAAGGGAAGGTCATCTATAAAAATCTATAAAGAAGCGTAGAGATTACACATACCTTGCCGTATCAACATCTAACTCTACTGTATACCACAAAGATGGCCAGGACGTAGTGTGTAGACGACTAGACATGTACTGTGACGCAGTAGTCTACAGGTACAGCAATCCTGGTCTGAGGTACCCTATAGGTATTGGACTGGATCGGGACCACAATGTGTATGTGTGTGGTCACAGTTCCGGAAATGTTTATCTTATATCACCTGACGGGTCACGTGGAAGGGTTCTATTACCCAAACTGTCCAGTATCACCAATCCGTGGTGTATTATCACAAAGAATTTTGTGATAAATTTTAAAGTGCTTTGAACTTTGCGTTAATAGTTGCTAAATTTTAACATCAATTATCAGTTAATACTATTGTGTGTAATTTGACATTCCTAAGGTTATATTCTTGATCATATTTACGTTTGTGACATTTGAGATAAAATCCTTATGTGTGATAACTGTGTGTATCCTCTGGCAATTAAGTCCTATTCTATTACGTAACCGGATTAATGTCACGGCCATCCTAATTGCCTAAAGGACACTGACCACGGCTGATTAATCTGCCAATGAGCGATATCTGTCAATCATAATTCTGTAATTTTATTGTATGTACATTATTTAAGCATGAAATATTTTATTTGTAAAGCAGTTAGGTCTCCGACTTTGTACGGAACACATCGGGTACATTCTGGACATTCCAGAATAGCCATCCGTCAAGTCAAAGTTATCATCATTAAATTCCAAAGTTCAACTTCAACATTTTCTATCGTCATCTTTACATCGTGACAAAACGTGCGGAAGTTTCCGTATGTTAATTGGTGGAGATAATCCTGGTAGTACCCACTTCTACGCTGGGTACGCTTTCCCGAAACCTCAACTGCCAAGCAAGTATTTCCCGCGAGTGACTCAAAGAAGGATCAACTCTATTCGGAATAACACGGACTGGATTTTAACCAAGACTGTGTTCGCCATACTTTGGAGTTAACCAGGGTAACGTTTTGACTGTAACCATTCAGGATGGCATTATGCTATAGATGTGGAGGCCACTTCGCCCCAAACCATCCGATGTGTTGTCCAGCAAACGGATGTTACTGTTTCCGATGTGGAAACATTGGCCACTTTTCGAGAATGTGTTTTAATCGAACCGGACATTGTACTACAAATGTTGGTACAACAGGATATTATCCCTGGACCAGTCAGCGACAACTGCCTATCCATCCTGTTCCTGTCCCGAAAAAACTCTTCGGACAGTAAGTCCGTTATTCGCACTGCACCAAAGAAAAAGGCCAAGTCAACATCTAAACGGCGGCGAGATTCTGAACGTCTCAGGAAATTCCGAGAATCCAAAAAGGTATTGTGTATTTTTCCATTCAGTAACATTGAAAATAGTGAACTTCAAAACGATTTCCAGAAAGACTCTAACTACAGCAACCAGATAATTTCATTACAGTCAAAACTTGTTCGTACCAAAATTACCATCTCCAAAATATCAGAAAAGTGTGCAAAATTACAAAGATCAAACGAAATTCTAGAAGAGGAATGTGCTCGCGTCAAAAATGTGAATATAACCAATTATGTGTCTCAAATCAAAGAACTAGAAAAAGCATTGGACAACAGAAAGAAAATTATGAAAAGCAAAGATGAAACAATCAGTACATTACAAACAACCGCGAAACAAAAAGAACAGACGCAGCGACAGATTTCTAATTTAAAGTTCAGAATTTCGGAGAAGGACGAGGAATTAAAACAGAAACAAAACATAATCACAAGCCTCCAAAAACAACTAAGTTACTACAGCGCTCCAAATACTACCAGACCGAATGTTTTTCCCGGACCACGAAACCAACCACAAAATAATTCACGACGCCAGCGACCACACATTTCCATGAACACCGAGCGAATAGACTCCATCAAAACAATGGACAGTTTAATTAAGACGCGGGACGCGTCTTTCCCGGAGCGGAAGGAAGTTATCACAAAGAATTTTGTGATAAATTTTAAAGTGCTTTGAACTTTGCGTTAATAGTTGCTAAATTTTAACATCAATTATCAGTTAATACTATTGTGTGTAATTTGACATTCCTAAGGTTATATTCTTGATCATATTTACGTTTGTGACATTTGAGATAAAATCCTTATGTGTGATAACTGTGTATATCCTCTGGCAATTAAGTTCTATTCTATTACGTAACCGGATTAATGTCACGGCCATCCTAATTGCCTAAAGGACACTGACCACGGCTGATTAATCTGCCAATGAGCGATATCTGTCAATCATAATTCTGTAATTTTATTGTATGTACATTATTTAAGCATGAAATATTTTATTTGTAAAGCAGTTAGGTCTCCGACTTTGTACGGAACACATCGGGTACATTCTGGACATTCCAGAATAGCCATCCGTCAAGTCAAAGTTATCATCATTAAATTCCAAAGTTCAACTTCAACATTTTCTTTCGTCATCTTTACATCGTGACAAAACGTGCGGAAGTTTCCGTATGTTAGTATAGTGGTTCATCCAACCAAACAGGAATTCGCAGTTACTTCTCAACAGGAATCTACTGCACTCGAGGTGTACAGATTCAGTGATGACAACATGTAGATAGTTTTATATAACACCATCATGATAGCAATACAAACAATCTCATATCATA
Source organism: Argopecten irradians (assembly GCF_041381155.1). Lineage (NCBI taxonomy): Eukaryota > Metazoa > Mollusca > Bivalvia > Pectinida > Pectinidae > Argopecten > Argopecten irradians. The sequence continues at coordinate 32,159,540 of NC_091144.1, forward strand.
TGATATTATATAAATACTGCCTGCATTAGAGGGTGACAATGCCTATTATTAAACCTCAAGTGAGAATCCTGCATTCCGATTGGTCGGGAGATAGTTGGTATTTTACACTATCACACGGCAGTTAGCATTATAACAATAGGATACAATAAAGAAGTTCGTAGCAACCCCTAGCAACGGGTGATAGTGTATTTTTGACAGTGCAAAATATTAACCGCCCGAAAAAGATGCGCACTCGTCCCGTCGTCTGTTTACAACATTAGCAACGTCACGAAGACGCTTGTAATCGTATGTTTCCGTTCACCTAATCACATACTGGTTAATAAAAATCAACATATATCGCTTGGACGGTAAGCGATATTTGTAAACGGAAAGCTCCGTACTTAATTTGAAAAAAAGGTATTAATAGATGGACTAATTTGGCAAAACTATTACTGAATAGTTCCAGATAATTTTCGAAGCGTCGCTTCAAAAAACAAAGATGGCGTCGAAAAAAGAAGCGAGTGCGCATCTTTTTCGGGCGGTTAATAGCTATTTTGCACTATCAGAAATACACTATCCCCCGTTGCTAAGAGGGTCTCTATTGTCTCCTACTGTTATAATGCTAACTGCCGTGTGATAGTGTAAAATACCAAATATCTCTCGACTAATCAGAATGCAGTATTCTCACTTGAGGTATAATAATATAAGACTCTTTCATATGTGGATATGAAGGATAGGGATATTCTACCCGAGGGTCACAAAATGTAGTAAAACCCGAGGCTTGCCGAGGGTTTTGCAACATTTTGTGATCCCGAGGGTAGAATATCCCTATCCTTTATATCCACTTATGAAAGAGTATTTTTCTTTCATACCTCGACGTTTTATTGCAATTTTACAACTATAATATCCAGCCATTTTGAAATAAATTCGAAGAAATCCACGACTGAAAGTCAATTTTTCACACATGAAAAATTACGTGATATTTTCAACAAAAAATTCCGTTGTTTTCATCTTTTATAGTAAAATCAGTCAAGTTTGTGAAAAAAAATGTAAAAATTTTACCGAGGAAATAGAAATTATGTTGACGCCGTGACATCACGAGGCTTTATTGCATGGGTAGACATGCAATACCGCCTCAGGCGGCATGAGTGTACTGCCCTAGACTAGCCAGTATTACACCCGTAGGTATGAAAGAAACACATATATAGGACAAAGAAGTAATTCTAACAGTGTGGACACAAAATTGTCGAATTTTCGAGGTGATCTGTCCCTTTGTCACATTACATGTTAAGGACGATCACGGACGTACACAAAAACATAAACATATTAACACATACATGTATAGAACATACAGATAAACTAAAGGGACAATATCTATGCGTATTGTCTGAATGATCCCGATATATACATATATATGTACATGTATATTGTTTGTCCACAAGTATTTATTAGATAGCTTAATTAAGATAAAGATATTTGTGACAAAACAGAAAATTTTCCGTTTGTGCTGGAGAGTGAATATACCATCCTTTAATTCATAATGATTGTTATTTCTGATATTTTACTTGTTTCATATTGTTTATGTATACCTGTAGCAATTTCTATTTTGCAATTTTCTAATTACATTGTACATGTAATAGTAAATGTTTCGTTTAAGGTTAAAGAATGAGAACATCTTTAAAGTTAAAGTGCTGACGGGAAACTTTTGGTAAATCTTTCAAGATATAAAGACAATGTTTTGACGTTTATACAACAATTTCATTGTCCACTACGGTATATCACAACATGTTCATTCAGATCAAGGGCCAAACTTTGAAAGTGAAGTCATTGCTGAGTTATGTGATCTGTTGGGGACGGAGAATGGGGAATGGGGAACGTTTCAACCGTATCCTCAGTAGCATGTTGCGGACATTGAAGCATGCCCAGAAGAAGAACTGGAAAGCATATACCCCACCACTTGTACATGCTTATAACTGAACCCGCCATGAATCTACCAAAGTATCACCATTCTACCTGATATTTGGTAAGGAGCCTCGGTTACCCTTGGATATTGTATTTGGTTTGGGAGGTCTTATTAATGAGGAACAGATCCTTTCTGATTACACCAAGACCTCAAGGAACAATTAGCCTTCAGCTACAACTTAGCATCAAAGATGGTGTTAAAGGTTAAATGGAGGCAAAAGACATATTATGACTTGAAGGTACCCAGTCAAAGTTGGAGATAGAGTTTTGGTTAAAAAGTTGGCATTCGATGGGAAGAATAAATTGGAAGATCTTTGGGAGAAAGATCTTTACACCGTCATTCCAGTATTTGTTGTAGAACCTGAATCTACAGAAGGAAGAACTAGGACGATTCACAGAAACAACCAACTACATATAGGATATATTCCTTGTGAGGATATAGATACCAAGGAGGATGTTCACACCGAGGTCAAGCCTCTTGAGTCATTACCGGAACTGCCCCTTGCAGATCCTGATAGCTCTGATATTGAGGATGAAGATTGGTGCCTTGTACAGCTGGCAGTTTGGAGTCAACTGATGAGGAAGGCGATAAGGGAAGTGCAGGAACTAGATGACGATCATGTATATGGCTCTCCTGTACTTGCCGCTGGTCCGCCTAGTGACGACCAGTTCTCTAGTGAGGAGGGAGGACCAGTAGATGATACCAATATACCAGATGTTTCAGAGTCGGTGGTTGCAACGAAATGATACCCAACCACTATTTGATATAACTTATTATTTTTCTCTTTTGTATTGGAAAGTATATACATGTGCATTTTTCTTAAATGTATATATTAATTTACCTGTAGAAATTTCTATTTTGCTAAATTCAGCTAAATTATAATAATTGAACTCGAGAAGTTTAAATGAAAAGTGTTGATGGACAGTGTTTATGCTTCATTGTATAAACGTTCTTATTTTGGGTGTTTTATTTTAGCTCTGTTCGCACTCATTAAAGCTCTAATTCATGTGCAGCGCATGCAGTTCCAGTATTGATCTGAATTGTGTTAATTTATATTTGCACTAATAAACAATAATTTACAGTGGGTTTTTTTTCAATTGTATTTGCGCTAAAATAGATACGTATACATATACCGTACATCGTGGACAAATATAAGCAGATGTTCACAGCATAATGCATAAAGGTTACCTCGATCCTTCGAGCCAGATGACCTTTAGCTCCTTCTTTCGCTTCATAGTCAAACATTATCCAAAATAGTTTTCCAAAATCGTTGTTCACAAAATTTGACTGACGTTTACCAAACATGTCCTTCGCGCTGACAAAACAAGAGATCTAAGAGGTATTTTGGCACTCATTAAAGAATGATCAAAGAACGTCTTACAATAGAAAGAGGGATCTTTTCTCTACTTTCTGAGATAAAACGGTAACAAACTTCAACTATCAAAATCCAAGATGGCAGCCTGTCGGCCACCTTGTTGATCGATCGCTCTCAAAATGCACAACTAGGCTAGGACCATTGAGGACCTGAATATGAAATTTTGAGACAGATCCCTCCAGTACTGTCTGAGAAATTGCGGTAACAAGAATTGTAAACGGACGGATGGACGAACAGGACAGATGGATCGTGGAGGAAAGTCGATTTAAAGATCCCACGATCAGGTGATAGCGGACTAAAAATCTGATAATACTCTCATCATTCTTAGATTTTCGTGTTACATGTCCATTTCATTAAATCAAATATTAATCCTTTAATATCATAAAATTCGTGAGTGTACTCTTATCATACAAGAGGCCCATGGGCCTTAATGGTCATCTGACTATTAGGACAATACAAGATAGTCTTTTAAAGACTTTAGCCTATTTGACCCCTGTGACAGATATTCATGAAATTCAATGTCATTCATTTGAACAAATTTGGTAGCCCTTCATCAAAGCATGATGCAGACCCAATATGAAAATCCCAGATCTTTCGGTTCTTGAGAAGAAGTTATTAAAAGATTTAAGCCTATTTAACCCAATGACTTTGAATGAAGGTCAAGGTCATTCATTTGAATAAACTTGGTAGCTCTTCATCCCAGCATGTTGCAGGCCCAGTATGAGTACCTGAGTACCCTAAGACTTTCGGTTCTTGAGAAGAAGTCGTTTAAAGATTTTAGCTTGTTTGACCCCTGTGACCTTGAATAAAGGTCAAGGTCATTTCTTTGAACAAACTTGGTAGTTCTTTATCCCAGCACGCTGCAGACCTGATATGAGTATCTTGGGCCTTTCGGTTCTTGAGAAGAAGTTGTTTAAAGATTTTAGCCTATTTGACCCCTGTGACCTTGAATGAAGGTGAAGGTCATTTATTTGAACAAGCTTGGTAGCCCTTCATCCAAGCATGCTGCATGCCCAATATTAGTATTCTGGGCCTTTTGGTTCTTGAGAAGAAGTCGTTTAAATACTTTAGTCAATGTGACCCTTATGACCTTGAATGAAGGTCAAGGTCATTCTTTTGAACAAACTTGATAGCCCTTCATCCAAGCATGTCACAGGCTCAATATCAGGTCTCTATGCCTCTTAGTTATTGACAAGTTGTTTAAAGGATTTAAGCCTATTTGACCCCTGTGACCTTAATGAAAAGTTAAGGTCATTCATTTGAACAAACTTGGTAGCCCTTCATCCCAGCATGCTACAGGCCAAATATTAGTACCCTGGGCCTTTCAGTTATTGAGAAGTTGTTTGAATGAAAAGTTTACACACAGCGGAGGCGCAAGGCGGAAGGCACATGATGACAATAGGTCATCCTGACATTTCGGGTCAGATGACCTAAAAATGTTTCATGGTTTGTTACGGCTTTATTAAGAATACCAGTACACTCAGATTTGTCCCTTCATTTCACTCCCCCTATCAATGAAATGAAGGGCAGTAACTCTGACCGATCAAAATGAGATTTTTGTGTTATATCTCCATGACATTAACATTCTAATAATTCTTAAATAGAAATTTTTGATACCCTTCAGGCAGGAGATGTAAAGATGTTTATTGACCTTGACCTTGACCCAGTGATGTCGCCTTGAACCATTCCGAATGATAGAATGAAAACAACAACATAACGTTTGTTTAGGGAATCCCTGTTAGGAATCTATTTATTATCAATATTTATATAAGCCATGACATACCTGGTTACCAGTGAACCTGGGAACATCCAACCTCTACATTGTTGAGGAAACTGTCGATAATTCACAAATTTTGTTCGATTATCAAGTTAAATTTGCCGAAGCATACAAAATGCTGACCCTTTAATTCTGTTAATACTAAGTCAGACATGTGGATTAAAAGCAGAGTAATAAGGGATATATTATAAAATCTTTGATGACTTAACCACAGATTAGACTAGTGTGTAAATAGACAGTAACGGAGACAGTGTTAGTCACAGAGACCTGGCACATTTTTTTACCAACAGTATACATATATATTTATTAAAGTATATATGATATAAATATATATTTATACTGTTGGTAAAAAAATCATGCCAGGTCCCTGTGGCCTTGGTACATATACATGCATATCTTAAACACTAGGTTATCGATTAATGGAAAGATCTTTTACTGTGAGTCACATACATGTACACTGTACTGGAATTGATTTAAAATTATTTTACAAATTTCTTAACAAAAATAATTTCTAATGCAACAGTAATGTACCCAATATGTGTACAAGTATTTCTAGCACTTAATTGCAAAGTACTTTTAAATTACAACGAAAATAATACTATATTATTAGAGCCATATCGGCATAGACTGCAACGAAAATATCTAGCATGCACAAAACAAAATAAAAAGCTTGCATAGGCATACATTTATACAATGTACACTAAACATACATCTAATTATATCATACAAATCAATGCAGCAACTATCTAGTAACCTTAAACATTTTCTTCTTTTCAAATTCACTTTATTATAATATATCAACTAATAATGTACTTTTTTTAGTTTCTAAATACATGTACTAATAATGAGACGTAATAACTAAAATCAACTCCATCATGCGTTGGTTGCCCTTTGCAATTTTACAAAGGTACCATATCACAAATATTTCTTATACTGTTAATCTTTAAATATCATTAAAATTATCATTATTTTGCTCCACTAAACTTTAAATTTAGCATGAAAGTGACAAGACCATGTCAACAAAAAAAATCTGCAGTATGGACTAGAAATCCTTGTTACCTTTTATAATCATGATACTTGAAATACACGTCAAAATTTCTCAAGAAAATTTTTGTTCAATTTGATTATTATAAAAATCTCATTGAAGAGCTGAACAGGCTATTAATTATATAAAAATTCATGTATTAATTATTCTCGACTTAAAACAAAAGAGAAATCACAAGTCTTCATTGGAATGTAGTATATACATTAAAACTATTCAGTATGAACTTCATGTCACAGATATTTTTCATAATTGAACAAGAAAAAAAACTTGCATGTCTTTTATTCTAACCTTCAGTTGAATTTCTCTCTCCAGACTGAGATTTAAAATCAACAAATATCAACTACAAACTAGAAGTTATATATATGAAAAACATCAATGATAGTGATGTATACATTTAGAAGTAAATTTCAATCTACATCTAATTGCAGCTTTGTGAAGCTAACAAATTACAACCATAAAAAAAATGATTACACAATTACAATATACTCATCGTCTCATAAAATTTTTATAAAATGATATTTATATAAATATATATCAAATACTGCTTACAAACAACACACATTGTAACCATCATGCATCACACCTCAGTCTTTTTATAAATAGAGTTATCTACCCTTCCTATCAGGTCATGACTCTTATTTTATTATATCAAAATTTGAATTCAAATGTTCAAGACAAAATGACGTAATTTTTTCACACAAGTCACAGACTTAAAGTCAATACCTGTTTTCAAATAAGATAAATATTCAAAAATGATACTAAAAGAACTAATTTTTTACCACTTTTTTAAAATAATTCTTTTTTCTGCTGTATTTCATTCCGGTAATGAAGTGAAATATTTCATGAATATTTTAATGAAATAGAATTAAAATAATGGCACTCGTTTTGGTAACAGCAGTACATATTAACTTCTAATTTATGAAATGTGGATATCAAAAATATTGACCGGCATAATAAAATGCTTCAAAGTTCTATCAATGTGTGTCGAAATAAATGGCATTACCATCCGACGTCGTTGCCATTTTTTACGCTATAGTAAGAAGTGCCAAAGAACAAGTGGTCTGTCTCCATACACTATGAGACGAAATATTCCTTGTGAATATGCAAAACTGTTAAGGGGAATATATGTGTCTGTTAATATTTTCAATATGTTAACACATGTTTATATATTTTAGGGAATAGCAAGCGAAATATTCCACGACACGAAATAACTTTACTTTATTTAAAAGTAATGATATGAACAAAATGATTGAAGGACAACTTTAAACTTATGGCATTTGTTGTTTATTATGACGACATTTTGACAACAATATCATTTATGTTTTTCTACAGTTAAAATATGCACCAAATTAAGCTTACAAATAATTATGTGTATCTATATATAAACATTATTATTTTTTTGACAGAAGATCAACATTTAATAAGAACAAGATCTGTATCATGTTGAATGTTTTCTCTACACAATAAAACACACCTGTATACATCATTAACAATTAACAGTTCTAAAGGTAAATTTGTTAGTTCATTAACACACCTGGATATTTCTATTTTTAACCCAGCTACATTCTGTCAGAACAAGTTTTCCATCATCTAAACTTTAGCATTAACTGGACCTACATTGAGCTAGTAACATAAAGTCATAGACAACTATCTTATGACAATTTATATAAAATTATTAACAATACAAATTTACAAACAATACTCTTTAATTTTCTGGTGTAAATACGTTTAAATACCAAACTGATTTTTTTTCTTTCTAAACTAAAACTACAAGGTACATGTATTTCCTGAAGGTATTTGAGGGGACTTGAATCTGTATATAATGTGAAATGATATGTACAAAACTGGTGCACAAAAATAAATCACAGAATCCAGAGTTTGAAAAGGAGTTGAACATGATGAGTGAAAGCAAACATAAAAATCCACAAGCAAAACTTGTAAACTGAATCATGCAATATTACAAAAACAGCAACTGCGTCCTGGCAGTTTTAAACATGATAACAAAACTTAAACTTCTCAAAAATGAATTTCATTAACAAAACAAGTACAGCATAATATCAGGAAAGGAACTTAATGTGTATTCCAGAAGAGAAGGAGTAGTGGTTTTCTTCCTGACAATCAAATTAAAATTAGACTTGTAAATCAGCTCCACTTATGATGCTCGACCATATGCTCCAATACATAAATAAGATCATAAAACTTCCTGTTCGGGGTCACCTCAGCACGACCCCTAGAATCGGAACATCTTGGGGCATACTTGTAGCGGTTTATATTTTCGGAGATTCAACCACACCTAAGATTTCATAGGCGACCTGTTGATTGTCTAACAATTGGGGTCATGCTGAGGTGACCCCAAACATAGAGTTGTTAGATATTGTATCAGAGCGTATTGCAGAGAGTCGAAGTGGAGTGGAATCAATTACAAGTTTAATCTTAATTAGATTGTCTTTCTGGTACTTACCTTGATCACCCAGCAGATGAAGTTATACCAATGTAATATTTCATTTTAATATTGACTGCACTACTCATTACAAAAAATACTACCTAAAATATTTCATTTGTTCATTTTAATACAAATAGACCCTATTGAGGAACAAAATTAAATAGCATACAAATGTACCAAGTTACACCCTGTCTGACTTAATCTATAGGTAAACAGGATTTTTTTTCCATTAAACACAAATGCAAAATACTAATTTTAATTACCGTATTTGACCCAATGAGTGCCCTGAGTGTAAGATAAAGGGGAGTCTCTTAATAGGACTAAATCTGGGCAAACATTTCCTAAAATTGTTGAGTCTGTATGCCATTAATAAATTGATAAGAAAAATACTTAGAAAAATCTTCGGTTTTCAGTTTCATTTAGATTGATTGAGTTGACAATCTAAGTGAAATTAATGCCTAAAAAGGGGAGGGGCAAAATATAGGGATGAATACGGTATCAAATAAACAACCTTTTTCTATAAAATATATCTGGTATATAACATACTGGCATCTATTATCAAAATCAATATCTAGCTTAATTTTCAAAATCAACCTATGCCACAGTATTGAGATTTATCAATTCTTGAATACTGAAATATTGAAACATTGAATTCTAATGAACAGAATTCACGAAATAAATATGCCAGATTGAATGACTTTTCACTTGATAAAACCTCTGTGTAAGATAAAATTATGAAAATATGGAAATTAAAGTATCAATTCTATATAATATTCAAATAACCATTACAACCTTTCAATAGATGAGCATTTTAAGCATTTGTTTTGATAAAATAAAATTCATCTAGATATAAAGCTGTTACAAAAATTTTACGCAAACTATTTGTCAATATTGCATCCTGACAGTAGTTGTATGTTCTGAAAACAAAACTAACATCTGGCTAAATATTTTTCGCGAAGCAATTGAAAGAATTTCCGTACTTGTCAAATGCTGGCTGAGGAAAATTTTATTTGATGCATATAACTCCAGTTAAAGATTAATAAATAAGTCACATTTCCTAAATAAGTCACATTTCCTTAAGTGTTTTGGTCACAGAAACACACTCAACTTTTCAGTGCATTTCAACTACAAACAGCTGAACATTTTTTATTAAGGTGAAATCTCCAATTTTTTTCTGCTGTCAGAATTATCCCAGTACCACAAATGTCTTGTCTCCGTTATCTTGAATGGATAAAACTGATGCAGTAAAGGTTTAGATAAGCTCTACGTAATTCGCCGGAAACATTCCGTGTTTTCCTGAGGGGTCCGTACCCATCCACCAACCGGGGTCAATTTGGTCAACGTTGGTGATAATGTCATCGGGGTCAAAGGTTATCTCAGTCTCATCGGCTACAACAAACCAATCAGAATGAACCTTCATTAGTGCACAGTAAAGATACAGCTACCCTCTTAAGAAATGATTGATACCTAATATCTAACTGAAAGTCAATAATATCATATTTTGTTACCTGATGCTGAAATTTTATCATGACGACAAATGAAACTATTTTATTAAGCATTATCTAACGGTTGTTTACAAGGCTTTTGTAAAAATCTTTAAATATGCTGCACTGCTGACAGAGCAAAATTAAATTAAAAGTTGTTTTTTGGACAATAAATTTCATTGATTCTGTATATACCCGTCTAATTTAAATCTACATAGAAAAGAAATTACTTTTAATAGCTGATTTGCTTTTGATGCACGCACAATCAGTATTTCATTCAATAAAGGATCAAGTGCAACAAAATATTTTTCGAGAAACAATTTATTATTTTCATATTTTTTACTGCAAAATATTGAAGTAAAGATAAATAAGACACTGAAACTTTTCAAGACTTATGAAAGTGTGAAGTTTATAACGTTTCAACTGGAGAAAAAAACCAAAGTCATCAGTTTTATGTTTCTATAATTATTGTAATAAATGTTTTGTTGTTGGTGTAGCAACTTTTAATAATTCATAAATTCTAAGTGATGGCTTATGTTTACATGTAAATAAATTCAATATTTCAATAATTCTTATTACGTTCTCAACTAAATTCAATTCTAAAGATGCTACACCGCCAATGAATATTTTCATTTTTATCTATTAAAAACAGGAGCAGATGAATTAGAACTTTTCTTCAGTAACAACAAAATTTAGTTACTTCATATTTATTTTATTACCATCATTTGAATAGTTTTGAGCTTCTTATTTTACTTATTTTTACTTAAATATTCAAAATAATTAATTAAGGAATAAGGTATTGATTTTCCAGACATTAAAAGCAAAATAAATTATTGTATAATAATGTATTTTTGTGTTAATTAGACAATATCATGTATATAAACATGATTAAACAACAATTATTGTCCAAATAATAAATAACATTTATACTCTGTCGGCGGTGAAGCATCATTAACAGAAGAAATTGTCTACATACAAGCCTGGTAGTCATAAAGGGCCCGCGCACACTGCCCTTGTCCCGCTTGTTCCTGTTGGCCTATCTCTTCTTGGTAAGCCTCAATCTCGCCTTCCTCAAACTGAGGCTGAATAGCATGCACAGAGGGAACCACAGGGGCACTTTCTTCTGCATTAAAATAGGAAAAAAAATGTAATACAGGAGTTTATAGTTCGCAAAACAATGTGGGTAAAGTATGATTTATTGTCGATTAGTTTCACTTTCCAATGATTATGACCTCACAATATTCATCTCAAAAGATGAAGTCACAATCCTCGTAAGGTGGGACTAATCGACAGTACACCATACTTTACCTATGTTGTTTTGGGATCTTAAAACTGTCTTATTGTTCAAGTTTATTCACTGCAGAACGCTGAATTATCAAACTCTCATTTCTTGGCAGCTTCGATTAAGTTGTAAGTCACCGCATCAATTTAACATTAATTTGAACTTGGTTAACTAAAACACTTTCATAATACATGTAACTCAGTCCTCTAACAGATATGTTGAAGCACAGATAATGAGGCTTCATAATTAATAACTAGAACATTATTTTAAAGTTATCAATGTTAACCAAATTGAAACCTTTTCCACTAAAGCCACAACACAGGAATAACAAGGAATTCATTTTTTATCAAACTATTATAGGATCAAATTACTTTCAAATTTTAATTTATCATTTTGAAAATTAGTAAAAGTAAAAAGAGGAGGGACTTCAACAGTAGTTACAGTGGACTCCTGATAATCTATCCAAACCGTTCAAATTGCAAATTTTTTGGACAGTCAGATTTTTTTTAATCTTCAAGGATAATCAAATCTGTTCTCCATAGATATTTCTGTCTGGAGTGTTAGGTTTCAAGATTATAGCCATCTGGATTATCGAGGGTCCACTGTATAGCATCAGTAATATTTAAGATGGAAAGTGCCTTTACCGTTGTCATCCCAATCATCGTCCTTTTCCTCCTCATCGTCGGAATCCTGGCGTCTTGGCAGTCCCTCTGCCAGTAAGTTCCGGCCTCTAGGGAGCTGTGTGGCCTGGGGTGAGGGTGAGGGTGATGGTTCCTGCATAACCGGTTGCTGGGGAGGGGGAGAAGGTTCCCGCATCACTGGCTGTTGGGGAGGGGGAGAAGGTTCACGCATCACTGGCTGTTGGGGAGGGGGAGAAGGTTCACGCATCACTGGTTGCTGGGGAGGGGGAGAAGGTTCACGCATCACTGGTTGTTGAGGTTCGGGGGAAGGCTCCCGAGGTGGAGGAGAGGGCTCCCGTGGGGGAGGAGATGGCTCTCTTGGAGGGGGTGAGGGTTCCCGTCGGGGAGGGGAAGGCTCCCTGACTTGTGATAAAACTTTATCTGTTGTATTTTCTGTTGGCAAGCTGATTGGTTGTTTTGGTTCCTGTTGTTGCTGGTTTTGATTGAGGAAAGTTGGCTGTCGTAGTTTCCTGAAATAGAAATTGATAGATACTAAATATACTTTAAACATGGATATTTTCGAGAGAGCTTAATTTCGCGATTTGCTTACATAAAACTTCTACGCTGTTGTCATTTTTGTGATAGATACAATTTCATACTTTTAACAATTAAGTTTATACATCATAAAATATTACATGTGTGTGTGGATGAATTTTTTAAGATTAGGCAACCTTCGGGTAATCAGCGAAAATTGATCCGTAATACTGCAAATCAACTTATTTTTTGCCTATCATAATATTTTGGGAAAATGAATGACTGTGAAAGAAACTTATTTAAATACAGGTTAAGCATAAAATCGAGAAGACCAGATCATGAAATTCAATATTTGCAAAAACATAGATAAAAGCATTTTTTGGTGAGTGGAGATATAAAATTTGAATGAAGTGAGAGGCCAAGAACTGATATTGCATGGAGTTAAGATATCACATCCTTTTAGGGTAGGGTATGTTGTCTAAGGGTTGGAGTGGAGTTTAAGGATCTCACTTTGGAGGTGGTGGCGGTCCACGTCGGATAGGTGATGGTGGTTCATCCATACTTTCTGATTCTTTCCTACGGAACAACGCTCGTGCATTAGCTGCAGAATTACTGGTGAGTTTAGTGGCTTCCTAAAAATAAAATGTATTAAAATCATGATAATTATTATCTATGTATCATATTGAAATCACCAAGAAATTTATTTTACTTAAATGTTCTGTATATATATTAAACCATTGCAAAGAAAAAATCAGCATTTCAAAACCTTTTTTCTGCAAATACATACGTTAGTTATAACACATGCTCCACCGCCGACAGAGCATAAATGATATTCACCATTTGAACAACAATTGGTGTTTAATCGTGTATATTATAGTCTAATTAACACAAAAAATAATATAAAATAATTTATTTTGCCTTTGGTACATGCGCATTCAGTAGTTCATTCAATATAGGATATAGTACCACGGATTTTTTTTCGGGATGCAATTAATTATTTTTTATATTTTTAACTTGAAGTAAAATTAGAAGCTCAAACTTTTCAATGGTGGTAATGGTGTTAAGAAAGTAACTTTTGTAACTGAAGAAAAATACTTAAACGTCTGCTCCTGTTTTTAATAGTAAAAAAATGCCATTTGTCAGCGGTGGAGCATCTTTAATACATAATACATATTAAAGTTATATGTGCCGTAACTGGGCGATAATTTTGACATGCTATTTTTTCATCATTAATTTATTAAAAAACATAAGGTTTGATGAATAAAGCTGTAAAAACCATTCAAATGGCTTCAGATGACTTATGAACGTTAGTTATAACACAGAAATTTTTTACTGAAAAATTGTTGTTTTTATGCCTTAGATATGTTTAAATGAAAACATACCTGCAGAAGTCACTTTATGATTACTAAAAACATTGTAAAAATGTGTAATGAAATTGTAGACCACAATTTAGCTTCATGGTCTCACCGTATGTACTCATTTCACTTCACTATGTTAATAAATGATTTTTGGCAGTACTCCCAAAAATCATTTTCAGCTCTTATATTGTACATGTAAAATAAATACCTATGCATTGAAAGCACTGTAATTTTCAAAAAGTTGGTAATTTTTGGTGATGAATAACATATTAAAAGCTCATCTTGATTCGTGAGTATGAAAAATACGGCACATATAACTTTAACAGTCATAAGATTTTCTATTTTCAAAACTTACTGCCGCTCGCTCTTTTCTCGCTAAATCACTTCGCTTTCCTCTTTCTGTTTCTTCTTTATAAGCATTTTCCTGCTCTTTTTCCTAAAAAAAAATAAATATTCTGATTTCAATCTTAACCCACCTTCCCAGTTCAAGTTCTTTAATACTTTTAAGTCCCACTACCTTTGTTAAACAAAAATTAAAAGTATTTAATTCAATTCCCCTTCCCACAATCTATGCTATATTGCATGAATAGTAAGGAATTAAAGGTAAAGTTGACAGATGGACTCCAGACGCTGTGCAATCGCATAAGTTCTGGCCATGTAAGCTAGAAATACATTTTTCACTAGTTAAAGTGAATAGTCGGGCAAAGAAAACCAGTCTAAATGCGTTCATTGGCCTTCCAAAAGTCCTCACATATTAATACGACGGTCAAGTTCTGCTTAGTTTCCCAGTTCTGACCATTAAAGTAAAGAAAAGTTGAAAGCATTGAAACCGAGGCTGCGTGGAAATGTAACCACGGACATTGTGAGCCGGGAGGACGTTTTAGAATTCCCAAACTTTAAATCAATTTCTTCGTACGCAGACAGATTTTGACGAGAGATTTTATTTTTCCATTTCATAAGAAATTATACTGGATACATTCACACCATTTTTACCGACTTTAGCCATCCTTGCCCGATTGTTCACTTTAAACCACTCATAACCTTTCTTTCTATGACAATTATTAATTTCACCTAAGCGCACCTTTGTGTTGAAATTTCCGTCTATGAGAAGAACTAGATACAGTGAATTTGACTTTTATTTTTTTGAAGTACTAGTCCCATGGTTTGGTTGGGAGAATACAATTTTTATTGACCTCTGAATAGAAAGATTATGCAAATTTCATTGACATTTGTTGAGCGGTTTTGGAAAGGAAGACAATTATAAGTGGATGACAATGTTGCTAATGTAAATAGCCATACCCATTGTTGCTTCTCTGATTCAGAATCTTGTTGACTTAGACGACGCTCCATCTTGCGTTGTTCTGTGATAGACTTCATTCGTTCACGTACTTGAGCTTCCCGTTTTTCTGCTTCTTGTTTCTGTTAAAAAAGTTCAAAATCATCTAGAAAAAAATATCAAAGTACTGAAAGTACTTTATCTTATCTATACCAGAAAATATCAAAGTACTGAAAGTACTATAGCTTAAAAATAAATAAGCAAATACCATTTTACAGATATGCTACTTATTAATGAACTTTTACATCATCAAAAACAATGCCTGAAATATTTTTTTTGAATTTTTTCTCCAAATCCAAAAAAAATTATAAAATCAATTATATATTTTGATGAGCAAATGATTGTGGTTTATATAATTCTAGCGCAACAGTAGTTTTAATTTTTACTTATACCCTTAATCTAATTTTGTGTATTCTTAGGATTATAAATAACACATTCACTTACAGTATTGAATTCATTAGCAGTGGGATGTGACTAAAATATTACTTTATATATCAAACACAATACTTCATTGATATATAGAAGATATTTACATTTTATTCAAATAAAGATTGGTTGTGATATTTTCTATATCAATTAATTTCCTACAACAACTATACAACAAATTCTTCAACTCATCCATGCATATTATGCACTGGCAGCATTAATACTTTAATATCAGAAGATAGGACTGAAACATAAAATATGCATGAAAAGCTGAAAATATCATGATTTTAAAACATAGCCACATATATGAAATTTTGATATATTGATAATGTTAAAGACAAGTCAATGTATATCACAGCAATAAGTGATGACATCATCAATTCAGGTGCGTGAGATTGTTAGTCAATGAATGTCACCTCAAATATTCAACATTGATTGTAGGGCCCAATTGTTCAAAATGTGATTAACTTGATCACATGATTAATAAAATTTTCACTGTTCATTTACTGCACAATTTGTGAATATGCGTGTACTTTCACGTATTTAAAAGTTGGTAAGTAGAAAAAAAGACTTCAAAAACATTTGGAAAAACATTTGAAATTTTGTCAAATAAGCTTCTTTAAAAATTATTCTATCTTGATTTATACATAGTCGTTAAACAGTGATTAGCCTAACCATCGTTTTAACAATTGGGTCCTGAGTATAGCAAACACTGTTGACAAGATCCGTTCAGGAATATCATATTGTTAAAGCAAATTCGATGAAGTCATGCTATCTGGTACTGTACCAAGCAACAACACTGCAACAAGACAACAAATGGTTGAGCAATTATATTCAATACATAATTTGCTTCTATATAATAATGTTGTCTTCAAATAATTTTTCATAATAATGAATTTGTTCTTATTGTATGCAAATGTCTTCAGCTAAAACAATACCCTATATCGCAACCCCCTTCCAGATCGCAGCAGTGGAAATGAATGTCAAAGGTCAAAAGATAGGTCAGTCAGATCTTGTTTAGGCAAATGCAAGATCACTTCATTTATGTTAACTACGACAGATGATCTGACGTCTTTTAGAGATTGAACCTACATATGGGTTACATTACCATATTTTACGAGCAATAAGTCCATACTTTGCAATATCTATAGCTATAGGGTCATGATATAGCCAACCTCTATCATACCTAGATGTACATGTAACTACAGTATTGTTTCACAGCACTTCAGGAATGGGTTTTATATAACGAGAATGGAGCACAACAAGGAGTCTTCAGTAATACAGGTAAAGGTCAAAATAAAGGTCAAAGTGCATGACTTTATTCTGGTTTATGAAATTAACTGTTACCTTGACATTGGTTAATTGTGAATAATGAATTCTGGTGATGTAATGTTTGGATAGCAATTATTTATTCATTTATTTATTTTGTTTATTTCATTTATGTATTCATGATTATTGACATGTCAAGTTTTAAATTAAAGTTCAAATGTATCTCCATGTGTGAATGGGTAAATATAGTTCAAAGGTCAAAGTATAGATAATGATGACCTACTTTTAATGCAAACACATTATGTTATCCAGGTACAAGACATATAGAAGTAGATCAGGCTGTCAATGAGCAAAAAGGCAAAGAGATATTATGAACATCTAATAGTTCCTGTCTAAGATTGTTTGGTACTAATAAAAGGTCTGTGTTGTATGTCTGGCAAAGAAAATTGCTTTGTTAACAAAAGTGATATATAAAAAGAAAAATTAGTTGTAATTAGTCTATGAAAGCACTGGATACATATCTATGACTAGACATCAGTTAGTACAACAAACTCGCAGAACAAGTTTTAAATTAGAAGTCTAAGAAATAGTGATATAGGACTGTGCACAGTTTAACAATATGTTGATGACAACAAGATGACACAAGCTTGTATTGTTATACTGTAGCAACAGTTTTACAAAAAACATGTCTAGGACTAGTCTACACAATAAGCTACATATACAGTTATACATAATACTAAATATATGTCTAAATCTACATTCAAGCTTGATTAACAGTTTAACATGTGTCAGTTCTTCAATCTCCACTATACACATAATACACTGTACTTTAACTAAGGTATATCAGCTTATTTGCATTATAAGTCAATATCTTATTCACCCCTAAAGATACAATTGAATTCTTCCTATTCAAATGCTGGGTTAGTCCATTATGAGTTTTCAGGGGTGAATGAATTAATAGACATGTCAAGTTTTGTAACATTATCCTTCTCAGATAACCTATGACTTCACCCATGTAAAATTTTTGCATATGCCATTAGAACTTGGAATTTTTTTTTTCAATTTTTTTTTCATTCGCTGTTCCAGGCATAAATTCGAATTTGCTGTTAGAAACTATGATCTGACCTTGAAATTCATCATAATGTAGATTGTAGTTATGTGATAGATGGTATCTTTAATTTGAGGTCATTGCTTATGAAATATTATGAAACCATCAAAGTTGTTTTTTTGTTTTTAATTTTTGCTTCTCAAGGCTCGCAAAGATAAAAACACTCTTTCATGAACCTATAAACGAGGGTTTATTTTCCTAAAATCTGTCTACCTTCACAGAATCTACACACATCAAGGAGAGATAGAATCGAATGCAAATAACTGCCTCGATCTTCATGAACATTTAGATCTACCTCTCAGAGGTCTTGCAAATCTTCCTGAATTATAACATTACCAGATAATTTGAGTTGAGACAAGAAAGATGGGGCAATGCATCTTCGTTGCCTCCCCCTTCCCCATTTACTAACTCTAAATAAAATTCCACATATTCTGTACAAAGACATCAAGAAGAACTGACACTACAGAAATTAGACGTTAGTACAAGATTAACATCAATTCAACAGTAAGTCAGAAACAAACTTAGTAGATGAAAAACTAAGTACAGCCACAACCAGAATTAAGCCATTCCAAAACACAACACCACAGCCAGCATGCCTAGTGCCAACGGTGAATTACCTCCCTTTCTTTCCTTTCCAATGTCTCACGATGTCTTTCGCTAAGATTTTTTTTCCGTTCCTCCGCTATCCGTCTTTGTTCCTCTTTCTGTATGCGGCAAATTATTCTCATCAAAATACCTTAACTTGGAGTTGGTGTTATATTCATTCTTATTTCCAAACAACTTGTTAAAGTGAAATATTTCTTGAATGTTGTTGACTAGAGACTACAGTACCTGTATACACTTTATCCACAGATAAATCCATAGGTATACCCTCCGGTAACCCCTCCTCCCCCTATAAACCCTACCCCCAGCAGCAGTTAATGTGGCAGCTGTCTTGTCTTTGTTTTAATGTTCAAGCTAGGGAGATCTGTATTAACATGGTACAATTGTGTTTGGCATTTCTCAAGAGTTCCTTATATCAATATTGATTGAAATTGGACAATTTAGGGAACTTAATGTCCAATTTTGATGTTCTCCTCCCTTCAAAACCATTTCTTCCTAGTTCAGTGACCAAAAACAACCCAGTCTGTCAATTTTTCATTAAGGTCGGACAATTCAAATTTTGTTATCCTTTACATTGACCAGAGTAGCCATATTGGGTTTCCATAATATATATCTATATTGATTATAGCTGAAAGAAAGCATTAGGACATACATATAAAAATTTTTAACACATATCTGTAAACTATATAACAATATCATTTTGATGAAGTGTTGAAAAGTACCAATTAACAATGAAAAGATATTTCATATAAAGACATTGGTTACTTTGAATTAATTCTTTTAATGCCTTTTAGCATCCAAGGTCATTATAAGGACCTGCCTAAAGGTTTAGAAAGTGGAGGAAAGCCAGAGTACCAGAAGAAAAACCACTGACCAGTAGTCAGTACCTGGCCCCTGTTAGACCTACCTCTGCCTCAGCCCAGAACTCGTCACGACTTTTGGTGTTGATTTCATTGGCAATGTTTACTCGTTTATACACAGACCCCTACAATAATAGACAAAAATCAAATAGTACAACAATAGGAAATTGATCGACCTTTTGTTTATATTTATAGATATCATGAACAAATAATAACTTTGTATATTATATTTACCTCTCTGATAATCTATTTTGGATTTTTAAAAACATTGATTTGCATCTAGCACTATAAGTTACAATTCTTTTTCCACTATAGGAGAGATTTAGATATAAATTCTGCACAGCAGATATTACAAGAACTCTTATCCAAGTGGCCAAATCCCCCCTACCAAACCAGTCCCCCTCCCCCATTTTGTAACAAAGGGACATAACTCTGAAAAAGTGAAGATATATTATTCTGATATAGATTATGCACATCTATACTTTATAAGGCTTATTACCACCAAGTTTTATAGAAATCCCTTCAGTAATTTAGGAGGAATAGTAATTTAATTGTTGTGTCTATAGACGGACAACCAGAATCCATATACACCCCCAATCCCCTACCAATCACATACAAAAAATCATTACTGTTCAAAAATGGCTGAAAATTCTCCATTCCATTCCAAACATTAAACATAAACAAATTCTCTCTACTAAAATACATTTCTTTATTTCAAATATTTTTGTTGAAATTTGTATTTTTTTATTTCTAATTTTTTAAGATTTTGAGAGAACTTAGCCATGTTACTTCGGGAAAATTTAACCCTTTATGTCTGAGTAACTGTAACATACAACAGGGCCATCTTTTACTGGCTTCTTTGGCTTCTCATCGTGGATGCTGTAGTTTGCCCCTGAAGCTTTGGAAACTTTGTCGAGGATGATGTTTTCATCTACATCGTCTTCATTTCGGGCCTGGACAGTCACATGAACAGGCTACAAGGAACAAGTGATGAAATGTATGAAAAGTCTGCATAAATAGAAAGTCATGAAATATTTTGTCTGACTAATTAACATATGTGAACTGACAACATTAATTAATTAATTGAAACTTTATAATTATATTTAACTCCTCTGTATTAATACACTCTAACAAAGTGCGGAATAACTGAACTAGAATGAGGCTGTATATATAATATGCAATACCTTCAGGAAGCTGGTGATGTCTCGAACATGACTGGTACATTTAAATTTCATTGATTCTGGAGCAGCTTCTCCTTGCTAAAAAATAAAATGACACAATCTAAGTTTAATAAATACGTAATGTATGCACTTTTGAAAATGTTGTTGCCCATCAATTCTTCTAAGAAAATTATACATCGTGTATAATAAGGCCAAAAAAATTTAATTTTTAGTTTCTCAGGCCCCGCCGCATCGACATTTACCCCCTGCACCAACGTTTTTTATGGGCCATAACTAAAAATTAAAATCGAGACCGCCGCATCGAACGCACCCCAAATTTCCATTCGAACTCGCCCGAAATTTCCATTCGAAAACGCACCCGGAAATTGGCTCCAATTTCAGTATGCACCTTTCATTTCCGGTAAAAAATGGCTGCCGATATCAGCATTTGCTCAAAACGGAATGTTTCCTCCCAGGATTATGTATTTTCAACTGGTTTTCTTTGGATATAGTGAGGATTGAGATATTTAAAAGCTGTTCTTAAAGACTGAGTAAGAATTTACATTTTCTACACGTGTTTTCATTGATTTTCATGTCCTTCAAGTGAGAAAAAAATAAAATGTTATCTGCCGCATATGTTTTCAGAGAAATAAAAAATAAAAAATATTCTCGCCGCCCGCACTGACTTTTTAAAAAAGTGGCCTCAGAAACTAACAATTAATTTTTTTTGGCCTAATATATGTATGTATTAGTCTGCTCTTGTGGGTACTGTACATATTAATAGACATGTCATATGTTTGTGAACATAACATAATTTTCAGGTGTAATTTTTTAAGTTCCGCATAATAACTTATGGCATAAATGTCAATACATACATACAAGAGCAGATAACTCTTGTTTCATACATACAAACAAGAGCAGATAACTCTTGTTTCATACATACAAATAAGAGCAGGTAACTCTTGTTTCATACATACATATAAGAGCAGACAACTTTGTAGTGCTGGAATTCTCTCTAATATTGAAGATCGATTATCAGTCCTCTTACGTACTAATTGATTAATCAATACTTGAATGTGTCCCGATATCAGGACAAGCAGTATATATAGATCACCAAGTATGATATTATATAGTGAACAGATACAAGTCAGTATTGGATGTGAATGAATCGTAACAGAAGCATATTATCATGATGTCCTGCATGAAATTGTTGTTTGAAAAGAAAAGGTTTCACAGCAAATGGAAAATGAAAATTTCACTTATCATGTCATTATATCAATTAGCCTAGCTAATCATCCCTTGAATAGCTGGCCCTGATATTTACTCAGAAACGAAATAAAGCCTCTACTTACCCAGTTGATGAGGACATATTTAGGTAGGCTGGTGTTGGGGTCCATCACCTTACAGTAAGCATACATGATCTTGGAGCCATTGAGATCATCCACCATCTCCTCAATACCACCATCTGTTCAAAACACATTTAATTTTAAATCCATGTTAAGATCTAGTTGTGGATCGGAGGACATTGTCCGGACAATCTTTCTTTGGGGCCGACTTCAGGTGCATCTTTGGAATCTGGGAGTTATCTCAGTGCAAGAAACTTATTTTGAAAACCACTTGCCCAAATTTAAAATTTCAGTCTTATTTACCCAAAATAGGGTAATTAACATTTAAACCGGACAAGTTTGCACCAATTTTCACTTGCCTGGGAGAATATTTTACTGGTCTCGGCCCATCGGACCTGGGATATTTCTTGCCCTGTATCTTAAGTGTAAACTCCTGGATATCGAGGATGCTAGGGTAGAACTTATCCTTATAACAATATATTAAGCTTTTGGCCTAATAAGCATTCATGTTTGCCTTTTCAAGGCTTCAAGATCCCTTACATATTTTCTTTTCAAATTGATTTCTGGTTTGCTTTGTGCAATAGCTTTGTGAAGGTTTCAAGTTGGTCCCATTGTAGCATCCCCCGCCCTCACACCCATTTTTTGTTTTTAACGGGTATGGGTTGAAAATGGTATAAATGCATAGGTGTTATGTAATTAAAGATTTATAACATAGCTTTTATTACTTAACATTTTAATGATAATTGTGTGGAACAAAAGATTTCATATCTTTAAACCTAAATGGAAGACCATATCATCTAGTTACATGTACAATCAAATCTTTTGCATTTTCCTCTGATCTGTTACATTAACATTCTACAGTAATTATCTTTAGTAATTACTTCAGTAAGTAATTAAAGCTATACATATCCTTGTCTGAGTATCAGCATGGTAAATGTGTTTTTATTCTATATCAAATAATATTATATAATAAGATATTGTCCAAAGGATTTAAAACTTTTGGCCCTCTTCACAAGGGAGACAATTTGTATATGTATACATTCTATATAGCTACTGTAATATGTTATGATCACTACATCATAAAGCTGTTCAATGCAAGTGGTAAACATAAGATTCAGAAATGCATATGGTTTATGAACCTTTCACATACAGACACTGATAGGTTATCAGTGTTTTTCCTGCCTATATATTTGGGGCCGAAATAAGGCCCCATTCCCTATTGCATTTCTTGTCATTTTTTCCCAAATCAGTGAGTTGATGCGTATTTTGTGCGACGAAACTAAAACATTCGGAAATCCCATGTCTGAATGTCGTATTTTAATATCCATTCTTACACTTGAATCTTAGAGAAGCATAATTATCTATTTCTACCTTTTCCAAAATTTCCATAGACACCGTTTAAATTTTCATTTCCTACTTTTATCGCACAAAATTTCCCAATTTTCACCCGGTGGCAATTTCCCAAAATACCTAGGAAAAACACTGGTTATCCTTAAACTTTGAACCAGAACTGCCATTTAGGTATATACACTATACTTATACACTACATACATCTAATCACTGTCCTAAAATGTATTGATAGCTCCTCAGAGATGTAAAATGTCATGATGATAAAGCTTTAAAACTTACCTCCTTTTCCGATAAGTTTGAGAGTCGATGACTGACCTTCATATCCGAATATCAACCTGAATTAAGCAAGAACATCCATTATATTTTACAATAGTTTTTGTTTTTAATTATTGTATCTGACCAAATGAGCACCCCTCACCTTTTTGAGGCCTTAATTTACCTCAAGTTAAATGCAGACTGAAAAATGAAAACTCTGTAGATTTCATAATTGATTTATTATGTAAACTGATCAATTATTTATTTTGTGTATTAATTATATGAAAGGCTTGTTCAAAGTTGCCTCTATTAAGCGCACCTTTATTGATTTTAATTTCTAAGCACCCTTGGAGCTTATTGGGTTAAATAGAGTTTATCTTTAATTTTTAAAAGGCAAAATGTATATGGATTAGCTACAGCAAGATATATATATATATGTTAAACAATGATTTATTTAATGATATTTATGAGAAATAATCTAAGGGTTTTTTTAAGTTTAAAGCATGCATGAGGAGATAAAATCAAAGCATATACATGAAGTGCATGAATCCAACTCTTTCTATTTATCATATAGAAAATATATTACCTAGATAATGATCGAGTTCTACTTTTTACTACTGTTTTATCAATTATATAATTATCTACATTGTGCTATTAAATTTAATGTTACGTTTTTACATTAACGTACCAAACACTATAATACTCAGTGCATGCATATACAGTTCACTTTGTGTACCATCCAGTGTTATAGTTAGAATAAGTTTATAGATGCATTTTGTTGTTACATGCATATTTAAAGAATGCTTCTTAATCTAATAGGGATCTAGCAATAGGCATATTTGAATGTTTATTAATTCAATTTTTCACTATAAAATCAGATTGAGGGAATAGGATAACAATCAAATGTATTTTAATCTTTTACATGTGCATCCAATGACCCTAATCAATTAAATTGATCTACACAAAACTCTGCATTCTTAATAGCACATTGTAGATTAAATGATAGGGAAGTTGCATATATAAATTTACTGTACTGCACTGAAATATGTTTTCAATACTTAGTATATGTCTTAATTATGTTGACCGATTTTTGTTTTTTTGTTTTCTTTTTCTTGTTTGCATTATGCACAAATGGTGTTTGCATGCTTGTTATCAAATAAATCAAAATTTGTACATGTATATCTCTCCATATATGCATGTTTAAAATGACTAATGTTGGCATGAATTGGGAAAGAAAATGTAGTTAAGATTAAGTAACAGTAGATTCTTAGTAACAGATATACTCCCGAAATGGTGGCGAGCTCTGGTCTGATCTGATGATTCATTCAGTAGTACATGAGTCAAATACCCAACAGGTGGATTTAAGCAGTCAGGTATTGGATCGATATCATGGACCCACTGACCCGTATTTGGACTAAGACAATCCCAATAACACAAATCATGTATTCATATCATTACATTGACGTTGACTTATACTCCTTATCATATTAGGTTATTCAATTAATTCCGATTTCTTCGAAATAAATCCCAACATTTAACCGGAAGTAAACATCTGGGAGTGACACCGACAAGAAAATGGGCGGGTTGGCGACAAACAAGCAGAAATCTCAGTTTTGCATGGATTTGGGCCGCGCTTGAAATTAATCAAGCTTATTTATCAGATTCAAAATGATCAGTCTCACCAGTCCGTTTCCGACTTTTCATCCACAACTGCCCGATATGCCTTGATAAGTGCATCTTGGTTTTTCCTCATATCAAGCGCCATCCTGCTTTCAGCATGTGCTTGTGTACTACGTCATCAATTCGAGTGTAGTGTCACAGTTTGCTCCCTCAGGCATAATCGAGTGCGATTAATATCCAGAAAGGAAAGTTGGCTTGTTATGACCGTCGGACATCCTTTGGTCAAGATCAAGACACGCTTGACTGACTGCGGCTTAACCTGGTAATTATCACATTGCGTCATATTGAATGGTCAATCGGTAGGTTGTTTTATAACGGTATACTTGCACCTTGCTGTCAGTCAGCTGTCAGTCACGGCGGCCAGGGTTTGTTTACAAACATACTCAGTGAAATATGAATGGCGCTACATAAATAGGCTACGTAAAAGCCATTTCAGGGCAATATTACGAAACTCTTTGTTTCAACCTCTTTACTGTACTGTTAATATTTATGACTTTTATCGACTCTGTCCTTGTATTAGAATTAAAATAAGAAAAATAATGTATTATTGTATTAATAAATACGATTTTTTCAGTAAAGATCTATATATAAATTATAGGCTTATGCAGTAGACTTATATTTCCTTAAAAATAGAATATATGAAACTTATATTATGATTGACGCATGCCATCGATGCTAAATGTAGGGAATTTTGTTGAGGTCCTCAGGAATTCAGGCCAATTTGTACATGCAAATACCTACATTTGTATATATATATATATGCAGTATTGCAGTACAGATTGTATATATATATAATATTGTTTTATTTGAAAATGCCAGGAAAACGGAAAATGCATGAAATAGGTAAGCCATAACAATGTACCATACATGTATTTTAATTGATAATATATTAATAAAGAATAGATAGTAAATTAATTAATTAATATGAAAAAAAAAGTAACTCAATTCTAAACATATATACATGGCATGTATATTACGAGCAATTAAATCATAATAATACTATATTATAATCATCCTGAATCTATTGAATGTTAACTGACAATGTGTTTATATTTTTGATATCGAGAAAAGTAGCTCAATATGAATCTATATATATATATATATATAATACATGGCATATCAATAATACAATCTACCAGGTAATCAAATATATTTCCAAAAGTTCTCACATATTGATATGTCGACTTTTCATCTCATTTACGTCCATTCGCGTTCTGTTTAGTTCCCCAGATTTAGTTTCTGACCATTATTAAAGGTAAAGAATAAGTTGAAAGCTTTGATAAGCGTGGAGGGGGTGGGGGGGGGGGGGGGGGGGTGGGGGGGGGGGTCTGCGTGAAATGTAACCAAGGACCATAGATGAGCACGGGAGGACGTCTGTTGGATTTCTCCATACTTTAAATTAGATTTCTTCGTTAACGCAGAAGATTTTTGACGTGTTATTTGATTTTTCCATTTCAAAGAAATTTACTGTCTTACATTCACGACCATTTTTTCCGACTTTTGCCATCGCCTATTGGCCCGACTGTTTCAATTTAAAGTATATACTCCTCGACGCAGGAGCTTATATGCCTATTCATCATATGTGAACAATAAATGGGTGTGTTTGAACATCGCATAAATATGTCTAAGTTTGCACAAAAAATTACATAAAATATATTTATGTTTGACTTTGGTGCATGCGTAATCAGTAATTCCATTCCTTATAGGATATAGTGCAACAGGATTTTTTTCCAAGATTCAATAAATTATTTTTCATATTTTCTAACTTGAAGTAAAAATAAGAAGCTCAAACTTTTTCAAAAGTAGTAATGGTGTAAAGTAAGTATAACTTTTGTAACTGAAGGAAAAATATCAAATCGTCTGCTTCATGGTTTTGATAGTGATAAAAATACCATGTTGTCAGACGTGGTGCATCTCTTTAATATAAAACTGGAGTTTATAATTAAACTCAGGTCAATTATAAATATATATATATATACCAATTCTAGTTTTCTGGCTGGATTAGTTTCTCTTTTATCTGTGATATAGAAAATGCAACTTTCAAAAAATTATTTGTTATAATTAAACTGCATTGAGGAAAAGCATGATATATAATGGGCATTTACTACATATTTTGAAAATATATGCCTGCATGATGATTGAGCACATATGACTTAATAATATGTATAAGTCATTGACAGTGCTCAGCTAAAGTAAACATTCCCTTATTAATTCAAAATTCTATCTGAATATACATGTACAGTACTGATTTTAGTGAATATTTCTTTTTATGAATTAAGTAGAAAATAATAATATTAATGAAGTTAAATACTAGCTGATATAAGATATTTATTTGTAGTGGCTTAATAAAATATTTTACTTTTTATTCAAATAACTTGATTAATTGTTTAAGCTAATCATATCGATGAAGCTTGAGACAAAGAAAATTTAATTTATATTATTTAAGTTTAACTTCAATATATATACATATTCTTGTACACAGGTTCAAACATGTTTTGATGAATTTGGTTTTACGAATGTGTCCTTGTTAATTTAAAGCTATCTGAACAAATAGGTAGTGTATGTCACTATGACACCTTCCTTTGTAGTTCAAGTGTTATGTTACTTTATTGACTTTTAGATCCAAAAATCAGCTATGCATGAATGAACAAGTTGTGGTACATGTAAGATCCAAGTCTATGAGAGACTAAATTTGACCAAGAAAGATCTACAAGAGCAATGTACCAATTACAGTTCTCATTACAAATGCTATGGTTTGCAGATATAAATACAAGCAACAGGCCACCAATGGCAGATAATTTTAAATTATCTCTATATGGAAATACCTGAAATATGAGAGCTCAATCAGCAGACCTTTATATAGTTATTGTCTTAGGGGAGACAATCACAATACAGAAACAATATGCCATGGAAGCTTAAACAAAACAAGGGGAATTTAAGGGGAGACAATTACTGGAGTTGAATTGGAAAATATAAGGAAGACAACTATAGACTATACTTGTAAACTCATTGAAAAATCTGAGGGGAACATGCGTTTGTACACAATCACTATACATGGAAATTCATGAAAAAATCTAAGGGGAGACTATATGGGGATCATGGAAGTTAATTAAGAAATCTAGAAGGTGAGCTAATTCATTGAAAATCTAAGGTGAGAACAATTACTATACGATGGAATTCATTAAAAATGTAAGGAAATAACTAATTATACACAAGTATAGGTTATTGAAAAAAATCGAAGGGGAACATGTACATAATTACCATATGTAGATAATGGACCACATTTAAGTGAAGACAATCATCCATGCCTTGAACTCATTATAAATATAAGGAGACCAACTACCATACATTGAGCCAGATAAAATCTAAAAGGAGGCAATAATCATTACACAGGAGCTCAGATGTAAAAAATCTAAGCCGCCCGGACGACAATTACTGTAACTATGGGAGCTCATTGAAAAAATCTAAGAGGGAAACAATGGACCTCTACATGGGGAGCTCATGAAAAATCTAAGGGGAACAATTACTATACATGGAAGTCTCATATGAAACATCTAAGGGGAACAATTAACGTATGAATCGGGAGGCTCGATTAAAAAAAAAAATCTCAGTTAGACAATTTACTATCGACAAAGGGAGCTCAATGAAAAATCTTAGGGGGAATAATTACTAATCATGGGAGCTATGGGACTTTCATCTTGAAAATTAACAGAAGGGGGAGCGCAATACGAAAAAGCAATGGGAGCTCATTGAAAAAATCTAAAAATCTAAAAGGGAGGGGGAAAACAAATTACTGCTTCACTATAATACACATGGGGGTAGCTCATTTGAAAAATCTTTCGGGAGGACAATTACTATGCATACGGGAGCTATATGAAAAATCTGAACAATTAAACTCTATACAGGGGGAGCTTCACTTCCCATATATCAATCATCAACCCACATCTCCACCATCCCTAAGGGGATAATTACTAACTTGGAGCTCATAGAAAAATCTAAGGGAATTATTACTATACATGGTAGCCTCATTGAAAAATCTGAGTGGGGGAGACAATTACTATACAGGGAGCTCGTTAAGAAATCTACGAGGTTAGACAATTACAATTCCGTCTTTGCATATTGCAGAGTTTACTTCCCTTGCGGGTAGGTACGATTGTGACGTCATTATTTTGTGAGTGCAATCACGTCGTTTTCTCCCGAAAAAGAATAGACGTAACAATCCATAGCTAGTTCATAAAAAAAAAATAGAGAGCTAGGGAGGCAATTACCATACATAGAAGGAACTCATTAAAGGATTATAAGGGGAGACAATTTGTATTAACATAAGGAACTCATTAAGGAATCTAAGGGGAGACAATTACCATACATATAAGGAACTCATTAAGGAATCTAGGGGAGGCTACTACTATACATATAGAAACTCATTAATGTATCTAAGGGGAGACAATTACTATACAGATAAGGAACACAATAAGGAATCTGAGGGGAGACAATTACCTTATAATATAAGGAACTCATAAAGGAATCTATGAGAGGCAATTACCATTCATATAAGGAACTCATTAAGGAATATAAGGGAGACAATTACCATACATTTAAGGAACTCATAAAGGAATCTAAGGGGAGACAATTACCATTCATTTAAGGAACTCATTAAGGAATCTATGGGAGACAATTACCATACATTTAAGGAACTCATTAAGAAATATAGGGGAGACAATCATCATACATTTAAGGAACTCATTAAGGAGTATAATTGTGAGAATTACTGTACATAAAGGAACTCATTAAGGAATCTTAGGGGAGACAATTGCCATACATATAAGGAACTATAATTAAGGAATCTAAGGGGACACAATTACCATACATGTGAGTTCATTAAATATCTAAAGGGAGAAAACTACCATACATTGTCTGTTTTCGATGTTGTTTATGTGTCCCCTGCAATGCAAGAGAAACACTTAGGTATCACTATGTCCGCGTCGGGGTCGGTGTCAGTGTCAGGGTCGACGTCCGGGAAACGGTTTCCGTGCGATAACTTAAGGTTTTATTGTCCAATTTCAACCAAATTTGGTATGAAGCTTTATATTAATGAGATCTAAAATATATTAATGAGATCTAAAATGTGTTTGATAATGGTCAAAATTCGTCAATATTTGCAAGAGTTACGGGACTTTAAAATTGTCAAAACAGATAAATTCATGGTTTCCGCTCGATCACTTAAATATTTATCGTCCAATGTCAACCTAATTTCATGAAATGTTTTATATCAATGAGATCTTAGATGACTTTAATAATGGTCAAAATCCGTCAATATTTGCAAGAGTTATGGGACTTTAAAATCGTCAAAACAGATAATCCATGGTTTCTGCTCAATAACTTTAGTATTTATTGTCTGATTTCAACCAAATTTGGTGTTTTGCATTATATCAATGAGATCATAGATGGGTTTGATACTGCATAGTCAAAATCTGAGGCAATATTTGCCAAGATATACTGGGATAGTCAAAATCGTCAAACATATTTGCATACATTTAAGGAACTTTAAAAAAATCGTCGAAATCTATGGAGACTTTATATCAAATCATGACATCTTCAAAAATCCATGAATATTTGCAAGAGTCACAGGATTGATTACTTCACCTAATTAATTTATTATTAAGGAATATTTACAACTGTAAATAACTATTTTTTGTGATGAACTGATTTTGGAATTATTGTTTATTTGTACATTTCTGCTAAAAGGAACCTCTTTGTAGGGTAGAGTTCGATCCATACAAGATACATGGGAGCAATATATATAAATATATATGCCATATCCTATACAATAACAAATACATTGTTAACCATACATATATGTATGATATTTTCACAGGATAGAATTAATTAACTGACATACATGTATATTTATGCTAAATATGTATTTTCAGTTTGGTTGTTGACTTTCCGTTGTATAATTTGTGTGATCTTGCATCATTATGAAGAATTATATATATACCTATATTGTGAGACAATTATTCATCATGTAAGTTAATTATGTAAATTTCTCTCAGGTACATGCAGTTAGCCTAAACATCCGACATGACTATCATTAAGAATATCTAATAGGGAGAATATATACCATACCATTGTAGTGTTTAATAAGTTAATGTTATTTATGTGTAGTGACATGTTAAATGTATGACTGAAGAAGACTTAAGTTATATATATAATATATATAAAGATGTGTTCATTCTATAGTCGGGGTCTATCCAATCCACCTGAAGGCTTTCTGACTGTTAATATGTTCGATAACTCCTAAGTTTTTATAATGATCCAATTACTTAAACCCGGTCGAGTTTCTTAATTAATTCAGATCCAATACTTCATTGATTATCTGCACCCATTATGCACATAAACACAATTAAACTTACAGGCAGTGATACAGATAATGTGTGATCAAAATTCGTCATATTTGCAAAATCATACGGGCTTTAAAATTGTTTATTATAAATGCATGGTTTCTGCTATCGATTGTTGCAATATTTATCAGCCAATCCCAGTCAATACATTTCATGAAATGTTTTATATCCAATGAGATCTTAGATCATGCTTAATAAGGTACATGTAAACCGTATGCAATTGCTTTGCAAGAGTGTGGTTGCAGGATCCCATTATAAATCTCACCATGCTGTAAATCCATGCTTTACGTTACTGTCATGTAAACCGTTTGTATTGTTGCGCGCAGTTGCTTTGTCACAGAAATATGGTTTTTGCTTTATATCAATGAGATCACAGATGGGTTCGATATATATGTATATATATATATACTGCATAGTCAAAATCCGTCAATATTTGCAAGATTTACGGGACTTTAAAATCGTCGAAACATGGCTTCCGTTTATGATCCCAATATAGACATCTTCAAAATGCATGAATATTTGCAAGAGTCACAGGACATTACGATTACTTCACCTAATTAATTTAATATAACAATATTTACAACTGTGTAATAACTATTTTTTGTGATGATTTTGGAATTATTGTTTATTTGTACATTTCTGCTCTCACTTTGTAGGGTAGAGTTCGATCCATACAAGATAAAACAATATATATAAATATGCCAGTATCCATACAATAACAAATACATTGTATATATAATATGTATGATATTTTCACAGGATAGAATTAATTAACTGACATACATGTATATTTATGCTAAATATGTATTTTCAGTTTGGTTGTTGACTTTCCGTTGTATAATTTTCTGTGATCTTGCATCATTATGAAGAATTATATATATATACCTATATTGTGATGTTGTTATTTCATCATGTGTTAATTATGTAAATTTCACTCATGTACATGCAGTTAGCCTAAATTCCTCCGACATGACTGTAATATATATATAAAGTTAATATATTTCTGTGTAGTGACATGTTAAATGTATGACTGACAGAAGACTTAAGTTATATATATATATATGTATATATATAAATCGATATGTTGCATTCTATAGATTTATCTACCCAATCCAAATGAAGGCTGTCTGACTGTTAATATGTTCGTTTACTCCTAAATTTTCATATGATGATATTACTTATAATCCAGTCGAGTTTCTCCTAATGCTTCAGCCATTACTGCACCCATTATGCACATAAACACAATATAAACTACAGGCATTGATAAAGAGCATATGTGTGATACCTGGCCTAGTCATACTCAAAATCAGTATGATACATTGTTTATTATAGAGCTGTGCAGTTGCTATCGATTGTCGTGGTAACAGCGCAATCCCAGCATATATATCCACCATACTGTAAATCTTGCTGTATACGTACTGTACATGTAAAAAGTATGCTGTGCAGTTGCTATTGTCACAGTTATATGGTTGCAGTATGATCCCAGTATATAGCTACCATGCTGTAAATCATGCTGTATACGTACTGTACATGTAAAAAGTATGCTGTGCAGTTGCTATAATCACAGTTATATGGTTGCAGTATGATCCCAGTATAGCTACCATGCTGTAAATCATGCTGTATACGTACTGTACATGTAAACCGTATGCTGTGCAGTTGCTATTGTCACAGATATATGGTTGCAGTATGATCCCAGTATAGCTACCATGCTGTAAATAATGCTGCAGACATAAACAATGCTGTGCATGCAGTTGCTATATTGTCACATTATTTTGCAGCATGATCCTGTATAGAGCGATCACGTTGTAAATCATGCTTCGTATATCCATAAACTACTAAATAAGTGCCTGTACAACTTTGGTATATTACATAGTAATTAGTCTGCCTGATGTCGGAAATAAGGTATCAGATAGTTTATAACGTCCTATTATGGATATTGGGCAAAATTCTACAGATAAGTTTACATTCATCCTCCACAACAAGAAAAAAATATTAGATCCATAAGACTGATGAACTATCCCTGGCAGTCAGCGAGAGCAATCGATTGTGAAACCCCTGGAAAACCTGTCACTAAAGAAGATTAGATCCTAGGGGAGGGGGAGTATTAAACCCTGTTCATACTAGCCGCAATATGCCACTCGGACATAGTAGTAGAACTTTTAGCTTCCCTATTATTAAATTAATTTAGCGGATCTGTATCTGTGGCAGTGATTAAATATTATTATTATAAAAAGTCCTTCACCTGTTTATCTGTAATATTTTTCAACCATGACACTAGGCAGGGTCATATTTAAGCTGGAACAAATGCAATAAAGATTAGTTGGATTATTTGGGTATCATGATTAAAAAATACTGAAATAAAGTTATATTAAGGTAGAATAAAAATGGAATTTTAAATCAGATAAGTGCCATAAAAAGTACTTGTTTTCCAGCCATGGTAAAAGTGATATCAAAAACAATAAAAAATCCAGGGTAGGCCTTTGGCATAAGGATCAAGCGGACATTTATGAAATAACCTTTACCTTAGGAAAAAAAAAGCGTCATAGTAACAAGTGGCGTAATAAGGATAATCGATGCAATCTGAGTGTGAATATAATAAATAGAATTACAGTCACCGAACAACTGGTTAATATGGTATCCAGGCTTTAAACCAGTATGAAATCTGTATCTAGATAAACAAACCCAATTGACCGCAACACTGGTTGTCTACGAAAGTAACACACAAACCACATATATATTTCTCGTTGTAGAATAAACACTCAAATGCTTCTCAAGGTAGCAGAATTTATGTAATTGGACTCGACAAAAACAGCTGTATTATATGAATTTCAGCTTTGCCTCGATTCAACTGACCTACACTGTAAAGAGAAACTTTGTTTAAAAAGATAGGCAAATTTGGCAACATTGTTTGTATCTTTCAACTAAATCCATGAACTAGTAACCCGTTATACGACCCAATAAGCTCCCAGAAGCAATTTTAAAAAACATTTGAAAAATAAGAGAATGAGACTGTATTAAAGACGAAATCATTGCAATGAACAATACAGAAATATGTGTAAGGATTAAACCTTTCTTTATTTATTGCCGGGTTCAATTGATATTGAGACTTCAAAAAAAGGGGGAGGGCTACTTAAAGGTACATAGGGACACATAATTGATTCTCGACAAATGGTATGTTTAATATTTTATTTAGGAAATGAATGGATAGTTTGCTGAATAAAAGTATACTTGAATCATCAGAGGTATACGATAGTAATAATAAGACACCTCAAATTCCGATTTCTCAGATATTATGATATATAACATTAAATAATAGAAACAAGAATGATAAGCTCAAAAGCAACCGAATCTAACAAAGATTAGAAATGTTCTTATATTACCTATGTGAATAATAATAAGAGCCAGGAAGACGAGGTTTATTGACAGAAAAGTCTCGGAAATAAAATAAAACATCTATTCCAGCTGAACCCTAGGAGTGCCGACAAGAAAGCTCAACCTTTAGTTCACACACCATGGCATAATTTGAGATTTTATTTCCTCGTCTAATTACCACCCAGTTCATTTCAAAAATTATTACTGATGTTAGATTGGTCTAAGAACAAGTTAAAAGATTGTGATTGTTAGTTTCAGGGGAGTTGTTAGTAATATGGTCAGGACAGCAGTGGTTATACCGCTCATTATCACTATACCTGTATGTCTGTCGAGCAGGTAAAATTTTATTGGTAATTATAACATAATTTGCTGTTAAAGTTCAATTTATCACCTAAATACGCTGTTGATGGTGTATGCCTGCAGCACCACCAAACACCTCCAGCCAAAGCCACCCTAATATTATGATTTTTTCACATCGTAGATTCAGTCAACACACTCAGGATTGGGGGTCCCACAGAGGTGAGTGTCCAAAAAAAACAGCTAAAGTTATTGATCATTCTTCATACCAGCAGCTCAGAGCATAAAAATCGTTCTGCGTTGCCTAAGCGGCATTGCTTCACTGCACCTAAGTCCAGGCACTGCAGCCCCATCTGACCTAACCGACAACCCTGAGCTGGTAATAATTTATTACATCAATAATCCCATAGAAAAACGTCACCAAAAAACAAGAAAATGAAAAAAAATTAATTAGATGAAAAAAAAAAAAATCATGATAATAATACATGAAAATAGAGCAATCACTTCTGAAACATCTTTTATAACACGTAAATGCCAGACAAAGGCAATATTGTACAATGTAAAACTGAAAATTCAAGAGGAGGAATAAAAAAGTAATCGGGGGGCCACTGTGGCATAGTGGAATAAGATGTCGTCCGAACATATTACCACAAGCTCATCCACCTCTGGGTCATGAGTTAGAATCCCCATGGGGTCAGTATCCCTGAGTTATTGTACCATTTGCTGTTGAATTACTCCAAGTACTTTTATGTGCATTCTTCTGCCAACAAAGCTGTCACAGTCCCCCCCCTTTTAATTAGCCCTGGTCTGTTTAATAGGATATGTAAAATAATTAATCAAAACTCAATAAAGACGACACCGGGATGAAATCACAATCAAGAATACTTTAGTACTGCAAGGTCAATGATAACTCCTGTGAAATAACAAATATAGGAAATAGTTGTAGAGAAAGGAAATTAGGTGTTGATGTTTTTGAATCATATGGTTTTTTATTTTTTTTTATGTCAAATGGAGAAATGCCAGAGTTAGATTTAGGATTAGAGTACAAGGGCCAGACAAAATTCTACTGTACGTGTGCAACAATCCATTCAGCGTAGCACATATATACTTATCATTAATTAAATATAGCTTGTACTACATTTCTTATTGTGTTTTATGAAACATATGCATGCCAAAGTGTCTACTGCATGGTCCTAAATCTATATAAAAAATGTCTAATACTGTGACAGTAGCAGTGTATGTAATTAAGTTTGTTCAGAAATTGGGAGTTAAGGTTGCATGTTATGATGAATCTGACAGCAGTGTTCACATTGTGTTTGTTTACATAACAATTGGGTTTTGGAATCAAGGTGAAGGACGTTACTGCACTGGTCCTGGAAGCTGTGAATAACACATGTGGTAAATACTAATGTTGCGATGTGTCATGTACAAGTATGCCTGGCTAAACGTTTTTAAAGA
The DNA here is from genome assembly GCF_041381155.1 of Argopecten irradians. Taxonomy (NCBI): domain Eukaryota; kingdom Metazoa; phylum Mollusca; class Bivalvia; order Pectinida; family Pectinidae; genus Argopecten; species Argopecten irradians. The sequence continues at coordinate 32,196,321 of NC_091144.1, forward strand.
GATTAAGTAATGAATGACTGCAATTAATTAATAAGATTGTATATAGCTGTTCTGGGGTAGTTTATGCAACTGATGTCAAAATTCTCATAGAAATACATCATAATGTACCATCATTCTTGAAATTACTAATAAAAAACTTAACAATTACTGATAATTAATCACATAGAATTCGTGTAACAGGGCTTAGTAACATACGCTGTTGAAGCATATACAATGTAGGCAAATTCGTCATTGAACAGGAGATATGAAATGTATATAACAGAGATTTTATTCTATAATCTATACAAAAGGGGTTTGAGATCCCTAAAAAAAATGTGGGTAAAGTACATTTTACTGTCCCATTTATCGACTTTCAGTGTAGTAGATGTCATCAAAAAATTGGATGACCGATCCAGTGCACTTTTTTAAGATGATGTGCATAAAAATCATGCCAATAAATAAAAAAAAACAATGGAGCAAAAAAATACATAGTATATGAGTGGATACGTGACCATTCATCTCCTTAGTTGGGAAGAATAAACAAACCAGGCCAATGATCTGGACTCAGTCTTGCAATAGCATGAGTTTTTACTAGGTAGCTCTCACTAATATTTGCATGGGATTAAATTGTAGTTTTAGATCTTTTGCAACTCATGTTGCAATATTTGACATTTAAGGACTTGAAACATCATGTCTGTATTTCCACCCCTACAGTGGTACCAGAATATGCCTACACCCTAAGGGAAGATAAGTTTGAAATGCAATCCTGGTTTGATTTCCCCCGAAAAAATGTGTAAACAAAGCACCCGTACGACATTAGTCACAGGAAGTAGTCAGGTACGGAATATGTCAAGTGCGGGGTCGTCGGGCGACTCCTGGAGTCAGGAAAGACATGTCTGTTCGTGCCTGGGCCATTTGCGATACAAAAGTACAGACTATAAACATACAGTAGAAGACTCAAGATTCGGCACGTAGTATGGTGCTGACTGACCACATACAGAAAACGACAAGAGAGAGGGCAGAGAAATGGGCAGGGGAGGGGAGAGGGGGGGGGGGGGGGGGGGGGGGGGGGGGGGGGGGGGGGGGGGGGGGGGGGGGGGGGGGGGGGGGGGTGGGTGTGGTGGGGGGTGGGGGGGTTAATAGGGGGGGGGGGGGGGGTGGGGGGGGGGGGGGGGGGGGGCAAGTGGGCAGGGGGAATAGCAGGGGCCTGCAACATTGTCTGTCCATGAGAGGTGCTAACCTGTAATCATAATAGTGGGCTATCAAAATATTAGTGAAATTGGCTAGGTATGTAAAATGGAAAGACAGACGATTTAAGAGGCAAGTGGTTAGCAGGCTCGCTGGGCACGGGAGGTGGCTGGGCTACCGTCCTGGTAAATATGATGGAGATTGAAAATCAGTATTCCTGTCTGTAGCAAATAACATAGTTACTCTTCCCATGCGGTTGTTGGATAATCGCTGGGTTACGGCGTGGGTTTTGTGAACAAATATACTCAGTGTGTGGTGTTTCAGGTGTGAAAAGGTATAGGACATTATGCGGCATAAACATATAATGACGAGCAGGAGTCGATCGTCGTGAAATTATGGCAAAGATGCTGACATACCTTGTTCGGTGAATGATAACAAAAATAACATGTGATCAGCAAGTTAGGTATGCTATCCTACTCCTTGAATTCAGAATTAGATAAAAGATAATTATATGTATAATAAGATAAACTGGTTGGCCAACCAAAATCAAACAAAACTTTTGTATTGTACCTGTCCCCAGTAATTATGTAAAAGAATCGTACATCACATGAGTTTTTCTTAGGTTTTATTTTTTCTTAGATGTGTAAAATATTGTTAAATGTTTTCTTTAATATAGTTTGTTAATTATCAGGGGCTTAAGCTCAAAAACTATCTGTCTATGCATATTGCAGAGTATTCTCCCTTGCGAGTATTCATCCATTGTGACATCATAGGTCATTATATGTTTTCAATGAAACTCACATTATTTTCTCTGAAAATTTATAAATGAGGATATTTACATGATATCACAATCAATGCACTGATGCCTAACCGCAAGGGCAGATAACTCTGTAATAAGCTTTATCGATCCACAAGGGTAGATAACTCTGTAATAAGCTTTACCAATCCACAAGGGCAGTTAACTATGTGAAGCAAAAACTGTGTGTACTTTTTGTGATCAAAATCTTCACTATAATATGGATGCCCATGTGATTTTGTTAATAGTTATCATTTTGACTTACCTATATTTTATTTTTTTGCAGATTCTAGATAGATCATGGTGCCATGTTGATGGTTGCAAAGTCTCTTTACGATTATGGGATACGTTTGGTTACCATGACAAAGACAGAGGGTTTGCCTATAAAGGGTAATTCTGAAATACATGAATACAGTGGACTCGTGATAATCTGGATCTGATTTAATTTGGAAAACCCACAACCAGGCCAGAAATGTCAGGGAATGAATTTTATTACTGACTAATTAACAGAATCTGGCCCTCTAAAAAATATATGGACACCCCGTTTGGGGGGGGGGGGGGGGGGGGGGGGGGGGGGGGGGGGGGGGGGTGGGGGACCTAAGTGTTCAGATTATCAAAAGTCTACTGTTAGTATTCAATTGATAATTTATATTAGAATTTTAGTTAACTAGAAAGAGACTTTAATGATTTGGTAGAATTAAATACATGCACTTTAAACCAAGGACGTATATGAGAAGGATAAGTCACACTTGATTTTGGGCAAGTACAGCGCAGGAGGTTTGTGCTCTGACCGTGACGTTGGGCGACGACTTTCTGAAGCGTGCTATCATTTCATGAGCTGCCATTTTTTTTAACGAAAATTTAAGACATTTCTTCTAAATCTTCCGTCCTTAAAGCAAGTACTAAACGTTGTGAAATTTAATTTACTTTACATTTTTGATTTTTTTGACTGGATAAGACAAGTATTTGTACAGAAAAATGGTTTTTATTCCTGGTTCATAGGCGTCTCGCGTGATGTTTAGTAATGTAAAGAGACAGCGACGAATCCTTCTCACTTATAAATCCTTGTTTAAGCTAACTTAATTATTGTCATAGATAATTAGATTTCATTGCTGGGGAAAAAAACCTGGGTCATTGCTGTGGGAAAAATTCTGACTTCATATATAGAACATTAATACTACAATAGAGCTTTTACTTGTAAATCATGGTATAAAATCATTGGGGAAAAGTTGTTAGGCATGAAAAGGTTAATCAAGTTGTCAAAAAAACAGTTGGCAATTACCTTGAAAAATATGAAAAATTATAGTAAAATAAGAGATCTAAATATAAAAGAAGAAAGATTGAAACAGTTGGATGCCATCTTATATTAGGCATCTATCAAGAGATCTACCATGCATTGCATATTGTGAATGGCTGAGACTGATTAGTCCAATTTCTGTTACGTATATTTATAAGAGTACTCTTGGTTTTTATTATCGCTACGTAATGTCTTACATATTAATGCTGAACGACCATTATATAATCTTAGATTTGATTGACAGGAATGGAGAAAGGGCTGTTGTACAAGTAAATCAAATTGACAGAAGTGGGGAATTCCATTATAGGATGGAGAAGGGCTTGTTTAAGTTACAGGGAATAGATTTGACGGGGAATGGAGAAGGGCTTGTATCTTGAGATGGATTATGAAGTCATGGAAAGGCTTATTGTATACAGATTATCCAATAATTTTGTTGCTGCATTAATTGTAACGGTTAAGCTTCCAAATGATGAAATTCAGATTTCATATTTTGATTTTTTTTTACAGGGCTGATGTAGTACTCTTGGTTTTTAGCGTTGTAAAGCCAAACTCGCTACGTAAAGGGCTGTTGTACTCCGGGTCCAAATGGCATACTGAAATAAAAAATGAGTGTTCAACGACGCCAATTGTTGTAGCCGGTACACATGCAACAAGACATGCGCTTCTTGTACAAGGACCAAGCGATACAGGGGAAGGGTATGGAGAAGGGGCTGGAGAAGGGTGTTGTACAAGTAATGTATAACAGGGAATGGAGAATGGTCTTGTTGTACAAGTAAGTATACAGGGAATGGAGAAGGGACTTGTTTACAAGTACCACGGGAAGTAGTGTACAAGTATACAGGGATGGTTGTACCAAGAATGGGTTTTGTTGTACAAGTAAGTATACAGGGAATGGAGAAGGGCTTGTTGTACAAGTAAGTATACAGGGAATAGAGAAGGGTTTGTTGTAACAAAGTAAGTGTAACAGGGAATGGAGAAGGGCTTGTTGTACAAGTAAGTATACACGGGATGGAGAAGGGCTTGTTGTAACAAGTAAGTGTACAGGGGATGGAGAAGGGCTTAAATTGTACAAGTAAGTATACAGGGAATAGAGAAGGGCTTGTTGTACAAGTAAGTATACACATGGAGATAGAAGGGCTTGTTGTATGGAGAAGGGAAAGGGTTTGTTGTACAAGTAAGTATACAGGGGATGGAGAAGGGTTTGTTGTACAGTAAGTAAATGGAGGTTGTTGTACAATTACAGAATGGAGAAGGGCTTTTGTACAAGTAAGTATACACGGGAATGGAGAAGGGCTTGTTGTACAAGTAAGTATACAGGGAATGTAAAGTAGTATACACGGGAAGGGGCTTGTTGTACAAGTAAGTATACACGGGATGGAGAAGGGCTTGTTGTAAAGTAAGTATACAGGGATATGGAGAACGGGTCTTGTTGTACAAGTAAGTTGGAGCAAGGGCTACACGGGAAGGAGAAGGGGCTTGTTGTACAAGTAAGTATACACGGGATGGAGAAGGGCTTGTTGTACAAGTAAGTATACAGGGTTGTAATGGTATACAGATGGGGAAAGGGCTTTGTTGTACAGTAGTAAGTATACAGGGAATAGAGGGAAGGGTTTGTTGTACAAGGGATGGAGAAGGCTTGTTGTACAAGTAAGTATACAGGGAATGGAGAAGGGTCGTTGTTGTACAAGTAAGTATACAGGGATGGAGAGGGCTTGTTGTACAGGGGAATGTCTAGTAAGTATACACGGGATGTCGTGAGAAGGCTTGTTGTACAAGTAAGTATACAGGGAATGGAGAAGGGCTTGTTGTAAATTCCCAAATTCGATTTACGTCGCTTTCGTCGCTTACATCGAGCGGGCGCGCCGAGCCGTGACGGCCGAGCACACGGCCTACACAGGTAAACTTTACCTTGTGAAACGAGACTTACAGTACGTACAGCCGCCAGCCGATTGTACCTGTAAAATAATTATGTTTACAATTCTCTTTTCCCCTTTAAAAATACATATATCCTCATTATCCTATTCTCCTATCTTGTGTTGTTTTCTTTCCCGCGTCTCGTCATTTGAGCTATGCATTTTGCACTTTTTTTCGGAAGAGTTCCGATACGAGCGGTAACAAATGAATAACTGTCTAGGTTATGTGTAAAATATGTGTATATACACGGGGATTAACTATGACAAACAAATTATGTGTTTGATTATGTGCAATTACATGTATGTATATTCTTCTCACAAAATTTGAATTGTTGACGATATTAAAATAAGATCGTTTTCCATAAAATAAATAAATATTTGTTATTTACAGACGTTTTGAAAGATATTTTGCTGTTGCCTTTAATTGTAAAATGCTGATTAAGTGTTATACATAATGATCTGCTTTTCAGGTTTGCTGAATTGATTTGATATACATAAAACGACTGATATCATATTCTGGTAATATTTTATGTACTTTGTTGCATGTAATTCCAGTATTTATTTATTTCTGCGTTTATATTCAATGTTTCTCCGTTTATATTCGATGTTTCTGCGTTTATATTAACACATTTCGTCGCTTACATCGAGCGGGGCGCGCCGAGCCGTGACGCAAGGTAAGCCTAGTACTATACATGTATACAGCATATATACGTATACGTTAGATCTACAATTTGAGTTTTTAGAGTAAATGGTTATTCTAGCTTGATGATGTAGATATTTTCAGTTTCAAAACATTCCATTTACACCACTTCAAAAATTCAAACAAGCATATATTTAACTTTAGATTAGATAATCAGTCCAATTTGATAGCGATATCAAAATGATGTTCGGATCAGTCTGGACTGAGATTTAGATAGCATATGATGTAAATTTCAGTGTAATAAAAAAAGTATAATGTAACACTGTCTTTTTACGAGTAAAATCCCAAAATTTAGCATGAATATATCTAGAATCCGTGTTTTTTATTTCATTCAAACTTCTGCTATAACGATATGATGCAAACACGGCACCGTTTTTGAGTAAAAATAAAATGTGGACGGTTATCAGTTATGTGATATTGGAGTTACAGTACCGAACTTATACCGAAAATAATATGTATATCTATATTGTTGCCTTTGAAACTTTATCCATAACGTTTACTAAAAAGCAGAAAATACATCAATGGTATTTCTGATATTTGTTCCTATATTACAGTTTAAGTGTCGATTTAAATTCATTATTTCAAAATTATACTAAATCCTTAATAGTATATTCATTGTCGACCGTTTTGTATATCATCATACCGAGATTTAATAGTATGATATATGAACATTTATCGTATAATCCAAAAAGTAACCACATACAGTGTTCAAATGAAAATTGAAATTATTCGTATACAGGCATTAAGAATAGATATAATATCTTGTACCTTTTTAAAAATATACTAAGTGATATTTAAATATAAGTATATTTAGTGTGATAATGTTGTAACCCTTCTTGTATGACTATACATGTACATTAAGATTCGAAACGGTGAAAATACATGCTTAGAATTTTTACTAATACCTTAGAAATTACTGGAGATTGCTATATGCCACGATTTCGTAATTACAGTCTAGACTGGGATAATTTTTAGGTTAAACCTTTAGTTGAACTAGTTCTTAGAACCATTTTTGTGTTTCTGAATAAGTCACCTTCCATTTTTTTGTTTTACCTGCGTACGACATATATATATGTAATATGTATTCCTAGGTATGATCAGGTATATTTTATTTCCATTTGCTTTTACATCTTCATTCTAAAAATGGAGGTGACAATAAAAAAACCTAGAGCATAGATGTACGGGGTTTCCATAATTCAAATCACAATCCAATTAACGGATGTCCTAACCTGATTGACAGTAAGACAATAGCAAATACCCGATATAGTCCACCGAATAGCAAATCGCCCCGCGGCCAGGTAATTACAGGTGAGTTCGATGAATGGCGTTGTGTACAGGTAAATAACATCCTGGTCAAGGTATTACATAACCATCAAACCAAAGGCATGGCTAATTATATATCTATAATGTCGGTGTATCTACTAGTATATCGATTAAAAATTGAAAGCGACAGCACGGTCTGAAAAAATAGTTTGTTTTGCTTAATATCTCAATATTTAGATCTTTTATAATATCGAAAGTAAATTCTTTCTACCACATGTTGAAACGTTTTACGGTATTGTAATAAATTTCGATTTATTCGGTTAGCAACACACAACACAATGTTTGTAATGATAAATCATCGGTGTGTACGTATGTCAAGCATCATATCCTTGATGCTTTAATCAAGAATTTCTTCAATTGTTACGTAAAATTTCATTCTACAGTCACAAACTTTGCAATTCACAATGTATCAAAGATACAGACTACAGGAAAATATTATTTAATTAAAGCGTATTCGTTGCTGAACTCGACAAAAAATCGGAAACTTTTATTTCTGTGTGGATTTTCTTTCATAATTACACGAAGATACCTGCTATTAGAGCACAAATTAGAGTATTTGAAACATCGAATTTCACTCTTTTAGTTATTTATATTCGAGACAAAGTTATTGTACGATTAACTTCACTCAAAAGTAATCATAAAAAAAAATCTTTGATCGGCTTTTCCTGTGACCGTCGATGTAAGTGATAGCACATAAGTTAAAGTACAGCAATAAGCCACGGACTATTGTGACGTCACAAGGTTTAGGGCTAGAAAAATATGCATAATCGGTGCGGTCAGAAAATTTGACCTCGATATCGGCGGTTTACAGCGGCACGGAGAGGTTTCTACACGGTCTAATAAAGCGTTTTCCAGCATAAACTGAAATTATCATTTTTGACTGCACAAATCCTTTAAATATATCATGGAATTATAAATGCTTATAAATCCTTGTATATATGTAATCGTGTTCCGTATTTTATTAACACTTTTTGAACTTGATTTAGGCCTAATAGTTATCGGACTAACGCACCATTTTATCATAATAAAAATGTAAATGTGTACAGATTACCGAGTACCCGGATGTACTGTTACGTGAATCTCCTAAAATTGCTGACTTGCAATATGGCGTGTGTGTCAATGATTATATATATAAAGTCAAGTGATATATTTTATATGACAATTTATAAATACTTGGTACTGAAACCACCCCCATTTTGTATCCCAACATCGTCAAAAGTATCATCAAGGATTTATAAGTGAGAACTGTCTCTTTACCCTACTAAACACCACGCGTAACGCTAGACGAACCGGGAAATCGAGTCCAACGAAACACCAATGTAAAGTTAATAAAATTTCACAACGTTTAGTACTTGCTTTAAGGACGGAAGATTTAGAAGATATGTCTTAAATTTTTGTTAAAAAATACGACAACTCATGAAATGACGCTTCAGAAAGTAAGACGGTAACCCTCGCACCCACAAGCTACATCAAAGGCTGCGCCGGCGGATATCAAAGGAAAATGAGTCGTCGGCCAACGTCACGGTCAGTACACAAACGCAAAAGCTCCTACGTCGTACTTGCCCAAAACCCAGCGTGACATTATTCACCTCACAAACGTCCTTGGTATCATCAAGGACGTATTTTAGACAAAAATCCTTAGTATCATATTATCATCTTATTATAAGCGACCGCGGTGTGAAAAAGTGCTCACAGAAATTAGACATACACTACATATGAAACTATATATACTATGGTCTCATTAAATTATTAGGTAGCTGTATGACTGTGTTTCTGGTGTAAAAAATCATACACATATGATCGCATTGAAAAAGTGTATACAACTATCGTCGGCCATTTTTCTCACTTCGAGCTCCCCAAAATGCATACGCATCCAATTCGTAACCCCGCAGGGTACCGCTAGCTAGCTCCTACCCGTGGTGTCAGGATGGCCCCAATAGGGCAAGCAATATAGCTAAATTTGTTCACGGCGTCCATTATCTGTGGAGTTAATTAGTCGGATGACACGTGTGCGGTACACAGTACACCTGAGAGGTGTATCTATGGCGACAACATATAAGTAAATGTACAGGTAATATAATTCACCTGACAGAGAGAGAAGAACATATACTGGCAATAAGGTTTTTTTTTTTGTAAAGTTCATTCTTTGTAAACCCCCATTAAAGTGTACTGGGTTAAAAGGGGTCTTCCCGAACTTCACTGACAATCTAGTCTCTGTCTTTCGTTGATTAGCATTTTGAGTATATAATTTTTTGACAAATGTATAGCACAGTGATCGTTCATATGATATTTTATGTTTATCATAGTGACGTTGTGTATCGATTACGTCACGCACTAAATATAGCCTTGAAAAAATTGCTAGCCGTTGTTCGGTTAGTGTTGACACAATATTCCATGTTAATGTGTATTTTATGGTGTAATAAATAACATGCCAGCTATGATAACTCCCAGTAACTGGGTTTCGAAAGGTGTGCTCTTAAACTGAAAATTGTATGAAAATTCTGTTATTATGTGGCCTTCTTATTAGTGCTTTATTCGATTCGTGCCATGACGGTTCATCAGGATATTTATTCAAATCAATATTATTTTCAATTTTGTGTCTCTTTTTTTAGAAATAAGATATGATGATTAATACAGACATCGGTATATCCGATGTCATTTCCTATAATCAGCCAATCCTTTATAAAAAAGCCATTTTCATGGCTACCCAAATATCACAAAAAGACCCACTCGAAAATACGCATTTATATATTACGAATTATATATCTTTAGCATGAATAAAAACAACTGAAAATTGACACGTGTATACTATTTATTATTATAAATAATTGACGAATACTTCTTAAAACTAAACATGTATTTAATCAGAAACATATATGTATAATTGTTTCTGACAATATGAATTAAATTTTATCGTATTAGTTCACCAGATAAGTTTGGCCTCTATACTGGCATTACGTGCAACAAAGTACATCAAATAATTACCAGAATATGATATCGGTCGTTTAAATGTATATCAAATCAATTCAGCAAACCTGAAAAGCAGATCAATATGTATAACACTTAATCAGCATTTTACAATTAAAGGCAACAGCAAAACGTCTGTAAATAACAAACATTTATTCATTTTATGGAAAACGATCTTATTTTAATATCGTCAACAATTCAAATTTGTGAGAAGAATATACATACATGTAATTGCACATAATCAAACACATAATTTGTTTGTCATAGTTAATCCCCGTGTACATTTGTTACCGCTCATATCGGAACTCTTCCGAAAAAAGATGCAAAATGCATAGCTCAAATGACGAGACGCGGGAAAGAAAACAACAAAATATACATGTAGGAGAATAGGATAATTAGGGTAGATGTATTTTTAAAGGGGAAAAGAGAATTGTAAACATAATTATTTTTCAGGTACAATCGGCTGGCGGCTGTACGTACTGCAAGTCTCGTTTCACAAGGTAAAGTTTACCCGTGTAAGCCGTGTGCTCGGCCGTCACGGCTCGGCGGCGCGCCCGCTCGATGTAAGCGACGAAATGTGTTAATATTAGCGCAGAAACATTGAATATAAACGCAGAAACATTGAATATAAACGCAGAAAACATTGAATATAAACGCAGAAATAAATAAATACTGGAATTACGTGCCACAAAGTACATCAAATATTACCAGAATATGATATCGGTCGTTTATTGTATATCAAATCAATTCAGCAAACCTGAAAAGCAGATCATTATGTATAACACTTAATCAGCATTTTACAATTAAAGGCAACAGCAAAATATCTTTCAAAACGTCTGTAAATAACAAATATTTATTTATTTTATGGAAAACGATCTTATTTTAATATCGTCAACAATTCAAATTTGTGAGAAGAATATACATACATGTAATTGCACATAATCAAACACATAATTTGTTTTGTCATAGTTAATCCCCGTGTATATACACATATTTTACACATAACCTAGACAGTTATTCATTTGTTACCGCTCGTATCGGAAATCTTCCGAAAAAAAAGTGCAAAATGCATAGCTCAAATGACGAGACGCGGGAAAGAAAACAACAAAAGATAGGAGAATAGGATAATGAGGATATATTTATTTTTTAAAGGGGAAAAGAGAATTGTAAACATAATTATTTTACAGGTACAATCGGCTGGCGGCTGTACGTACTGTAAGTCTCGTTTCACAAGGTAAAGTTTACCTGTGTAGGCCGTGTGCTCGGCCGTCACGGCTCGGCGCGCCCGCTCGATGTAAGCGACGAAATGTGTTAATATTAGCGCAGAAACATTGAATATAAACGCAGAAACACTGAATATAAACGCAGAAACTCTTAATTCTATCGCCGAATCTGTTAATTTCACCGTCGCATCGGAAAAGTTTGGCGATTCCCAACCTCCGACAATGTAGCAATAAATAGCCGTGCACGTAACGAAGTTGGGTAATTGTGACTGATACCCTCTGTTATTCGGCCGTCAGCCGTCACGACCCACGGCGGACAGAAAAATACTTAATTTTACGGCAGAAATACTTAATTTTATTAATCGAATTGGAATTCTGAGGAAAAGTCTTAATATAAAGGGTTAATACTGAATAAAAAAGCACATATGCTAATCCTGCCGAAACTTGTTAAAAATTAAGTATTCTGCCGTTATTCTAACAAGTTTCGGCAAGATTAACACATTTTGGGTTACCAGTGCTTGAAACCATAGCTACTACAAATGTAGTTAAGATTAAGTAACAGTAGATTCTTAGTAACAGATATACTCCCGAAATGGTGGCGAGCTCTGGTCTGATCTGATGATTCATCCAGTAGTACATGAGTCAAATACCCAACAGGTGGATTTAAGCAGTCAGGTATTGGATCGATATCATGGACCCACTGACCCGTATTTGGACTAAGACAATCCCAATAACACAAATCATGTATTCATATCATTACATTGACGTTGACTTATACTCCTTATCATATTAGGTTATTCAATTAATTCCGATTTCTTCGAAATAAATCCCAACATTTAACCGGAAGTAAACATCTGGGAGTGACACCGACAAGAAAATGGGCGGGTTGGCGACAAACAAGCAGAAATCTCAGTTTTGCATGGATTTGGGCCGCGCTTGAAATTAATCAAGCTTATTTATCAGATTCAAAATGATCAGTCTCACCAGTCCGTTTCCGACTTTTCATCCACAACTGCCCGATATGCCTTGATAAGTGCATCTTGGTTTTTCCTCATATCAAGCGCCATCCTGCTTTCAGCATGTGCTTGTGTACTACGTCATCAATTCGAGTGTAGTGTCACAGTTTGCTCCCTCAGGCATAATCGAGTGCGATTAATATCCAGAAAGGAAAGTTGGCTTGTTATGACCGTCGGACATCCTTTGGTCAAGATCAAGACACGCTTGACTGACTGCGGCTTAACCTGGTAATTATCACATTGCGTCATATTGAATGGTCAATCGGTAGGTTGTTTATAACGGTATACTTGCACCTTGCTGTCAGTCAGCTGTCAGTCACGGCGGCCAGGGTTTGTTTACAAACATACTCAGTGAAATATGAATGGCGCTACATAAATAGGCTACGTAAAAGCCATTTCAGGGCAATATTACGAAACTCTTTGTTTCAACCTCTTTACTGTACTGTTAATATTTATGACTTTTATCGACTCTGTCCTTGTATTAGAATTAAAATAAGAAAAATAATGTATTATTGTATTAATAAATACGATTTTTTCAGTAAAGATCTATATATAAATTATAGGCTTATGCAGTAGACTTATATTTCCTAAAAATAGAATATATGAAACTTATATTATGATTGACGCATGCCATCGATGCTAAATGTAGGGAATTTTGTTGAGGTCCTCAGGAATTCAGGCCAATTTGTACATGCAAATACCTACATTTGTATATATATATATATGCAGTATTGCAGTACAGATTGTATATATATATAATATTGTTTTATTTGAAAATGCCAGGAAAACGGAAAATGCATGAAATAGGTAAGCCATAACAATGTACCATACATGTATTTTAATTGATAATATATTAATAAAGAATAGATAGTAAATTAATTAATTTATATGGAAAAAGTAACTCAATTCTAAACATATATACATGGCATGTATATTACGAGCAATTGAATCATAATAATACTATATTATAATCATCCTGAATCTATTGAATGTTAACCGACATTATATTTTTGATATCGAGAAAAGTAGCTCAATATGAATCTATATATATATAATGGCATATCAATAATACAATCTACCAGGTGAATCAAATATATTTAAAGATATACTCCACCGACGACAGAGCATATATGCTATTCATCATTTGCACAATAAATGCTGTTTAATCATGCATAAATATGTCTAGTTAGCACAAAAAATAACATAAAATAATTTATTTTGGCTTTGGTGCATGCGTAATCAGTAATTCAGCATTTCCATATAGGATATAGTGCCACAGATTTTTTCCAGGATTCAATAAATTATTTTTCATATTTCTAACTTGAAGTGAAATAAGAAGCTCAAACTTTTCAAAAGTGGTAATGGTGTAAAGTAAGTATAACTTTTGTAACTGAAGAAAAATTTTAAATCGTCTGCTTCTGTTTTTGATAGTGAAAAAATACCATTTGTCAGAGGTGGTGCATCTTTAATATAAAACTGGAGTTTATAATTAACTTGGTCAATAAATATACATACCTATACATATATATACCCATTCTAGTTTCTGGCTGGATTAGTTTCTCTTTTATTTGTGATATAGAAATACAACTTTCAAAAAATTATTTGTTATAATTAAATGCATTGAGGAAAAGCATGATATATAATAGGCATATACTACATATTTTGAAAATATATGCCTGCATGATGATTAGTACATATGACTTAATAATATGTATAAGTCATTGACAGTGCTCAGCTAAAGTAAACATTCCCTTATTAATTCAAAATTCTATCTGAATATACAGTACTGATTTAATGAATATTTCTTTTTATGAATTAAGTAGAAAAATAATATTAATGAAGTTAAATACTAGCTGATATAAGATATTTATTTGTAGTGGCTTAATAAATATTTTACTTTTTATTCAAATAACTTTTGATAAATTGTTTAAGCTAATCATATCGATGAAGCTGAGACAAAGAAAAAAAGTACAACCTGTGAAGTACCTATATTATTTAAGTTTAACTTCAATATATATACATATTCTTGTACACAGGTTCAAACATGTTTTGATGAATTTGGTTTACGAATGTGTCCTTGTTAATTTAAAGGCTATCTGAACAAATAGGTAGTGTATGTCACTATGACACCTTCCATTGTAGTTCAAGTGTTATGTTACTTTATTGACTTTTAGATCCCAAAATCAGTCAGCTATGCATGAATGAACAAGTTGTTTACATGTAAGATCCGAGTCTATGAGAGACTAAATTTGACCAAGAAAGATCTACAAGATTAATGTACCAATAAAGTTCTCATTACAAATGCATGGTTTGCAGATATAAATACAAGCAACAGGCCACCAATGGCAGATAATTTTAAATAATCTCTATATGGAAATACCTGAAATATGAGAGCTCAATCAGCTAACTTATATAGTTATTGTGATTGAGACAATCGCAATACAGTACAATATGCCATGGAAGCTTAACAAACAAGGGGAATTTAAGGGGAGACAATTACTGGGAGTTGATTGGAAAATCTAAGGGAAGACAACTATAGACTATACTTGTAAACTCATTGAAAAATCTGAGGGGAACATGCATTTGTACATAATCACTATACATGGAAATTTATTAAAAAAATCTAAAGGGAGACTATTGCTTTACATGGGAGCTAATTCAGAAATCTAAGGGGAGACAATTACTATACGAGGGAATTCATTAAAAATGTAAGGGGAAATAAATACTACACAAGTAATAAGGTTATTGAAAAATTGAAGGGGAACATGTACACAATTACCATATGTAGATTATGTACCATATATAAGTGAAGACAATAACCATGCATTTGAACTCATTAAAAAATATAAGGGGAGACAACTACCATACATTGGAGCCAGTTAAAAATCAAAGAGGAGACAATAAACTTACACAGGAGCTCAATGAAAAATCTAAGGGGAGACAATTACTGTACATGGGAGCTCATTGAAAAATCTAAGGGGAAACAATTACTATACATGGGAGCTCATTGAAAAATCTAAGGGGGAACAATTACTATACATGGAAGCTCATTGAAAAATCTCGGGGAGACAATTACTATGCATGGGAGCTCATTAAAAAATCTCAGGGAGACAATTACTATACAAGGGAGCTCATTGAAAAATCTAAGGGGGAATAATTACTATACATGGGAGCTCATTGAAAAATCTAAGGGGGAACAATTACTATACATGGGAGCTCATTGAAAAATCTAAGGGGGAACAATTACTATACATGAGAGCTCATTGAAAAATCTCGGGGAGACAATTACTATGCATGGGAGCTCATTGAAAAATCTCAGGGAGACAATTACTATACAAGGGAGCTCATTGAAAAATCTAAGGGGGAATAATTACTATACTTGGGAGCTCATTGAAAAATCTAAGGGGGAATAATTACTATACATGGGAGCTCATTGAAAAATCTTAGGGGGAACAATTACTATACATGGGAGCTCGTTAAGAAATCTACGAGGTTAGACAATTACTATTCCGTCTTTGCATATTGCAGAGTTAGCTCCCTTGCGGGTAGGTATCGATTGTGACGTCATTATTTTGTGAGCGCAATTCATGTCGTTTTCTCCGAGAAGTATGTTGTTACACTCGTAAACACATGACATAACAATCCATACCTACCCTTAAGGGCAGATAACTCTGTAATATGCAAATAAAGAATAGAGAGCTAGTTCATAAAAAAAAAATTAAGGGGAGGCAATTACCATACATAGAAGGAACTCATTAAAGGATTATAAGGGGAGACAATTTGTATTAACATAAGGAACTCATTAAGGAATCTAAGGGGAGACAATTACCATACATATAAGGAACTCATTAAGGAATCTAGGGGAGGCTACTACTATACATATAGAAACTCATTAATGTATCTAAGGGGAGACAATTACTATACAGATAAGGAACACAATAAGGAATCTGAGGGGAGACAATTACCTTATAATATAAGGAACTCATAAAGGAATCTATGAGAGGCAATTACCATTCATATAAGGAACTCATTAAGGAATATAAGGGAGAAAATTACCATACATTTAAGGAACTCATTAAGGAATCTGAGGGGAGACAATTACCATACATTTAAGGAACTCATTAAGAAATCTAGGGGAGACAATTACCATACATATAAGGAACTCATTAAGGAATCTAGGGGAGACAATTACCATACATGTAAGGAACTCATTAAGGAATCTGATAGGAGACAATTACCATTTATTTAAGGGACTAATTAAGGAATCTAGGGGATATTATTACCATATATAAAAGGAACTCATTAAGGAATATAATTGAGACAGTAACTATACTTGGGAGCTCATTAAGAAATCTACGGAGTTAGACAATTACTATAGAGAGGTAGCTCATTAAAAAAGTTAAAGGGAGGCAATAACCATACATTTAAGGAACTAAGGAATTAAGGAGACTTAGACATAGAAATCTAGGGAGACAATTACCATACATTTAAGGAACTCATTAAGAAATCTAGGGGAGACAATTATCATACATTTAAGGAACTCATTAAGGAATATAATAGGAAACAATTACCATACATTTCAGGAACTCATTAAGGAATCTAGGGGAGATCATTACCATACATAAAAGGAACTCATTAAGGAATATAATTGAGACAGTAACTATACATGGGAGCTCATTAAGAAATCTACGGAGTTAGACAATTACTATAGAGAGCTAGCTCATTAAAAAAGTTAAAGGGAGGCAATAACCATACATTTAAGGAACTCATTAAGAAATCTAGGGGAGACAATTATCATACATTTAAGGAACTATTTAAGGAGTATAATTGTGAGATTTCTGTACATAAAAGGAACTCCCTTAAGGAATCTAAGGGGAGACAATTATCATACATATAAGGAACTATAATTAGGGAATCTAAGGGGAAACAATTACCATACATGTGAGTTCATTAAATATCTAAAGGGAGAAAACTACCATACATTGTCTGTTTTCGATGTTGTTTATGTGTCCCCTGCAATGCAAGAGAAACACTTAGGTATCACTATGTCCGCGTCGGGGTCGGTGTCAGTGTCAGGGTCGACGTCCGGGAAACGGTTTCCGTGCGATAACTTAAGGTTTTATTGTCCAATTTCAACCAAATTTGGTATGAAGCTTTATATTAATGAGATCTAAAATATATTAATGAGATCTAAAATGTGTTTGATAATGGTCAAAATTCGTCAATATTTGCAAGAGTTACGGGACTTTAAAATTGTCAAAACAGATAAATTCATGGTTTCCGCTCGATCACTTAAATATTTATCGTCCAATGTCAACCTAATTTCATGAAATGTTTTATATCAATGAGATCTTAGATGACTTTAATAATGGTCAAAATCCGTCAATATTTGCAAGAGTTATGGGACTTTAAAATCGTCAAAACAGATAATCCATGGTTTCTGCTCAATAACTTTAGTATTTATTGTCTGATTTCAACCAAATTTGGTGTTTTGCTTTATATCAATGAGATCACAGATGGGTTCGATATATATGTATATATATATATACTGCATAGTCAAAATCCGTCAATATTTGCAAGATTTACGGGACTTTAAAATCGTCGAAACAAACCAAATTTGGAATATTGCTTTATATCAATGACATCTTCAAAATCCATGAATATTTGCAAGAGTCACAGGACTTGATTACTTCACCTAATTAATTTATTATTAACAATATTTACAACTGTAAATAACTATTTTTTGTGATGATTTTGGAATTATTGTTTATTTGTACATTTCTGCTGTCACTTTGTAGGGTAGAGTTCGATCCATACAAGATATATAACAATATGTATATATATATATGCCATATCTATACAATAACAAATACATTGTATATATGTATGATATTTTCACAGGATAGAATTAATTAACTGACATACATGTATATTTATGCTAAATATGTATTTTCAGTTTGGTTGTTGACTTTCCGTTGTATAATTTCTGTGATCTTGCATCATTATGAAGAATTATATATATACCTATATTGTGATGTTGTTAATTCATCATGTGTTAATTATGTAAATTTCTCTCACGTACATGCAGTTAGCCTAAATTCCTCCGACATGACTGTATATATATATAAGTTAATGTTATTTCTCTGTAGTGACATGTTAAATGTATGACTGACAGAAGACTTAAGTTATATATATATATATATAAAGATGTGTTCATTCTATAGATTTATCTATCCAATCCACCTGAAGGCTGTCTGACTGTTAATATGTTCGTTTACTCCTAATTTTCATATGATGATATTACTTATAACCCGGTCGAGTTTCTCCTAATGCTTCAGCCAATACTGCACCCATTATGCACATAAACACAATTAAACTTACAGGCAGTGATACAGACCATGTGTGATCCTGGAGTAGTCATACTCATCCAAAATCATATGCTGCATATGTTTATTATAGAGCTGTGCAGTTGCTATCGATTGTTGCGGTAACAGCGCAATCCCATGTATATACATGTATATCCACCATGCTTTAAATCATGCTGCATAAGTACATGTAAACTGTATGCTGTGCAGTTGCTATTGTCACAGATATGTGGTTGCAGTATGATCCCAGTATATAGCTACCATGCTGTAAATCATGCTGTATACGTACTGTACATGTAAAAAGTATGCTGTGCAGTTGCTATTGTCACAGATATATGGTTGCAGTATGATCCAAGTATATAGCTACCATGCTGTAAATCATGCTGTATACGTACTGTACATGTAAACCGTATGTTGTGCAGTTGCTATTGTCACAGATATATGGTTGCAGTATGATCCCAGTATAGCTACCATGCTGTAAATAATGCTGCAGACATAAACAATGCTGTGCATGCAGTTGCTATATTGTCACATTATTTTGCAGCATGATCCCTGTATAGAGCGATCACGTTGTAAATCATGCTTCGTATATCCATAAACTACTAAATATGTGCTGTGCAGTCTTTGCATATTGCAGAGTAATTAGCTGCCTTGTTGATTAAGGTATCAATTAATTTTTACGTCATTATTTTGTGGGCAAAATTCACAAATTTTTTCTATGGCTTTCCTCCACAAACAAATTTAGTAATGCAGAAGTCCTGTGTTCGATCCCTGGCAGTCAGGCAGTGAATCATTGTGACCCCTGGAAACTGTCACAAAGATGAGTTAGTTCCTGGAGGGGGAGTATGTAACCCTGTTCAATACTAGCCGCAATATACCACTCGGCTATAGAGAACTTCGATTCCCTTTATTTATTAATTTAGCTGGATCGTGATCTGTGGCAGTGATTAAGTTTATTATAAATCCTGCACCCTGTTACAGTATATTTTCACCATGAACAGCTAGGCATCATATTTTGCTGATCAAGCAATAAGATTATGGTTTTTTTTGGGTACTTGATTTAAAAATTCTAAATAAAGTATATTAAGGGTGATATAATGTTTTTAAATCAGTGATGTATATTATTAGTAGGGTTCAGCCATGGTAAAGTGATATACATTATATATCAAGGGTAGGCTTTGCATAAGGATCAAGCAGACATTATGAATTAAGCCTTACGCTTGATTAAATAAGCGCTATAAAAGTGCGTAATAAGATTTCATGAATGATCGAGTGAATTTAATAAATAATTTCAGTCACGTACAACTGGGATTTGTATCAGAGTTAAACCTGATGAACTTATCTAGATACAACCACAATGGTCAGCAACACTGGTGGTCTCGAAATACACACATACCACATTTATTTTCGTTGTAATAAACACTCAAATGCTCTCTTGGTAGCAGAATTTTGTATTGGACTGACATAAACAGCTGTATTTTAGAATTTCAGCTGTGCCTCGATTCAACTGACATACATCTGATGTGAAACTTTGTTTAAAAGATAGGCATATTTGCAACATTGTTTGTATCTTTCAACTAAATCATGTACATGTACCGTATTCGACCCAATAAGCGCCCAGAGCATTTAAAAAAATTTGAAAAATATGAGAAGGTGCTTTTAAGACGAAATTATTGCAAATCTATACAGTTTTGTGTAGTTTGCCTCTTTATTTATGCCTGGGCAATTGATATTGAGACTTCAAAAAAGGGGAGGGGCACTTATAGGGACATGGGCACTTATTGAGTCGAATATGGTATGTTAATTTTTATTTGGAATGATGGATGTTGCTGAATAAAAAGTATACATGATCAGCATGGTAGAGATAGCAATAATAGAATCAATGCCTTTTCATTTTATTTATGTATATATAAAACAAATGATATCTCAAAAGCAACGATATAACAATGTTAGAAATTATTATGAACTATATCCTGGTAGTCATTTTTTGACTGAAAATCTCAAAATAAAATAAAACATCTATTCTGCTAGCCCGTGATGCCGACTAGAAGCTCAACCTTTAGTCTCTCACCATGGCATAATTAGTTTTTGCCTCGGCTAATTTCACCTGTTCTCTCATAAATTATTACTGATGTAGTTTGGACTAAGAACAATAAAGATTGTAATTGTTAGTGTCAGGGGAGTTGTTAATTTAATTAGGTCAGCAGGGTTACCGCTCATTATCACTATACCTGTAGGTCGGCATCAGGAACAATTTATTGGTATTTATAACATATTTTGCTGTAAAAGTTGCAATTTATTACCTAAATACTGCTGCCCTTCTGGTCCTGCTGCAGCACCACCAACATCCTCAGCCGAAGCCATCCCTAATATTATGTGTTTCGACTTCGTATTCAGCACACTCTCAGGATGGGGGGTCCACAGTGGTGAGTGTCCAGCTACTGTTGTCTTTCTTCATCCACACTCTGCATAAAGATCGTTCTGCTGCCTTAGCCATGCATTCTCTGCACCAAGTCAGGCGCACTGCTGCCCTTCTGGTCCTGCCCGACAACCCTGACTGTTTATTATTTATTCTTCAATATTCACATAGAAAACGCACAAAAAATCAGAAAATGAAAAAATTATTAAGGAATAATATAAAATCATGATTATATTCATGAAAATAGAGAAATCTCTTCTGAAACATCTTTATAACACGTAAAGCCAGCATGGCATTTACAATTGTATAACTGAAATGCTAGAGGAGGAATAAAAATATTCGGGGGCCACGGTGGCCTAGTGGTTAAGATGTCTCGACATATAACCACAAGCCCTTCCACCTCTGGGTCATGAGTTTGAATCCCATGTGGGTCAGTTCCCTGAGGTATGGACCGTTGGCTGGTGGTTTTTCTCCAAGTACTTTGGCTTTCTTCTGCCAACAAACCTGTCACAGCCTTTATATGACCCTGTCTGTTAATAGGATATTAAAATAATTAATAAAACCCTAAAACCCACCGGGATAAATCACAATCAATACTTATACGCAAGGGCAGATAACTCTGTGATATAACAAATATAGAATAGTTTAAGAAAGGAAATTGATGTTTGAATCATATGTCAGAATGGAAATGCAGGTAATTGTGGATTAGACAAGGGCCAGACAAAATTCTACTGTACGTGTATACAATCCTTCAGCTACACATATACTTATCATTAATTAATAAGCTTGTACACATTTCTTTTGTTTATGAACATATGCATCCAAAGTGTCTATGCATGGTCTAAATCTATATAAGAAATGTCTAATACTGTAAGTAGCAGTGTATAATTAAATTGTTCAGAAATTGTTGTAGGTGCATGTATGATGAATCTGACAAGGTGTCACGTTGTGTTTGTTTACATAACAATTGTTTTGGAATCAAGGTGAAGGACGTTACTGCACTGTCCTGAAGCTGTGAATCACATGTTAAATTAATGTTGCGTGTCAGTAAAATATGCTGGCTATACGTTTAAAGAATTAAGTAATGAATGACTGCAATTAATTAAGATTGTATATAGCTGTTGGTGTTTATGCAACTGATGTCAAAATTCTCATGAAATCACATAATTACCATCTTCTTGAAATTACGATAAAAACTTAACAATTACCGATAATTAATCACATAGAATTCGGTAACAGCATACAGTAAGCATGCATATACAATGTAGGCAATTCGGTCATTGTACAGGAGATATGAAATATATAACAGAGTTTATTCTATAATTACAAAGGTTTTGAGATCCTAAAAAAAATGTGGGTAAAGTACATTTTACTGTCGATTAGTCCCACCTCCAGTGTTTATGATGTCATAAAAATCATGCCAAATAATGACATCATAATAATTGGATGGTAGTACTTTTTGAAGAATAAATACAGGCCTCTGGGACTCTTGCAATAGCATGGTGTTTTACTGGTAGCTCTATATATTGCATGTGTTAAATTTATTTTTGTCTTTGCAACTCATGTGCATTATTTGACATTTAAGGACTTGAAACATCATGTCTTTTTCCCCTACATTCCAGATATGCCTACACCCGAAGGAGATATTTTGAATTGCTATCCTGGTTGTGTCCCGTAATATGGTAAACAAAGCACCCGTCGACATTAGTACAGGAAGTAGTCAGTACGAATATGTCAAGTGCGTGGTCGTCGGGGACTCTGGAGTCGGAAAGACATGTCTGGTTCGTGCCTGGGCCTGCGATACAAAGTACAGACTAGAACAACTGGTGAAGACTCATGTGTCCACTGTATGGGCTACTGACCACTACAGAAACGACAAGGAGGTCAGTAATGGTCAGTTAGGGACAGTGGTCAGTTGGGGAAATCATGTGCCCAACATTTCAGTCCATTATGTTTGCAAACATAACATAAAATTTTTCAAAAAAATATAGAAAGTTGTCGCATAAAATAAAGATGTCTTGAAAGTCAAGTTAATCATTCACCTGCAAGGGCTGATAACTCTGTAATATTTATGGATGAAATACATATTCCGGCTTTGCATATTACATTGTTACCTCCCTTGCGGTTTGGTATCCATTGTGACGTCTTTGTTTTGTGAACAAAACTCATTCGTTTTCAGTGAAAAGTATATGACATTGCATTCATAATCATATAATGTCACAGATCACTCTGTAATATGCAAAGACGAAATACATGTACGGTGAATTATCAAAAAAAGCAGTGAAGGCAAGTAGGGATCTATCACTCCTTGAATTCAGATAATTATATTTATTATAAGATAACTGTTGCAAGCAAAATCAAACAATACTTTTTGTACCGTACCCAGTAATGTAAAATGTAACACATGATATTTTCTTAGTTTTTATTTTTTCTTAGATGTGTAAAATATTGTTAAATGTTTTCTAATATAGTTTATTATCAGGGGCTTAAGCTCAAAAACTATCTGTCTATGCATATTGCAGAGTATTCTCCCTTGCGAGTATTCATCCATTGTGACATCATAGGTCATTATATGTTTTCAATGAAACTCACATTATTTTCTCTGAAAATTTATAAATGAGGATATTTACATGATATCACAATCAATGCACTGATGCCTAACCGCAAGGGCAGATAACTCTGTAATAAGCTTTATCGATCCACAAGGGTAGATAACTCTGTAATAAGCTTTACCAATCCACAAGGGCAGTTAACTATGTGAAGCAAAAACTGTGTGTACTTTTTGTGATCAAAATCTTCACTATAATATGGATGCCCATGTGATTTTGTTAATAGTTATCATTTTGACTTACCTATATTTTATTTTTTTGCAGATTCTAGATAGATCATGGTGCCATGTTGATGGTTGCAAAGTCTCTTTACGATTATGGGATACGTTTGGTTACCATGACAAAGACAGAGGGTTTGCCTATAAAGGGTAATTCTGAAATACATGAATACAGTGGACTCGTGATAATCTGGATCTGATTTAATTTGGAAAACCCACAACCAGGCCAGAAATGTCAGGGAATGAATTTTATTACTGACTAATTAACAGAATCTGGCCCTCTAAAAAATATGGACAGTTTGGGCTGGGGACCTAAGTGTTCAGATTATCAAAAGTCTACTGTTAGTATTCAATTGATAATTTATATTAGAATTTTAGTTAACTAGAAAGAGACTTTAATGATTTGGTAGAATTAAATACATGCACTTTAAACCAAGGACGTATATGAGAAGGATAAGTCACACTTGATTTTGGGCAAGTACAGCGCAGGAGGTTTGTGCTCTGACCGTGACGTTGGGCGACGACTTTCTGAAGCGTGCTATCATTTCATGAGCTGCCATTTTTTTTAACGAAAATTTAAGACATTTCTTCTAAATCTTCCGTCCTTAAAGCAAGTACTAAACGTTGTGAAATTTAATTTACTTTACATTTTTGATTTTTTTGACTGGATAAGACAAGTATTTGTACAGAAAAATGGTTTTTATTCCTGGTTCATAGGCGTCTCGCGTGATGTTTAGTAATGTAAAGAGACAGCGACGAATCCTTCTCACTTATAAATCCTTGTTTAAGCTAACTTAATTATTGTCATAGATAATTAGATTTCATTGTCATAGATAATTAGATTTCATTGCTGGGGAAAAAAACCTGGGTCATTGCTGTGGGAAAAATTCTGACTTCATATATAGAACATTAATACTACAATAGAGCTTTTACTTGTAAATCATGGTATAAAATCATTGGGGAAAAGTTGTTAGGCATGAAAAGGTTAATCAAGTTGTCAAAAAAACAGTTGGCAATTACCCTATGAAAAATTATAGTAAAATACAAATATAAAGAAGAAAGATTGAACAGTTGATGCCAGCTTATATAGGCCTATCAAGAGATCTACCATGCATGCATATTGTGAATGGCTGAGACTTTAGTCCATTTCTGTTACGTAATTTATAAGACTGCTTATTTCTTACATATTAATGCTGAATCCATTATATAATCTTTAGATTTGATTGACAGATAAATCAAATTGACAGATGAATTCCATTATAGGTTTTTAGATTTGACGGATTATCTTGAAATTATGAAAAGTGATTATCAATAATTTTGTTGCTGCATTAATTGTATTGCTTCCAATGATGAAATTCAGATTTCATATTTTGATTTTTTTTCAGGGCTGATGTAGTACTCTTGGTTTTTAGCGTTGTAAAGCCAAACTCGCTACGTAATGTCCTCTCCAAATGGCATACTGAAATAAAAAATGAGTGTTCAACGACGCCAATTGTTGTAGCCGGTACACATGCAGACATGCGCTTCTTGTACAAGGACCAGCGATACAGGGGAATGGAGAAGGGCTTGTTGTACAAGTAAGTATACAGGGAATGGAGAAGGGCTTGTTGTACAAGTAAGTATACAGGGAATGGAGAAGGGCTTGTTGTACAAGTAAGTATACAGGGAATGGAGAAGGGTTTGTTGTACAAGTAAGTATACAGGGAATGGAGAAGGGCTTGTTGTACAAGTAAGTATACAGGGAATAGAGAAGGGTTTGTTGTACAAGTAAGTATACAGGGAATGGAGAAGGGCTTGTTGTACAAGTAAGTATACAGGGAATGGAGAAGGGTTTGTTGTACAAGTAAGTATACAGGGAATGGAGAAGGGCTTGTTGTACAAGTAAGTATACAGGGAATGGAGAAGGGCTTGTTGTACAAGTAAGTATACAGGGGATGGAGAAGGGCTTGTTGTACAAGTAAGTATACAGGGAATGGAGAAGGGTTTGTTGTACAAGTAAGTATACAGGGAATGGAGAAGGGCTTGTTGTACAAGTAAGTATACAGGGAATGGAGAAGGGCTTGTTGTACAAGTAAGTATACAGGGAATGGAGAAGGGCTTGTTGTACAAGTAAGTATACAGGGAATGGAGAAGGGCTTGTTGTACAAGTAAGTATACACGGGATGGAGAAGGGCTTGTTGTACAAGTAAGTATACACGGGATGGAGAAGGGCTTGTTGTACAAGTAAGTATACAGGGAATGGAGAAGGGCTTGTTGTACAAGTAAGTATACAGGGAATGGAGAAGGGCTTGTTGTACAAGTAAGTATACAGGGATTGTCCGAGAAGGGCTTGTTGTACAAGTAAGTATACAGGGGATGGAGAAGGGCTTGTTGTACAAGTAAGTATACAGGGGATGGAGAAGGGCTTGTTGTACAAGTAAGTATACACGGGATGGAGAAGGGCTTGTTGTACAAGTAAGTATACAGGGAATGGAGAAGGGCTTGTTGTACAAGTAAGTATACAGGGAATGGAGAAGGGTTTGTTGTACAAGTAAGTATACACGGGATGGAGAAGGGCTTGTTGTACAAGTAATACAGGATGGAGAAGGGTTTTGTACAGTAAGGAATGGAGAAGGGCTTGTTGTACAAGTAAGTATACAGGGAATGGAGAAGGGGCTTGTTGTACAAGTAAGTATACACGGGATGGAGAAGGGCTTGTTGTACAAGTAAGTATACACGGGAATGGAGAAGGGCTTGTTGTACAAGTAAGTATACAGGGGATGGAGAAGGGCTTGTTGTACAAGTAAGTATACAGGGAATGGAGAAGGGCTTGTTGTACAAGTAAGTATACAGGGAATGGAGAAGGGCTTGTTGTACAAGTAAGTATACAGGGAATGGAGAAGGGCTTATTGTACAAGTAAGTATACAGGGGATGGAGAAGGGCTTGTTGTACAAGTAAGTATACAGGGAATGGAGAAGGGCTTGTTGTACAGGAAAGTAACAAAATAAGTTATACAGGGGATGGATGAGAAGGGCTTGTTGTACAAGTAAGTATACAGGGAATGGAGAAGGGCTTGTTGTACAAGTAAGTATACAGGGAATGGAGAAGGGCTTGTTGTACAAGTAAGTATACAGGGGATGGAGAAGGGCTTGTTGTACAAGTAAGTATACAGGGGATGGAGAAGGGCTTGTTGTACAAGTAAGTATACAGGGAATGGAGAAGGGCTTGTTGTACAAGTAAGTATACAGGGAATGGAGAAGGGCTTGTTGTACAAGTAAGTATACAGGGAATGGAGAAGGGCTTGTTGTACAAGTAAGTATACAGGGAATGGAGAAGGGCTTGTTGTACAAGTAAGTATACAGGGAATGGAGAAGGGCTTGTTGTACAAGTAAGTATACAGGGAATGGGAGAAGGGCTTGTTGTACAAGTAAGTATACACGGGATGGAGAAGGGCTTGTTGTACAAGTAAGTATACACGTACAATAAGTATACATGGGATGGAGAGGGCTTGTTGTACAAGTAAGTATACAGGGAATGGAGAAGGGCTTGTTGTACAAGTAAGTATACACGGGATGGAGAAGGGCTTGTTGTACAAGTAAGTATACAGGGAATGGAGAAGGGCTTGTTGTACAAGTAAGTATACAGGGAATGGAGAAGGGCTTGTTGTACAAGTAAGTATACAGGGAATGGAGAAGGGCTTGTTGTACAAGTAAGTATACAGGGGATGGAGAAGGGCTTGTTGTACAAGTAAGTATACAGGGAATAGAGAAGGGTTTGTTGTACAAGTAAGTATACAGGGAATGGAGAAGGGCTTGTTGTACAAGTAAGTATACAGGGAATGGAGAAGGGTTTGTTGTACAAGTAAGTATACAGGGAATGGAGAAGGCTTGTTGTACAAGTAAGTATAATGGACAGGGGGATGGAGAAGGGCTTGTTGTACAAGTAAGTATACAGGGGATGGAGAAGGGCTTGTTGTACAAGTAAGTATACAGGGAATGGAGAAGGGCTTGTTGTACAAGTAAGTTTACAGGGGATGGAGAAGGGCTTGTTGTACAAGTAAGTATACAGGGGATGGAGAAGGGCTTGTTGTACAAGTAAGTATACAGGGAATGGAGAAGGGTTTGTTGTACAAGTAAGTATACACGGGATGGAGAAGGGTTTGTTGTACAAGTAAGTATACACGGGATGGAGAAGGGCTTTTTGTACAAGTAAGTGTACAGGGGATGGAGAAGGGCTTATTGTACAAGTAAGTATACACGGGATGGAGAAGGGCTTGTTGTACAAGTAAGTATACAGGGGATGGAGAAGGGCTTGTTGTACAAG
Organism: Argopecten irradians; assembly: GCF_041381155.1. Classification (NCBI taxonomy): domain Eukaryota; kingdom Metazoa; phylum Mollusca; class Bivalvia; order Pectinida; family Pectinidae; genus Argopecten; species Argopecten irradians. The sequence continues at coordinate 32,224,637 of NC_091144.1, forward strand.
TAAGTATACAGGGGATGGAGAAGGGCTTGTTGTACAAGTAAGTATACAGGGGATGGAGAAGGGCTTGTTGTACAAGTAAGTATACAGGGAATAGAGAAGGGTTTGTTGTACAAGTAAGTATACACAGGGAATAGAGAAGGGCTTGTTGTACAAGTAAGTATACAGGGAATGGAGAAGGGCTTGTTGTACAAGTAAG